>NC_058131.1:66151743-66172138 GCF_016433145.1 Gracilinanus agilis | reverse complement strand
TTCCTTCCTTCCTTCCTTCCTTCCTTCCTTCCTTCCTTCCTTTCTTTCTTTCTTTCTTTCTTTCTTTCTTTCTTTCTTTCTTTCTTTCTTTCTTTCTTTCTTTCTTTCTTTCTTTCTTTCTTTCTTTCTTTCTTTCTCTGGAAAAATCATTTCTTCTGACCAACTGTTTGATGAAGACACTTTCTATTTTCAATTAGGTTGACCCTCTAATGACAATATCACACTGTTTTCCTGTTCCTGTATATGAAGACTTTCCAATTTGGTAAGAATTGTCTTGTGTGTTCTCCTGAAAGCTCTTTTGAGGCTTTAGACTCGTATCAATGGCATGATAAGAGAACTGGGGACTCTAAAGGAGAGGCATAAAACAAAGTCTATATAACCCATAACACTCCTGAATGCTGCTTGAGCAATGTAATTCAGTGGGGCAGCTAGATAGCTCAGTAAATTGAGAAGCAGGTCAAGAAATAGCAGATCCTAGGTTCTAATCTGGATGCAAACACCTCCTTGCAGTGTGACCCTGGGCAAATCACTTAACCCCGTTACGTAGCCCTTATCACTCTTCTGCCTTGGAACCAATACACAATAATGATTTTAGGAGAGAAGGTAGGGGTTTAAAAATGCAATTGGGCAACATTTAAAAAAATAAATAAGAATACAAACATAAAAATGTTGATATTTTTTTCTAAGTTAATATATAACTTGTCAAGCTCCTTATGTACAGTTTATTATTCAGTTGTTTCAGTCAAATCTGACTCTTTATAATTCCACTAGAGGTTTTCTTGGTAAAGCTACTGGAGTGGTTGGCCATTTTCTTCTCCAGCTCATTTTACAGATGGGGAAACTAAGACCAACAAAGTTAAATAACTTGACTAGGATTTCAAAGTTAATAAATGTTTTAAAATATATTTGAATTCAGGTCTTCCTGAGTCCAGGTCTAGCACTCTATCCACTACACCACCTTGGTGCATTTTATGTAGTTTGGTGACTCTCATTTCTATTTTAATTTGACACCACTGCTTTAGAGTACTGATTTTGAACCAAAAGCCTTGATTCAGATCCCTGCTCATTAGATTTGTGATTTTGGGGAAATCACTTTCTTTGCATCTCAGTAACACCACAAACCAGATAATTTGTATTGATTTCTTCCAACTGTAGCTCTGATGAATGTGATTTTTTTATCTCCTAGATACCACATATTGATTTAGATAAACATATACATTTAATTAAATAATATAGATATAAAGATAACTATCTATAGTGTGCATATTAACCTATATACATAAAACATACACAAAGGCATCTATATTTATATATCTCCATATATAGAGAGAGGAAGAGGAGAAAAGATGGATATATACATATATATATGTGAAGAATCACATCTTACTTTTTGATTCCTAATCACAAGATTCCAATTAGCATTGTACTCTGAACACAGTCCCACTGTCAAACCCATAGGATTTAAGACCCTCTATTTAAACCAACACAAACTAAGGAGGAGGAACAGTTCACTGACAGAGATACAGATTCTAATGCTTCGCTCCCCCCCCCCCCAATACCAACAGGCTTTCATCCTAATATTGGTGTAAACGGTCAGCCAGGAAACAAAGCCCTATCTTTTCATTCAAAGTGAAGATGAATACACATATTCATTGATGCCACCCAAAGACTGATCCTGAAACCAAATATGATTCTTTTATTTGGGGCCCATAGGCTTGAATCGAGTAGAAACAATTATTCACCACAGTATTTATGTTAATATTATTTGTATTAATTGTAAAAGTTGCCAGAAAGACCACAACTTAAAATATGAACAACTATTCTGTTACCTTCTTTTCTTTACTTTAGTTCTTAATAAATGGGTAGAGCCTATAAAAAAAGCTGTAATATAAATAAAATAGATGGGGAATATATTACATATAAGTGGGAAAACCTTTCTGTTTATTTATTTTATTTGGAGCAATGATTGCTAGGCATATAGATGTCAAAACATGTCCTAGTGCTAAGGTGCTGTTCACAGTAGATGACCTTCAATATTAGGGACACAGTCAACCTTGGAAAATACTTCTCTCAGGAGATGATTGTGTCAAGAAAGATAATGTGTATCCCAGATAATTTGTCCATTCAATTATATATCCAACATATCAATATTCTCTCTCTCTTTCCTCTCTCTTTTCTCTCTCTCTTTCTCTCTCTTCTCTCTTCTCTCTCTTTCCTCCTTCTTCCCTCCCTCCCTTTCTCTCACTCTCTCATTCTCTATCTTTCTGTATATATATATATATATATATACATGCATGTCTATTATACATAGATATATTCTACTAATAGAGTATATTTCTGTATATATATGTATATATATGATGTGTGCATATCACAAAGAAATAGGTATATTTATATATCTAATTCTGGATTATATCTATAGAAAGAACATTTATTTATAGAGTATATTTTTTTTATAGAAAGAGTATATCTATGTGTGTAGATAAATTGCATATATATGAATGTGCCCATATACACACATATTTGTATATACAAACACAATTTATAAAAGTTAATTTTATGGTGATATAATCAGCCAAATTTGGGGACTTGCAAAAAAATCATGAGAAAGATAATGCTTGAGTTTTGAATAAGCATATATAAGGAGTGAAGACATGCCAAGTGAGAAAAGGAACATTTATTAGGTGTCTCCAATGTACCAGAAACTGTGCTAAGTATTTTATTTATATTATTTCATTCTATCCTTATAAGAACACTGCAAGGAGAGTGCCCTTATTATCCCTATTTTACAGTTGAGGAAACAGTACAAGAGACTTGCCCAGGGTCACATAAATAGGAAATATATAATACTAGATTTGAACTAAGATCTTTTGACTTCAGTTCCATTGAATCACCAACTAATTATATGGAGGAATGCCAGTGCAAATGCACAGTGAATGGATTGGATATCTCTTGAGTGAGGGAATGTAAGAGTATCTGTTTGGTAGTTTCAAAAATAGGAAGCAGTACAAGTGGAATTCAGACCTAATTCCCTTAACTATAAATCTACCAACTGTTCTTTGGACCTAAGAATCTTTATTTGTAAACTGAGGAATTTGGGATGCATGGTTTCTCACATTTCTTTGTGCTCTAATCATATTATTCTATGCTTCAGTTCCATAAATAATTACAGGAATATTCCCAAATAATGTCTCCCTGACCAGCATCCTGTACAATAATAGAATCAGGATTCTCATCAACCCTTGCTGGGTTATTACAACAACATAACAATGTTATGTTGGTACTTTTATAAATCGTAGATATTTTTCCTGTGGAACCATTAACAATAACTCACATGGAGCCTTTCATAATTCGCTGAGCACCATCCATGCGACAGCTCTGAGAGGTCAAAATGTCATGATTCCCATTAATATAATTCCCACTATATAGATGAGGAAACCAGGATCAAGGCAGTTAAAAATTACTATCTAAAGTACTTGAACATTTACAAAGCAATCTTCTTTATCAGAGTCTTGTGACATCCATAGCATAAGCTTAATTTACCCAATTTTAACAAAGGCTTGGAGGAGGGACTCTACTCTTTGGGTAGGGTCAAACTCAACATCAAAATTAGGTCAGAGTCTAGGATATAAAAAGAGAGACCTATTGGCAATTAAAGCACCTGAAAAAACTATAACTGACCGACAGAAAAATCAAAACTTTTAATGAATTCTAAGGATCTCTCTCCCCCCACCCCCTTCCATTCCCCTTCCTCCTGCCCTTAGACAGAAATAGCTAATGAAATACTTTTTAACTGAATAAGTGGCTATTTAGATGTTAACCCGCTCAATCAAAATCTTATGGAAGATTGTCCCCAGTCCTTTTCTTTGTGTTTTCTTTGTTTCCCAGCCAGCGCAGCAGAAATTATGTTGTTTTCTCAGCTGGGAATAATTTAACAGGCTTGCTGTAAGTCATGTGAAAACCCCCAATACACTCTGAAAGACAGTTGGTGACTTTGTCCTGGAGACAAGAGCTCTCTCCCCCAGCGTCAGTTAAATGTATTAGCACAGTGTTTATTTTATTTCATTTTATGGTGTTTATTCTTTAGGGGTGGGGGCAGAACTGAACAGGCAGGAGAAAAAGGAATGGAAAGACTGTGTCCTGACCATGAGAGAATCTAATGAGAAGGTAGCAGAAAATTGCCTTTTAGGGTCAGGAAGTGGGGAGCATTAACTTAAATTCCATGTTCCTGCCTACCAGGGTCAAAGGAGCACAGGATGCCACAGGAATCCAAAGGATTCCCAAAAAAAAGGGTCTGGGTTTGCTTCCAGGCACTATCACTTACCTGATCTATGAAGGGGATAATCTTTATGGGTCCTTACTGAATGACATCTTATCATTTTCTGATACTTTGAATGAGGCAGGCAAAGTAAAACAAAACAAAACATCAAAAACAGGCACAGAGGAAGATGATCACGATGGTGGAATTTCAAGAATAAAAATAGGAAAAATATTTTGACCGTACCAAACAAGCCAGAGGAGAGACTCATTCCTTTGACTCTATTTGGACCAGAATTTGAAAGTGAAAGTTACTGGGTGTCATAAAAGAGATGGTGTTAAGTTATGTTTTAACAAACAATAATGGACTTTCTAAGGGAAGGGAAAGAGGCATGGAAGTGGAAAGAAACTGACAAGTAATTTTATTAATAAACATATATGTATGGAGATAATTTAAGGAAAATTCGGTGTGTTTGAAGGTATATAATATGAGATAACTCTAAAAAGAAAGGAAGGAATGAGAAAAGGAAGGAAAGAAAGAAAGAAAAAAGAAAGAAAGAAAGAAAGAAAGAAAGAAAGAAAGAAAGAAAGAAAAAGAAAGAAAGAAAGAAAGAAAGGGAAAGGAAGAAAGGAAGGAAGGAAGAAAAGAAGAAAGAAAGAAAAAGAAAGGAAGAAAGAAAGAAAAAGAAAGGAAGAAAGGAAGGAAGGAGAGAGAAAGAAAGAAAGAAACTAAGGAAGGAAAGAAGGAAAGGAAGAAAAACATTTTCTGGAGTTAGATCCAAAGTTATTTTTACTATACTTTCTTAACTCCAGTGTGTTAAATTGATAATTTGATGAGCCTCTCCATTCTTTGGATAGTTCACCTGGTTTTCCAGTTTGAATAGAGGTTCCTTTGCAGCCCAAGATCCATTTCCCTACACACATTCCCAGGATGAATATCAAAATGGAAGGCCTGAAGCTAAATGATCCTTATTAACCTCAATATCATCACTGGGAAATTAGGCCAATTATCACAACAGTGCTCAGGATAGAAAATATATAATGTTTTGCCCAATGGTGATTGACACTACCAATTTCAGAAGAAGATAAGAGATTCTCCTATGGAGGGTCAACATTCATTTACATAACTGGATGAAAGATGGTCTGTGGCCAATGCATACTCAAAGTCTGAGAAAATTTTTGTTGAAAGACTACATTTGGAGACGGAAGAGCAGAACTCAAATGTTCACTACTCTATATTCTACTAACATGATTTCAGATTCATCAATAGCTAATTTATCTTAGCCTCAGTTCCCTCATCTATAAAATGAATAGTTTGAGTAAAGTGATATCTAAGGAATGTTTCACTTTTAAAATCTATAATCTTCTGGTCATTTTTGTGTTCTTAGAATGATCTAAGAAACATAAAATGAGAGATTAGAGTTGGAATATACCAAGGAGAACACCTAGCCCATCCCCTTCAATTTACAGTTTCAGAAACTAAGGCCATGCAATGTTGAACATCTTGTCCAAGATGATACAGTTGGTAATTAAAAAAAAACCTTTTCACACCAAATTCAGTACTGATTAAAATAATGGATAGGAACAAATTATGGCACATAAGTGACTGTACCATGCAATATGTCTACTATGGAGTCCAAAGAGCATGAGAAGAATCAAATGAATTGATTAGAAAAACATAAACAAAAAGATTATAAGCATGGAAATGGAAATAACATAAATCACAAATTGACTGCTATAAGAATTATAATGATAAATATGGTCCTAGAAAAGAGGTGAAAAAAAATCCTCCCTCCCTTCTTTGCAGAAGTCAGTCTATGAAAGTAAATTCATAGACAGAGATATGAACCCATTTTTATACCTTATTAAAATTTTAGTGTGAGCAGTTACACTTTTGAAATTGGCAAATAATATCGGTTAAAGTTTAATTTATTGTTTTGCTACTTAGAATTAAGAAAAAAAATCAGATGGCCTTTTTTTAAAAATTTTTTATTTTTTAGAAAAATTTTCCATGGTTCCATGATTCATGTTCTTACTTTCCCCTTCACTCCCCCAAGCCCCCACCCCCAATATCCATAGCCAACGCTCATTTCCACAAGTCGATCAAGACCTCTTTCCATATTATTGATAGTTTCATTGGTGTGGTCATTTGGAGTCTACTTCCTCAACCATGTCCTCCTCAACCCATGTGTTCAAACAGTTGCTTTTCTTCTGTTTTTCCACTCCTGTAGTTCCTCCCCTTGAATGTAGGTAGTGTTCTTTTCCATAAATCCCTCAGAATTGTCCTGGGTAATTGTATTGCTGTTAGTACAGAAGTCCATTACATTCGATTTTACCACAGTGTATCATTTTCTGTGTACAATGTTCTTCTGGCTCTGCTCCTTTCACTCTGTATCAATTCCTGGAGGTCTTTCCAGTTCACATGGAATTCCTCCAGTTTATTATTCCTTTGATCACAATAGTATTCCACCACCAGCATATACCACAGTTTGTTCAGCCATTCCAAAATTGAAGGACATAGCCTCGTTTTCCAGTTTTGTTTTTGCCACCATAAAAAGTGAGGCTATAAATATTTTTGTACAAATTATTTTATCTATGATCTCTTTGGGGTACAAACCCAGAAATGGTATGGCTGGATCAAAGGGCAGGCAATATTTTATCACTATTTGGGCATAGTTCCAAATTGACATCCAGAATGGTTGGATCAGTTCACAACTCTACCAGCAATGCATTAATGTCCCAATTTTGCCACATCCCCTCCAACATTTATTACTCTCCCTTGCTATCATTTTAGCCAATCTGCTAGGTGTGAGGTGATACCTCAGAGTTGTTTTGATTTGTATTTCTCTAATTATTAGAGATTTAGAACACTTTCTCATGTGCTTATTGATACTTTTGATTTCTTTATCTGAAAATTGCCTCTTCGTGTCCCTTGCCCATTTATTAATTGGGGAATGGCTTGATTTTTTTATACAATTGATTTAGCTCCTTGTATATTTGAGTTATTAGACCTCTGTCAGAGTTTTTTGTTATAAAGATTTTTCCCAGTTTGTTATTTCCCTTCTGATTTTGGTTGCATTGTTTTTGTTTGTACAAAAACTTTTTAATTTAATATAATCAAAATTATTTATTTTACATTTTTCAATTTTCTCTAACTTCTGCTTGGTTTTAAAATCTTTCCTTTCCCAGAGATATGACAGGTATACTATTCTGTGTTCACTTAATTTACTTACAGTTTCCATTTTATATTGAAGTCATTCACCCATTCTGAATTTATTTTGGTGTAGGGTGTGAGATGTTGATCTAAACCTAATCTATCCCATATTGTTTTTCAATTTTCACAGCAGTTTTTGTCAAATAGTGGATTTTTGTCCCAAAAGTTGGGCTCTTTGGGTTTATCATACACTGTCTTGCTGATGTCACTAATCCCTATAATTATACTTCTTCTATCTACCCTGTTGGTAATTGTTCGTAATAACAATTTTTAAGAGTTACCAATATCTTCTTTTCTTATAAGTCAATTGAGCTTCTTGGGTCTCTTAAAGAAGTTTTTTTGTTTTTTGTTTTTTTTTTTTTCACCCCCACTCTCTTAATTAGCTTATGGTGATTCTCTTGAGTTCTTTGTTTGAGCAGCAAACTCTCTGCTTGTCTGTTTTTTTTTTCTTTATGAATGCTTAGAAGTCTTCAATTTTATTTAATGACTATACTTTTCCGTACAAGAATATAGTCAGTTTTGCTGGATAGTTAATTCTTGGTTGTAGACCTAGGTCTCTTGCTTTCTGGAATATTGTATTCCATGCCTTCCTGTCCTTCAATGTAGATGCAGCCAGATCCTGTGTTATCCTAACTGTGGTTTCTTGGTATCTGAATGATGTCTTCTTAGCAGCTTGTAATATTTTTTCCTTGGTCTGGTAGTTTTTGAATTTGGCGATAATATTCTTGGAAGTTGTCAGTTGTCGATTAAATTTAGGAGGTGATCTGTTGATTCTTTCTATTTCCCCTTTGTTTGAGAATGTCAGAACAGTTCTCTTGTATAATTTCCTGTAGGATGATGTCCAAACTTTTCCTTTTGTCATGATGTCCTGGGAGAGTAATAATTCTTAAATTGTTTCTTCAATAACTGTTTTCCAGATCTATGGTTGTGACAATGAGGTGTTTCATATGTTCCTCAAATTTTTTATTTGCTTAAATTTTGTTTTATATATTCTTGCTGCCTTGGGAAGTCATTTGCTTCTAGTTGTTGAATTCTAATTTTTAAAGACTGAACTTCATCCCTGGCTTTTTGCTCATCCTTCTCCTTCTGGTTTGTTTTTCTTTGTAAATCATCTTTCATCTTCTTTGCTTCACTTTTCAGCTGGTCAATTTGGGCTTTTAAGACATTATTTTCTCATTTTATATCATGTATTTCCTTTGTCCAATTGTCTTCAGCCTCTTTTGATCGTTTTCTGAGTTTTGATTTATTTTAATTTTGAGTTTTTGAGTTAATTGAATTTTAAGTTCTTCCAAATCCCGTGTCCATTTCACTGAAGTTTCTGTGTTTTTCTTGATGTTCCTTTATCTTCTTCTGATTCATTTATTCTTTGTTCTATTTCAGAATAGAAGTTGTCAATTGTGGTTTCTTTTTTTTCTTTTTCTGTTGTTTACTCATGTTTTTTCCTTCTTTCTTCACCTTAATTGACTGTAATCTTGATCCTCTGATCATAATTTTTTATCTGTGGGTTTGGGCTATTCAGTCCTGGGAGGGCTTCTTCTGTTTTGTTGATTAATTAGGTTAGAGGAACCTGAGGCCAGATTTTCCCCAACTGGTAACAAAAGCTAAAGAAGTGAATTTGGTTACTTTCTTTGTAGTCTATGGGGGAGGGGTGTTGTAGCTTCCCTGCCCTCTGAATATGTTTTCTATGCTAAATTGATAGGATTAGGCCCCAGTGTGGTTGATCTATCTGGCTTGAGGTGCCCTGAGGTCAAAGCCTCAAGAGAAAGGGGGGGAGCAGCACAAGATGGAGTGTATGTTCACCCTCTCTGGGTTTCTTACCCCCCCCCACAGCTTCCCTGATGTCTGTGATCAAAGACTTGAGTTTGGCACAGGTGTGCCAGGGAGGTACTCTTTCAGACTAGTGGCCCAGCCCACTCAGGGCTTCCAGGATCTTCTGGAGACTCAGCACATTAGGTGGAGGAGGAGATCTGAGATCTTCCTTTCTTTCCCCTCCTACCTGAGAGTTCCAAGAATTCACGCTTTTTTTTCCTCTCTTTTTTTCTGCGTACCTTTTAAGTTGGGTTCAGCTGGAGGATCCCCCAGCTCTGTTGTGTTGTCAGATTTGGTTTTCGGTTCCCTTGGAGCCCTTTGTCCATGATTGGTGGTGAAGGGCTTTAAGGAAGTCTGGAGCCTTGCTGCTTCTACACCACCATCTTCCCAGAATCCCCCAGATGGCCTTTTATCAATCCTCATTCATATCATCCTTTATGAAGCCTTGAACACTTTTGATCAACCCCCTACTTTTCGATATCTCCTTTTCTCTAGATTCATCAAGGCACCTCTCTCTCTTGGTTCTCTTGCTACCTATGCGACTGTTCCATTTTAGTATCCTTTGCTAAACTCTCATTTAGACCACATGCTCTAACAACAGGTGTACCCATAGCCCTCTTCACTTCTCCCTCTAAACCACTTCATTTAGTGATCTAATCAGCTCCATGGAATTACTTAACATTTCTATGCTGATGATTCTCACATCTATCAATTCTGTCTCAAATTCTCTGCTGACTTCCAGTCTCACATCCACAGATGCTTTTCAGATATCTATAACTGGATATATTGTAGATATTTTAAATTCAATAAGCTGAAGTCACTTTTTTTTCCTAACTAGAGTCACATTTTCTATAGAAAGCTTTTCACAATCCTTCTTATTTCTAGTGTCTTCCCTATTTTATGTACTTTTTAAATTTATTCTGTATGTAGCTTATTTGTACATATTCCTTTGCCTTGAGAGCAAGAAATGTCTTCTGTCTCTTCTTGAATCCCTAGCACTTAGCACAGTGCCTGACTAGTAGGTGTTTAAGAAATGTTTATTGGCTAACAATAAAGTGATAGAGAAAAGGTTTATAAAAGATTAAATTTAAAAGTATGTTGTATATTCTTTTTTCAGCTACCTCGTTGTTAAATATTTACTAGTCAGAACTGAATTGAGTTATGGAACATTACACATACTTGATTATTGTATTAATAACTTTGGTTAAATTCCTTTTTTTCTTTTCATTGAAAAAAATCTTTGCTATAAGAGAAGTTCATTCAGTAAGGAAGAAAGGGTAGAGGGGTCATATTAATTTAGTTGCTATATGAATGTAGTTGCTACAAAAACAAGAGGTATACCCACATACATATATTTCACATATATATATGTATATGTATCTATTTATATAGATACATACTAGTATATTTAGAGATGTATTTTATATATATTTACTCATACACATGGTATATGTATATAAAATATGCATTATATATCATGCAATCATCATACCTTATACTTTGTTTATAATATATAATATAAAATTATAGTGCATTATAATATATATGATATATAATTATAAGAATCCATTACATATAATTATAACATAATATAAAGCATCTAAAAATATAACACGTCATACTTAAACATATTCTATACATACTATATATACATAGAATATATGCTACATATATAACATTATATTTATACATATTTTTATATTTCTGTCTATATCTTTCTCTATCTATAAAAAACAACAGCTCAAAAGGTATCCTATGAGTCAGAAGGTCAGTGCTCAAGTCTAAATGACCTTGTGGCTAAATCATTTAATCTCTCTGAAGCCTAGAACAAAGAAACAAACAAAAAGCAATGAAGAAAAACCAATTAATATGGCAATTTGACTTGATGAGTTTTTTTTTTTTTAGAATGGCCCATGAAAGAAAAGCTTTCCATCACTAATAGACAGCTGGAAGGTTTAAAATGAAAAAGAATGAATCTTCAACTTGAGTAGAATAGTTCCTCTGCCTGGATTTGTTACATCACCAGAGGTGAATCTTTTTGATAGTTTTTGATTTTGCTCATTCATTTTTTTGTTTTTCCCTCTCCTAGCCATGCTTGTAACTTTTTCCAGTAATCATTTGCAGTAGGTCCCTAGAACTTCTCTGAGCACTTGGGGTATCATCATCCTGGAATATCCCTTCACCTATATAGTTGACCATGCTTCATCCCCCTCCTGGGTACACTTATTCTCTCCAGACTAGTCAACTATGATCCTGCTTGGGTAATTTCCCTGCCCCACTCTCCCCTGCCTTTTTTTTTTAACTTCCTTTTATGTATTTTTCCCCATTCAAATGCAAGCTCCTTGAGGGCAGGAATTATCTTTTTGTTTATTCCCCAACACTAATGGTTAATAAATGCTTTTGGCTTGCATTCCTATCTCATTAATAGAAAGAATCAGAATCATGAGGTCCAGGTTCCCATTCTGAATGCTACTACTTTGGAGTCACCCTGAACTTTTCACTCTCCTTCACTCAGCAAATCCAATTATCGACCAAATCTTATAACTACCCTCATCACAACTCTTCTCTCCTCTACTCACATGGTTACTAGCCTATTTGTGCCTTATGTACGGCAAGAGTTTCCAAATTAATATCCTTGCTTCCAGCTTATTCCCATTCCCATCTATCTTCTAAAAAGCTGCCAAATAATCATCCTTAATCACAGGACTGACCATATCACAGCTCTGCTCGTGAAACTTTAGCATTTTTTATTGATTTTAGGATTTGACCACTCCTTTGCCTGGTATTTGAAGCTTTTCATAATCCAGCTTCAATCTCTCTTTCCAGATTTTTTCCCCATTAATATCTGTTAGGTAGTTAATATTTAAGCCTGACTGCATGCTTGCAGTTCCCTATATAGATAAAACATCTTCTTTAGCTTCTGTCTTTTTCTCTCTCTGTCTCTTTTTCCATCTCTCTATCTCTGTTTCTGTCTCTTTGGTTCCTCTTTCTCTTTCCATTTCTATCTGTCTATCTGTCTGTCTCTTTGTTTCTTTCTCTGCCTCCTTCTCTCTCTCTCTTCATCTCTGTCTATCTGTCTGTCTGTCTCTCTTTGAGAAAGAAACTCTCTATTATGCCCTGATTAGAAAAGTTGTAGCAAATGTTCTTCTACCTCATGGGTCAGATCCAGTTTTGATCATGATGGGAGTTTTGACTTGCCCAATTTCTGATCTGGAATTGTTCTATACTCTTTAGGAAAATCTGCTGGCTTCTCATTCCCAGAAATTCATTATATTAATGTAAACACTTGATTGGCTGAGACTACTGCACTTGAGAACACCTGAGCTCTAGCTGTCCACCAGGCTCAGCTTCTCTCATAGAAGAGGTTATCTGTGAACAAAACCATGCCCAGATTCTGTACCTTTTACATTTTTATTCTTTTATTAAAAAAAAAAACAACCCTTACCTTGAATCTTAGAATAAATACTATGTATTGGTTCCAAGGAAGAAGAACAATAAAGGGTTAAGTGACTTGTCCAGTGTCACAAAGATAGGAAGATAGGAAAAATATGAGACTAGATTTGAACCCAGGACCTCCTGTCCTCTAGATCTGGTTCTTAATCCATTGAACCAACACCTGCCTCCCATACCTCTTCAAAGATGGATCCCCATGCTTTGAAAATAGAGAGCATGAATGAATATTGAAGTATAACATTTTTTCTTTCCTCCATGAATTTTTCACTAGTGTAAAAATTATGTTTCTTCTTTTATAACAGGACAAACAGGGAAATATGTATTCTATGATAACATACGTACAACCTATAACATATTACCTGCTGTCTTAGAGAAGACAGAGGGATGGGAGGAAGAGAAAGAGCATGGATCTCAAAATGTAAGAAAACAATTAAAAATTGCATTGATGTTTAATCTGGGGAAAAAAAGAAAATTAAAGAAAATAAAAATAGGGAGCAAACTTTAATGTCGTAAGCTGTTCAAAATTTGACTTCTGTCTTTATTTTTTGGATTAATTTCCCATTAGTTTCCCTCAAATACTCCATGTTCTAGTCAAACTGTGCTACTTGCTTTCCATATGTAACATTCTATCCTCTATTTGTCTGCCTTTGTACTGACTGTTATCCATACCTACTCCCTCACCTCCATCTCTTAGAATTCCTAGCTTCCTTTAAGGCTCTATTAAAGGACATTTTGTAGTTTGAACCTTTGGTGATATTCTTAGTATCAGAAGCTTTTAACCCAGCACCTTTGAATGTATTTTATTTTTAATATTTTTATAACATTATAATAGATTTCTTTTCTAACCCTTTGTATTTGATTTTATGCATTTAAAAGTATTATTCTAAGGTGAGATGTTTTGGCCTAAGGCTTTCATGACCAAAAAAAAAACACCAAAACAAACAAACAAAAAAACAGAGTTAAGAATCTCTGACCTAGTTGTGAATACTCTGTCCTCACTTTTCCACAGAATATCTTGGTAAATGCTTTGTGTTTACATATCTGAAGTAGAATGTATTCTCCTTGAGGGCAAGAACTGTGTGTCAGTGTTTTATTTATTTATTTTTTTACCTTGGTATCTCTAGCTCTTTAGCTGGAACTTAAAAATTGCTTCATTAATTGAACTTTCTCGAATCATTACAGAATCAGAGCCAGAGGAACAAAGAGCGAAAGCATCCCCTCATCCCAGCACAATACAGGAATTTCTGCTTTCTTTCCTCAAACCTTCCACACATATGCCTCTGAGAATCTCTCTGTCTCTGGCCTGCTGACATTCTTCAGGCCCTGACTGATTGTCCAGAACCTCTGCTAACCCCATCTACTCAGTTAGTGTAAATAAACAAAAGCCCTTTCATAATAACACCCTGGGTTTTGCAAGATTTTTAACCAAATTGGGAAAGCATGAAAGAGGCAGTGAAAGGACTGAAGAGGATTTCCTAGCAGTAGTTTCAAAGGCAGGAAACTTCCTTAGCAAGGTTGCATTTCAAATATTCTTTTTTTTTAAAACATTATCTTTGGTCTTAGAATCAATACTATGAAATTCGTTCCAAGGCAGAAGCGTAGTAAAGGCTAGGCAAGGGGAATTAAGTGACTTGCCCAGAGTCACACAGCAAGGAAGGGTCTGAAACTAAATTTGTTCCCATCTCTAGGCTTGACTTTCAAACCACTGAGTCAAATATTCTTAAAGGTCAAGGAGGAAAGGCAAATAGTGTGGCAGAGCCATTTATTGCATCAGATAAAGCTCACCTGATGACCATGAAAAGGAGAATCAAAATTAATCAACAACAGAATAGGAAAAAGACAACTAAGTTTTGACCCAAAATCCTAAGTTTAAAACCTATGCTGCCACTTTTGATAGTAGGTAAATAAGTTTGCCTCTGTGAGTCTCAGTTTCTTCATCTGTAAAATAGGGGAATTATACTATATGACATCTAAGCTTAGGTCCCTTCCAGTTCTAAATCCTATGATTTTGTGACCTCCTGATTAGATCTACCTATAATCTAAGAAAGACCAAACAGATAAATCTAGAGATAAAAAATCACATAGAATCTAAGGGCTGGATCTCAGTAGTCATCCAGCTAAACCTCAATCCAACCAAACATCATTTCTAAAACATCTCAAAAAAGGGATACTTTAGCCTTCTAGTGAATGGAAAGCTACTCATCTCCCAAAGTAATCTAGTCAGCTTTATAATAACAGTAAGAGTCAGGATGTTTTGTGATTTTTGGGGGTCTATTTTGTTTTCTTTTGCTTCATTTTTGTTTTTTCTTTCATGTCAAGTCTAAATCTAATTCTTTGAAAAGTCCACCTCTCCTTCCTAGTTCTACTTTCTGGGTCCAAATATATAAAGTCTAATCACGCCTACATGCCTCTCGATACACTCAACAACCAGTATTTTATCTTGAATTTTCTCTTTTCTAGGATAACCATCCTTCTTGTCTTCTATAGATCCTTAGATGACATAGTTTGCAGTCATTTTACCATCTTTGTCATCCTCTCTTGAACATACTCCATCTTTTTGATAGAGTTTCTCATATATGTAGCCCCAAAATGAAGACAGTTCTGCAGATGTGATAGGACCAGAATAGAGGAATTAATATTTCCTTTCTGGACGGCTCTCTATGCCTTTCTCATTGAAATCCAAAGTAGTAATTTTGTTTATTTTTCCAGCAATGGAAAACCATATGAAAGTTGCAATGACCCTCCAGCCTTTCTTTTTCAGGTCTTTTTCATTGGAATCATTGTCTATCTACATCTCTCGCCTTCTGTATTTTAAGGTTGATTTTTGAAACTTAAGTGTACAATTTCATATTCATCTCCATTGAATTTCATTTACCATGAATTGTCTCATTACTGTAACTTAACAAGAAAGTTTTTTAGTCTTCATGTTTGATCACACCTGAAAGTTGGACAAGCATATGCCTTAACCTAAGTCATTAATAAATATGTTGAACAGCATAGGGGTTTACCAGACAGCTCCCTAAAATAGGCATCAAACATCAACTCTGAGTCCCATCATTCCTCTAGCTCCAAATATTACCATCTAGCCTATTTCTCCTCATCTTGTTCATAAGTATGACATGAGAATAAATGATATTTTTTCTAAAATGAAAGAATAATGAGTCTACAGCATTCCTCTTATCTGCCAGTCTAGTTAAATTGTCAAAAGAGGAAATGAAATTATTGTGCCTTGACTTATTCCTGATGAAGCCCTGATGACTTTTATTAATCACTACTTCTATTTCTAAATGTTCACATACAGTTCCCTTAATAATGTGATCAAGAACTTTGCATGGAATAGATTCAAAGTTCTGCTTATTGTTCCAAGAATTCACCTTTTCTTCCAGTAAAAATAAATAATAATTTAGACAATATTTGATTTTCTCCACTTATGTGACACTTCTACTATTCTTTAATATTTAAAAAAAATCACTGGCTATGGCTTAACGAGGAAATCTGACAGCTTTTTTTTTATTGCTGTGTCATCCTTAATGCCCATCTCTGATCTCCCCCCATATCTAATCTGTTGCCATCAGTTTTACCTTTGTAACATTTCTTTTGAATACATTCCCTTCTTAACTCTGATCCTACCACCATCCTGGCACTGGCACTTATCCCTTCATGCATGAATTTTTATCATAGCCTACTAGTTGGGTACCAGTCATAAGTCTCTCTCTACTATGGCCCGTACTCTCCTCAGCCATCAAGGTATTTTTCCTAAAGTGTACATCCGACCATATCACCTCCCCTATTTAATAACCACCTGTGTGGTTCCTTATTACCTCCTGGATCAACTGAAATTCCTCTCTGGTTTTCAAAGTCTTTCATAGCTGAGTCCCACTCCTTTACTTTCCCAGTCTTATGTGTTACAACCCCAAACCCAAGGGTTCTTCACCCCAGTGACACTAGCCTCTTTGCTGTTCTTCAAACAAGTGATCATATGAGAAATTTGTCTTCAACTATGTTTCTCTATCTAATTTCCCTATTATGCAAGATGTACCCAGTCTCCAGATTCCAAGCATTTTCACAATATGTCCCCCATGAATGAAATGTTCTTCTTCCTCATCTAATTTCTTTTTCCTATTTTCCTTTAAAAATTGTTCCAATTCTTCTTAAATCTAGTGACTCTGATATGTTAATTACTTCCTATTTATCCTAGAAATAGCTTCTTTTCACTTGGTTGTTTTCATATATTCTCTCCCATTAGATTGGGAGTCCCTCAAGGGCAGGAACTGTCTTTTGCCTTTTTATTTTTATTTTTTGTGACCCAGCACTTAACTCAATGTTTAATATATTAATGGGACATATTATGTGAGGGAAGGGGAAAGAATTCACTCTACCCTCCTATGGAAGCTTTTCTACAGTTTTCCCATTATCATCCCACAGAAAAAGAACTATTGTTCATTGAATAAACAACTCCTCGAGTCTGCCCCAGGTAGGATTGACTCAGAGAGGTAAAAATTTGGAAGAGGACAGCAATGACCTAGAGAGAGAAGAGACACATATAAATATGGAAGCAACTAGTAGCCATATATGAGTAGGAGACACTGGAAGAGTCAATTTTCAAAGAGAGAGAACAGCCAGGGAGTTAGTATGGGTGCAAAAACAGAACCAAAATTGGACAAAATAATTATTGTGGAGACTAAAAGAAGAAAGATGCCAGCAATGGACCTAGGAGAACTATAGGAGAACCTGGGAGAATAAAGGCAAGGAATGGTCTGGATGAAAATGTTCCATTTGTTCCAGAGGAGGCTATTGAAATAGTCCAGTCACAGACATAACAATCTTTATCCTGTCTAACTTGGGATGAAGGGAAAGAGAGTTAATGAGCAGGTGGATAAATGCCTTAAGTTTCCCATTAGACTGAGTTTGAACTATGTCTTTCTCCCATTTTGTCAAAGATGTAGGTTGAGTAAAGGACAATTTAAGTAAGTTATCATTGGGGATTAGGAAGACAAAGAATGTATACAGCCTGATTAAATTATTCTATTTATCTTAACATCTGGAATGAAGGCATATTGATGGGAACTTAGGACAAAGTCCTTTTGGTCAATAAATAGCATCAAATGGCATAACAAACCTGTGAAGGAGCCAAGGGACCCCAGATTCATGTGAGGATCTTTGGGGGTCCCTAAAATCACACTTCAATATACTGGAATGTACTTCATCTAATAATATTCACTAGCATTTATTGAGGGCAAGTAGACATTACCTGATAATCTCCTCACTGACCTTGAGTTGCATTCCTTTCTAATCATTTTTGTTATATCCTTCCCAGGTCAAAGATCATTTTCTCTAAAAGTGAAAAGAGAAAGAAAACAAGAAGTAAGTTGAATTTCTCAAAAGCATATATTGTCACTATATACTCCACAATGAACAGTTGTCATCTTTCTCTTTTGATATTCTTTTGTGCCAGGGGTATAATATAAATAAAACCCACCCACTAAAACTCCTAAAACTTGACTGTCACTTTGAGTATTGATCATCAGTCTTGGGGTCATTCTGGAGTTTAGCTCTTCTGACAAATTGATATTTTCTCCTATTACTTCTTTTCTCTTTCCTATACTATATCCGATCCTCTCTGCTATTATGATTCTCAGATCTATGAGAATAGTGTGTTTCCTCTCCATTCTTATTTTCAATACTCTCTTGGGGCGAAGCTAGATGGCTCAGTGGATTGAGAGCCAGGCCTAGAGATGAAAGATCTTGGATTCAAAGATAGCCTCAGATACTTCTTAGCTGGGTGACCCTGGGCAAGTCACTTAACCCCTAAAGCCCAGCTCTTACCACTTTTCTACCTTAGAACCAATACATAGTATTTATTCTAAGCCAAGAGGTAAGGGTTTAAAAAACATTCTCTTTATAGATTATCAAGATGATAGACAAATAAAGAATTTTCATTTTTGTCTTGTTTTAGTTAATTCTGTTAAGGTCAGCCTTTACTAAGAATGCTAGTTGTTATGTTCAAAAATAGGGCCACTGATTTGTATATAAGAATTCCTGCAGGCCACAGGTTGACTTGGTTTTAAATGTAATATTATCTATGCTTTGTTGTATTTTTATTCATTTTCTTAAATATTTCTTAATTTCATTTGTATTTATTTCATACCTCACTTGGGAGAGCTGTATAGGGTCCTTGTCTTGACAGAGTGGTGTGTTTCACACTTCTACCTTTTGTCATATTCTGCAAATTTAAATCCATTCACTTCTGACATTTTAATTGATATTATTAGTAATGGAAGCATCCCTTGTATGCCTAAGGTTTTCAGGTTTTCCCTTGGATTTCATAATCTTCAAGAAATACAGACATTAATATATGCCAGCACTAGAAACACTGGGTTTCCAAAACAAATATAGGTAAAAGCAAACAAATAAATAACAATAAAAATAGTCTCTACTTGTAGGAAGTTATATTCTAAAGGGTTTAAGACACACAAAAAAAATTCACGAAAAATAGGAGGGTAGACTCTTAGAGAAAGATAAAATTTCTGGAAATTTCCTAATGCCAAAAATATTCCTAGATTTCTTCTAGCAATGCCATTTTCCCCCCTCTAAATAATTTACAAATAGTTTTTGGTCAACATAGCTCTTGCATTAACTTGTATAATCTTGGGCTATTTATTTCCCTTCCCATTCACTAGAACCTCAGTTTCTTATGTTTATAAAGATAGTGTTAGACTAGATGAAGGGTTTTTAACCCGAAGTCCATCTTGGAATAAAGAGAGTGAGAAAGAGAAATATAATTTGATACATATAGGCATATATGACTGCAATCCAAAAGAATTGTTTCCTTTTATGATTCTCTATATATTTTATTTTATGCATTTAAAATTATTAGAAGAAGCCCGTGAGCTTCACTAGACCAAAATGGTCCATGACTCAAAGAAGATTAAAACTCCCTAAACTAAAGGATGCTTTCTCGATTTGGTGGTCTATGTTCTAACACGTTACCATCCTTGCTCTCTCACTCTATGTTCTGTTTTCCAAGCATCTGCGTCCTAACCACCCACCTTCCAATGTCCACTCTAGTGCTAATATTTAAGGGGAAGTACAGTAGATGCTGTGTTAAATATATGGGCCTGAAACAAAGACTGGAGCAATTGCTTGATTATACCAATTTTTCAAAGCTGTGGTCAGATGGGCTATTCAATGAGCAAAAGCACTCTTTGTGAAAATACCCTCCACCTTCCTGACCCAGCAAGCACAAAGAAGTCAACTTAGAGGGAAGGGAAAATTACAGCAGAGAACTGAAAACAATGATGACATTAACACCTTGTAAATTTACTTAAAATGTGCAAAATTGTGAGCTGGAGATAGGGCTGGCTCATTTTTTCAGGACAAAGGACAATGTAGAACTCTTGGCCTGAGAAAATAAATATGATCTACCCTTTAAAAAAATTGAAGGAAAAAACCCTCAGTGAAAGAGAGTCTTTGTTTTCTTGCTGATTAAATGACTGATGTGGGGAGACCCAGTCTAGCCTGGGGATCGCTAACATGGTTTAAAGGCCACAGCTAAGTTGTTCTAACTCCTACCAAGTAAGTCAGCTTAAATTCCGTTAAGCTTCCACATCTTTAAAAAAAAAAAATATATATATATATATACATAAGCATATGTATATAAAA
>NC_058131.1:66140253-66151571 GCF_016433145.1 Gracilinanus agilis | reverse complement strand
ATCTTTAAAAAATATATATATATATATATATATATATATATATATATATAAATATATGTACATAAGTATATGTATATAAAATAAATAATAATATATATCGTTATATGATATATATAATTATATATTATAGATAATATATAACCCAGAGTCCATCTTGGATATATATATATATTTTATATATATAAATATATTATGTATCCATTTACATATATATGTACTTATATATAAATATGAAAACCAGAAATAATCTCAAGAAGTGTGAAATTTCATTCTGATATAAAATTTTCTGCTTCCAAAGTAGAACATGCTGCATTAAAACATTCTTAAGAGGCAACATGGTAGCAGGGAAAACCATGTGCCTTGTTGTCAACCCTCAGAAGACCTGAGTTCAAATTCTGGCTGAAGTTCTCCTAATATAATTATGGGATCACAGCTCCAAGAAACTTGAGAAGCCATTTACCCATCAGTCAACCAATTAATCAAATGTTTATTAAATGCTGATTGTCCAGTAGGGGGAACGGGTCACAAAGACAGGGATGAATAACAAACATTACCCCATAAATGCATTAGAGCCACATCATGCCATGTGAAATCTAAAGGGGACCTCACAGTAACTAACTTTGTCCAAAAACTTGAGATTCCCATAAATTGAGATTCCCACTTTGTTTATAATTTGGGGTAAAGCTGTAGACTATGTTGAATGTTTTCCAAGAAATTCTAATTGCATCAAACACCTGTGCTAAATATTTGTGTGTTGATGAACTGAAAATGTGTTGTTTCCAAAACAGTGTTACATATTTGTGAGAGAAAGAGAACCAGATAGCCTTTTGCATCTTCACTCTGGAAAGTTTTGCACATTTCTAACTGGTGGCTGTTTTTTGGTCCCTTTTTCCCTTCCCCCTCCTGGCACAGTAAATTTGGATCAAGGCTCAGTCATAAAGGGCATTTTTCACTCCATCTCAAAGATGTTGCTTCTGTGCCAAAGTTAGCCTCTCTCTTTAGAGTTAATACACACAAGGAGGGAAAATTGAAGTTAGCTGTCCACAAAAGGCAAGGTTAGCTGAGTGACTGCAAGCAAATGGGGCTCTCCTGAAATTGCTTGAATCTTGCTGAACAGCAAATAACCCCAGCACAGTTTGACATTGGCAATATCTGCAGCCTCTTGGAGAGAATGTGTCCGCTTGTGATCATTAAGCAAAGTGCAAGGTTTGCAAATCTTGCATGTTATTGGCCAAATTCAGGCATGTCTACCCAAAAGCATAATCCTTTGTGCTTATGAGAGAGACAGAGAAACAGGGAAGGGAGGGAGAGAAGGAGGAGAGAGGAAAGGAGAGAGAAAGAAAGAGACAAAAAGAGAGAGTGGGAGAGAGAGAGAAAGGAAGAAAGGAAGGAAGGAAGAATGGATGGAAAGGAAGGAGGAAAAAAAGATGGGAAGGAAGGAAGAAAAAAAGGATGGGATAGAAGAAAAAAAGGATGGGAAGGAAGGGAGGAAAACGGATGGGAAGGAAGGAAGGAAGAGAAAAAGGAAGAGCTTGGTGACTAGATCCAGGCATTATATCATAATAGTGCATTACTTTTTTTAACTTTACAGGCAGTATGCAGATGAAATCCAAATTCAGCCAAAACACAGAGACATATTACAGACTCAAAACTAAATATATATTCCATATCAGACCATTTAGCAACAGGATAGTTCATAATCAGTTTCCTCCTCTATAACAGTTTGATACCAACTCTTCTATTTATTCACTCTCTTGACTTTCATTACCTTTTCTTAGTTGTCTTAGTTGAGATTTTTATAAAAATAAAGAGAATAAAATAACCTCTAAAGTAGGGATTCTTAACAATTTTTAAATCATGGATCTCTTTGGTAATCTGATGAAATCAAAGGATTCTTTCTCATAAGGGGAGGGAGATGCTTTCCTGTCTGAACTCAAAATTAAAGGAAATTCTACATTTCAGTTAGAGGTTAGTGAAAATGAAAATAGATGCATTTTTGTTTTCCTAGCCACAAACTCCTTGAAATCTCTTCATGCCCTTTTTGGGGTGGGGAGAGAAAAGGTGGCCCTATGGACCCAATATTAAGAACCTCTTCTCTAAGGTCTCTTCTAACATTAGCTATCTGTTATAGACCTCTTAAATTTTTACACTCCATGTTCTGACACTGTGTGTTTCAGGTTCTCCTCTACCTCCATCATTTTTATTATTGCAGTTTCTTCCAGCATTTCTTCACATTCTCTGTTTTAAGGCTTCTTCCAGATATCTTAAGAGGCGAAATTATTTTTTAAATGATCGTAATCATCTACTACATGCCTCTTCCAAGGCTCCATCATAACATAGAGACAACTGTTGTGTCTGAAGTTGTATTTGGATGAAAGTCTTCTTGCTTCTGAATCCAGGTCTGAGGTGCTGAGGAAGTTTTCAAGTCTGGGTTCCTTGAGAACTCACAGGGAATCTTACCCATTAGCAGGTCTACATGGCTGGAGGTCAAATAAAGTAAGTAACCAAAGTGAAAGGAAAATAAATTTATTATACCAAGGAAGACTGCTAGAGCTGGTAGTAGCTTCATCTTCCTAGAGTATGTATTTAGCTTATATAGCTTTTTCAGTCCTACTTAGAGTAAATAGCCTGTCAGCAGCATTCTGCAACCTTTAAATGGGCCAATGGGATAGAGTCTAATTCTACAGGAAAGTTGGTCTGGAAAGTCCTAAGTTGCAAACTGGGAACAAAATTTATGGGGTCAAGAATAGCAGAAAAGTGTTATGTACAGAATGATTTGTGTATTCAGCCTAAGCCAGAGGGAGGTAGTTGAGTTACATTTTATTGGTCAGTCTATAACAGAATGGGGGCAGTTCTATTATTTTCTTTGCATATTTTGCCTACAGCAGAATGGGAAAGAGGGAGAATAATTCAATTACATAGCACCTTTAGATAACAAGGATTTTTTTTTCATCTATACTTTTTCTTACAATATAGCTGCGTTCAGAGTAAATTGGCCACCAAAACCAGATGTTTTTAGCCATAAAAATCAACAAGGGGAGAATGAAGTTCTTACAGTCTTTTAGCTGAAGAAGTACACACATACTGATAAATTATAGGTCTTTTATAGCACCTAAGAATATAAATGTTAATAATAGCTCATATTTTTATAATGATTTATTATTTGAAAAACTCATTCTATACTATGGTATTGTAGGTAGTCATGCAAGTGTGTCATGCCCATGAGCTAAGGTTTATACTGAAATGACATGTAAGTGGTGGAGGCAGGACTCTGACATGGGCTTCCTAGGTCCAATTCCTACTTTCTTCTACAAGTCATCACCAGCAAGTCACCACATCCCATTGAAAAATAGTGCATCTAATGACCTATTTTTAACATTTATCACATCATTCTTATTCAAAACATCTGCCAAAAGTGACATTTGCTTAAAACTATCTTTACTAGTGTTGATTAGATTATGATTATACTGTTTCCCTCCTTTCCCCAGGTTAACAATTCTTCCCCTTTTCCACGATTCTTTATAATGGCTCATTTCTTAGATATCTGACACACCACCACTGCCATTCATGTTCTAAAGAGACAGATATTCTTTTAGAAGCTTATAATGACAGCTTGAACCTTGAGTGTAAAACAAAGACAATGTTTCTGCCCCGTCTCCTCATACTGTTTTGCCAATCTGCCTCTGTCTCTCTCTTCCTCCCTCTTCTTTTTCCCTTCCTCTCCTCCTCCTCTTCTTCTCTCTCTTTGCCTCTGTCTCTGTCTCTCTGTCTCCACTCCCCCCCCCACAGACACACACAGAGATCAGTAAGAAAAGTGTAAGCAAAAAGAAAAGTAAGAAAAGTATATTCTATTACTGCCTTGTGAATAGATGCCAAGAAAAGTCTTCAGCCACAGTTCAGCCTTTGGTTGTACATGAATATAGTTGTGAAAAAAAACACTATATTAGAGTAGACCAAAGACAGAGAATGCTTAGAACAATGTGCTAATTTTGATGAAAATGTGATGATTATCCCATAAATTGTCTTTTCTTTTAGTATCTTCTGGCCTTCACCACTGCCATTTCCTTCTCTCTTCTCTCTATTTCATGTCTTTCATCTTCTTCTTTCTTTTATCTCTTAGGCTCAGTGAGGGTTGAGACAATCTGATTAAGTATTTAACTCCTACCAAATCAAATTTATTTAGCTTTTCCTAAAACTTCTTGCTCTTCATGATGTTAATGAGTCATAGATGTGGATATGGAAATCTTTAACATGAAGAACAATGTTCTCATTTTATGAATGAAGAAAGGGGCAGCTAGGTGGCTCAGTGGATTGAGAGCCAGGCCCAGACAGACCTGGTTTCAAATCTGGTCTCAGACACTTTCTAGCTGTGTGACCTGGTGCAAGTCACTTGTCCACCATTGCCTAGCTCTACTACTTTTCTGCTTTAGAAACAATACACAGTGTTGATTCTGAGACAGAAGGTAAGGGAAGGGAAGAAAGGAAGAAAGGAAGAAAGAAAGAAAGAAAGAAAGAAAGAAAGAAAGAAAGAAAGAAAGAAAGAAAGAAAGAAAGAAAGAAAGAAAGGAAGGAAGGAAGGAAGGAAGGAAGGAAGGAAGGAAGGAAGAAAGAGAAGTTGAAGATTATAAAACTTGTAAGAAACAGAGGCAGTATTACAGTGAGGGCTTCCTGGCTCCCTATCCCACTTACTACCTCCTTTGTATCATTGACTCCACCATTTTTCAAGTGACCAGAACTCAAAAACCTTGATGTCATCTTCTCTTTCTTTCTTCCTTCTCTCACCTTACCAATTACTAGTCCATATTTATTCTACTTGGAAAAGCCTCTTCCACCCCTCTATTTTCATCTTCACATCTAACCCTTATTTTAGATCCCATTTAACTTTAATATGGACTATTGAACTTGCCTCCTATTTAGCATTCTCACCTCCAGTCTTCCTCCTCTCCAATCTATTCTTCATGGCATATTTTTAAATTAAGATTCCCCAAGTCCCAGTTGTGATAAAAATCTCTCCTCTGAACAAAATATTTTATAGCATGGAGTCTGGGCTACTCTCTCAAATCTCAAAACGTACTTACAGGCTAGATACCTAGAGAGTATCTGACTATTTCCTCTCTAAAGTTTTGAGGGTTTACCATGAGGGAGAGGATGAGGATGACTTTTTACTGTTGTTGCTCACAAGCCCCCACTGCTATTTGAAGAAGAGGTTTACAGTGGTGTAATAGCCTAATAGCTGGTGGAATAGCCTGGGGTCTAATCAGATAGCCTTAGGGTCTAATCAGATTAGCCCAGGGTCTAGTAGAGTAGCCTCTCTGGAGTTGATAGAATAGCAGCTCTCCAGGTGTGGAGAAGCAGCCCCACAGCCCTGGATGGATGGAGCAGCAGCCCTAGAGATGATGGAGTAGCAGCTCCCAGGTTGATGGAATAGCCCAATAAATAATGGAGTAGCAGCTCCAGGTGTAAAGTAGCAACCCCAGGTGTGGAGTAGCAACCCCATTGGGGAGTAGAAAATGCATATTAATTAGGGTCTGGGAGCTTGTCATCTTCCATTCCAGAGAAATCTTTCCATCTCCTGAAAACCCTGGATAATGGGCATGACTGAATTCAAGTGGAAGTGTGATTTTGGATTTAACAAGTACATCACAGGGAATAAGAAGCATGTACAAGTCTGGGGGATTCTTCCGAAATACCAGAGTCCCTCGTTTCCCATTGCCCATCTTTTTATCATTTATCAATGTGAAAAAAATCTAGGTGTTCTGGCATGAGAATATGGAGGGTGAATGCAATATATTGGAGGACCATTATAGGTAATTAATTATATCTAAAGTAAATATAGAACGATATAAGTAGTTAATCAAACAGATTAGGCACAAAGCTAATGCCCACTCTAGAATATTACAGATCCAATACACAGAATGGATAACTGATCAATCTACAATTTATGCCTGACTAATGCTGAAACTGCAGGTATTGTAACTGATATTTAACTAGTCCTGATTGGTGAAAAATAAAAGATCTTAGAGTATGAGGGTCTTGTTCCTATTACTACCCCTCACTGCCTGCTGTCTGCCCCCATCAAAATGGATTGATATTTTTAAAATCCTGATAAGGAATAACTAATTCTTCAAGCAATCTCAATACATTTCTTGTGTAGTGTCATTTCATTTTATCCAATGGATGGAAGCATCTTGGTCCTTCCAAATTGATTAAGGGATTTTTTACACTTAATTTAATGATGTTAATTCATTGACTGATTTAATAGTGGTATTTTCACATGGTATGGTTATGAGATTGCATTGTATCTTGATATTTACTTTGAAGAAGGGGGACTGATTGATTTAATTGATTCGGTACTGTCAATGGTTCTCCATTAGGATAAAGATCAAACTCTCATGGCTTAGAATTCAATCTCTACCATTCCTGTTTATCAGTCATTTTATGTTGAGTCGTTTCAACTTTTCTAACTTTTCATGATCTCATTTTGGAGTTTTCTTGGCAATGATACTGGAGTAATTTATTATTTCCTTTTCCAGCTCGTTTTACAGATATGGACCTGAGACAGACAGGATTAAGTGATTGGCCCAGGGTACTAGTGAGTGTCTGAGGTTAGGTTTTAACTCAGGAAGAAGATAAGTCTTCTTGATTCCGGACCCAATGATCTAACCGCTGCTTCACATAAAGCTCCCAACCTTATAGGGCTAGCTGAAATGTAACCTTTCCTATGAATGTTGTCCTAAAGGCTCAGCAATGATCTTGTTTATCTTCAGAACTCTTGTAACTCTTTGCATTTCTATTTTTTGCAGCTTTTAATTTGCATTATGGCCATGTCCCAGTTTAGTCCTACTGCCAGTTTATCCAGTCCAAAGCTTCATTGTATATTTATTTTTGTATCAATACCAGCTGTGGGCGTGGGACTTTCCTACTACTTAATTGGTGCTTAATAATCTCTGTTGCTTTTATTGTTGCTAGACCTTGGAGATGTCTCAGTGTTCTTACTACCTTTTGAAGGTGCGGGGTTTAGACTTAGATAAACTCTAAGTTTCATTCCAGTTCTAACATTCTATGTCTTATCTTTTAATATTCTCGGCTCCATGATTCTTTGGAACTCTATATTCCATGTTCAGTGTCCTTACATTCTGTTCTCCAAGAACCCATCCATTGTGTGGTCTCTGATTCATCTAAAACAGTGATTCCCAAAGTGGGCGCCACCGCCCCCTGGTGGGTGTTGCAGCAATCCAGGAAGGCGGTGATGGCCACACATTTTTTGTATTACATTCTATTCTGAGTTCAATAAATAATTTCATAATTTCCAGGGGGCGCTAAGTAATATATTTTTCTGGAAAGGGGGCAGTAGGCCAAAAAAGTCTGGGAACCACTGATATTCTAAAACATTCTGGTCCTCTGCTGTCCACCTAGAGTTATACTGGAAATAGAGCCAGTTTTCAGAGTAAACAATAACACTTACACTAAGCACTTAGGATAAGCAATGAATATCCTTCCCAGCTCCCCAAGTGGATGTAACATCCCTTATAACAAAGGACCATTTTCTGGGATTACCTCTCTAGCTTTCCCTGAAAAGTGTGATCATCTCAGTGGCAGAAATAATTTTTGCCAAGTTTTGAATTATCTAAGTTTACTTTCCTTAACTGCCAGAGTGTAGAGTATGCTTTATTGATTCCAAATATTCAGGTAGTGCAGTCAGTGGAGAGAGGGCAAAGTTTCCTATTTAGCCATTACATGTCAATATACCCTAAGCTTTGGGACCTAATAAAAATATTAAGACTCATTCATATGAAGACTTTCCTTGTTAGTGACAAGGAAGTATTGGCTATCAATGCTCAATAGAAAGCCACAGCTTTAAATATCCGTCTTATACCCAGAGGTCCTTTATAAAATTCACATGCCAAAGGATCAGAATTACATGTTTCAACATAGCAGTTCTTACAGAGTTGATTTATAGCCCTGGCTCAAGAATTTCAGTAGGAGGCCATAATGTGTTTTGCCTTCCACCAATCATTCACATCTCTAACCTCAGTTTCTTCCTCCTTAAAATGAAGGCATAAGAAGAGAATCATTCTAGATAGGGCTATTTCCAAATAGAACATTCTTTTCTAAGCTCCCTCTCTTATGTAGCATAAAAGTTTAAGGATCCTTCCAGCTCCAAAGTTCTGCATTCCAATCATATTTTCTAAGATCCATTCCATTTCTTATGGTATACGTTCTAACAATCTAGGTCCCATATTGGGAAATTCCATGTTTTAAGGTTCCTTTTAGTTCTACTGTTCATGTCCCAATGCTCTATTTTCTAAGCTTCTTTTTTTCCCAGTCAAGTTTTACTAGTTTGTTATATATGATCTAAGGTGCCTTCCAGCTCTAATATTCTGCCCCATATTCTAAAATTCTATTCTCTATAGTCCCTTTGACTACTAATATTCAATATTTATAAGGTCTATTTCAGGTCTATAATTACGTTGGGTTGTTGGATCATGAATCATTTCAGAAATAAACATGTACAGAATTCTCAAAATCAAGCAAATAATCAACTCAAAATAATCATATGCATGTATGTTCTTTGTTTAAGAATGTCATTTTTTTAAAAAAGGAACTTTGAAAGACTATTTTTCTTTAATTTATTTTTTTTATTTCATTCAACCTTTATGATCCTAAAATGGAGAGTTCGAGAAATGGAGGAACAGACTCTAAGAAAGGCAGGAGAGGAAGACAAATTTAGAATTAGCTAATTTCTGTCTTTTTTTCCAGGCATCAGAATTAATATGGATGCAGGCAGGGGATGATAGCAGCCAAGGGTTCCTTTTTTTTTTTTACCTCCCCCTTTCCTTAAAAATCGGGAGGAGTGAATTTCAGATAAGAGGCATTCCTATGTTTGGGCTTTTGGTAACGGAAATAGAATTGCTATATAAATGTCAGCTTGATCTGGGAGACCTGACAATCCATTCCCCAAACCCCCACCTCTTAATTCTGATTATTGCCAGACTGAGAGCTGGTCCCGTCTCTGAATGTTGCTTTCAAGAAAGGTTTCATTGTAAGGGGGTAAAAATGGACTTATTTTACCAGTAGAAGGCTATTATCTTGCAACAGCTGTTTATAGTTAACTACAGCCTATACTGAAAGCCTGGAAGCCTGCTTCTCAGTTACAGCCTATGGAACGTGGATGGCTGGGGGAGACTTAACCCCTTGTTCTCTCTTTGTTGCATGAATACACGGAGACCCCCAAGCTGCTGGAGTATGGACTAGGCTTGGCAGAAAGGGAAATGTGGTGGCCTGGGGGACCCACACTCACCCAACTTGGCCACTTCCTAGTGGAGAGCTCTTTGGACCCTCAACTTGGCAGCTTAAGGATCAGGAGAGGTTAAATTTTCCAGCAGTAAGTCAGAAGGAGCCTGGCCAAAACCATTTGCCCAACCCCAAATGACATCCAATATAGAGGTTTTCAGTTCTCCAACATAAATGGCAGGGGGGGAGGTTAGGGAAGGGTAATGTGGAAAACACACAATCAGATGTGCACACAGAAATACAGATGCATCCACACCCACACCCACACCACAGATGGAAAAAGCACGCATGTGCAAGCGGAGATTTGCATAGAGGCAGACATGCAAACACAGATGTGCAGAGATATAAACTCCAGTGTGTACACGGGAACCTACAAACCTACAGATGGGCGTGCAGAAACACACGCAGATGTGTACACACACACACACACACACACACACACACACACACACACACAAGCCAATTTTTCTTTTCACACAATACCTAGCATTTTTGTTCTTCTTTTTGTTTGAATTCAAAGCCTTTCTTGATGACAAACAAAGCCAGGGATGTTGAGGATTTTTGCTAAAAGAGAACAGGGGGAGCGCCCAGGGAAGCAATCATTCCCTCTGGCAACAGCTTAACTTGGGTTCTCCACTGCTGTGTTTAACAATTCACAATGGAAAACTGAGTGACTGGCCAAAGGGCCCCCAGCTCCACTTTAACTAGAATAATATGTAAAGTGTGAGATGAAAAGATAGCCTGTGAGGACCACAGCCCGAATGCCTAGTTAAAATAGTCTGGGCAGAGAATTTGTAACAGCAAGGAGATTATGGGCAAAGCGTTTTATCCGCCACAAAATGTGGATGCAGCCCCCCTTCCCAGAGCCACCTGGGACACCAGAAAAGGGGAGTCCTGGACAGATGCTTTCCATTCACTCGTCTTTGATCTGTACTTAATTACATCCCACCAGGCTCCTCACCAAAGCCAACAGTGGGCACAACACAGAGGGTCCAGGGTGACTTTTTTTTTTTTTTTGGTCATTTGCAAATGTTCAAAAGATGTCTAATCTTAGAGTGTAGAATTTTAGTCTTAGAACACAAAAAGCCAGACCCTGAGAGGAACCTTAGAATAGAGGATGTTAGAGCTAGGAGAGCTCTTATGTCGAGTCAAGACAAATAGATATAAAGTACCTACAATGTGCCAGTCACTGTGTGAAATATTCTGGATTAAAAAAGGGCAAGAATCATAGAATGTCAGAGCCCGAAAGGAAGGCCCTTTAAAATAAAAAATGTCAAGTCTGAAAGCAACATTAGAACAAAGAATGTTAGATCTTAGAGCTGAAGGGAACTTAGAACATCAAATGTCAGAGCTGAAAGGCACCTTAGAACACAGAATGCCAGCCATCTAGTCCAACAATTTAATTTTACAGTGAGAAAGCAGGACCATGATGGCCCTTAGAGAGCAGAATGAAGATAAAATACTAGAAGTTAGAGTAGAAATTCTTAACTTCTTTTGGGTCATGAATATCTTTGGCAATCTGGTGAAGCCTATGGACCTCTTCTCAGAACAATTTTATAAATGCATAAAATAAAATATATATGATTGTAAAATAAAACAAAGGCTAATGAAAATTCAGATGTAGGGTTATTTTTCCTCCTTTTAATTATATGGATTTCTTGATCCACAAATCTATCTATTGAGTCTCTAGTGTTTAGATACCTCAGATTAAGAACTATTGAGTTAAAGGGACACACATTTTTAGGAAAAAGTAAGAAGAATGGAAGCAATTTGCTTGAGATCAAATAACAACAATAGGATTTGTTAGGCATATGTTTGAATGAAGTGTCTATGCTGCTGATAAAATCATGAATCCTAGTGTAATATGGGGTGTAAGTCTCTCACAGGTGCATAAAAATCTCTTCTTTGATGTAGAGTATGATTATCTGATGTGCCATTCCTTATAGGAGTGTGAGAATTGGACACCTCTCTTTTGGCTAAAATGAAATCTCTCTCTCTCTCTCTCTCTCTCTCTCTCTCTCTCT
>NC_058131.1:66086767-66139868 GCF_016433145.1 Gracilinanus agilis | reverse complement strand
CTCTCTCTCTGTCTCTCTCTCTCTCTCTCTCTGTCTCTCTCTCTCTCTCTCTCTCTCTCTCTCTCTCTCTCTCTCTCTCTCTCTCTCCATAGGAGAGCTCATTCAATTCAGCATGGTATAATTTTTGATATCTAATGCTTATAAACTTATAGGCTGAAGAGGTAGCCAGAAACACAGGCTTGACAACTTTTCCAACTAAATGCCAATTAACCAAAAACTATCATAAACACTGAACAGTGAATTAACCCATTTATCCAAGTTGAGAGCAAATAGAAATCAGAAGTGTTATATAGATGAGTTATATACACACCTACATATATGTGTATATATATATATACACATACATAAATATCCATTATATATACTCACTATAATATTTGTGTTTATATGTTTGTGTGTATATATATACATACAGCTTGAGCCACTCTAGCCCTAGACTAGTAATATTTGGAGGAGTCCAGGATAGATGTAATTACAGTATGGTGTCCAGGGAAAGCCATCCTTGTAGCCTCAATATCTAGCTCCCCGCCTGGCAGGGATGAAAACCTCTCTTATAGAATATAGGAGAGGATTCCAGGCACATTTATTCATGCCTCCCTGTGAACCTCATTTATACAAACTCATGTAGACATATACACAACTTGCCTGGGATAAACACAAAATACTTGCACTTAATTTAATGAAGTGAAATGGAAATAATATATGTGAATATCTATTTATCTTCACAATTTTTGAAACCACTATAAGCCAATATTGTTCAAATACTGCATACTAGCTACAGATGTGGGGAAAAAATAGCAGATGGGCCTCAGTGACAATGCCTGGAGGTACCACACTTTACTGTATATACTGAATGCAACTTGAGCAATTTTTGAATGCCATTTTAGCCTAATTAAAGCACTTGGCTGATTCATAATGTTCCTAAGTGCTTTTATTTTCTCCTCCCCTCACAGCTGCCAGATGGAATAATGTAGATCTAGGCTCTGAGATCTGGAGTTAGGCATCTTGTTGGCCTCCTCCCACCTCCCACTTCCCACTAGACATTAGTATAATTGGTGAGGCTCCTTCATCAAATCATTCCTCGAAGGTTTGCCTGTGGGGCTATATATCCTGTCGTGTCCCAGAAACATAAGAGAGCTAGAAGGAACCTAAGAGACTTCATCTAGTCCAATCTTTAACATGCAACCATCTCTAATAATGAGAAGCTCACCTCCACTCATGATATTCCAATCCTCTCTTGGACATCTCTATTGGTTAGGAAGTCTGCCCTTATTTTAAGTCAACATCTACCTCTGTAACTTTGCCTCCTGGTCCTAGATTTTTTTGTTTTTATTTTTATTTTTCTAGAGGGTTTAGAGTGGCCTAACAGCTATTGCTCCGCTCTGGAGGAAATAAGTCCTATTTCACCCAAGTGAATGAGGAGATCAGTCTCTTCCATCTCTGAAATTTGTACTACCGAGTTCAGAACTTTGAGATTATTGAAAGAAAAGGAAATTGATGGTGGTGCTCTAGGACATAGCAAAGCATGAGCACAAACAGTAAAAGGGGTTTAAAGGAAAACAGAAAGTAACTAAATTGATTTAAACAACTGAACCGATCAATCATTTATTCAAGACTATGAAAGATAGTAAAGTGCTACCAGAGGAGGAATGAGAGAGGGACAGAACAGAGAATGACAGTTTATTTTAAGGAAGAAATTTCATTTTAGGAGAAAGGAGGCAAAGAGATGGAAGAATGGGAAATTAAGATCAGAGAAAAGAATTTGGAGTAAAAATTATGTACGTAAAGGCATTTGGGTAGATGGCATGACATGCGTGGCACATAGAGTAGTAGGTAGCTAATAAATTATTTTTGATAATTTGTAGTCAGATCTAACATTTCTAAGATGACTATGGTAAGGTAAAGATCTAGTGCATAGGAATTAAGGAAGATAACGAATTTTGAAATCAGGCTATTTAACAGAAAATTAAAATGAATATTTAAGTTCTTGAGTATAAGATTAGATATTCAAAAAGGGAAGGAGATCTGGAGGTTGCTGGATGATTCTGGCAAGGATGTGAAACAGGTGATAGATTAGATAGACAAACTGGGGGATAGAGAGATAGATAAATAGAGTGATAGGGAGGGGGGAGAGAGAGACAGAGAGAGACAGAGAGAGAGAGAGAGAGAGAGAGAGACAGAGAGAGAGACAGAGAGAGAGACAGAGAGAGAGAGAGGAGTGACCTCAAAAATGGAAGAATTGAAGAATTAGAATGACCAAAAGATAGTCCAGAGATGAAACATTAAATTAGGTAAAATTACCTCCTGGACCTGTGTTTTTTAATAAGAGAAGAGCATATTTCATTGTTTTAAGTGAAAGTAAAACTATGGAAAGAATAAGTATAGGACCTAAAGTTGATCTGGTACCTGAACCAAGGCTGCCCCCAATATGATGAACTCTATAAGAGGTGGGGGAGAAAGGAGGCATTTGGATCCTTAAGGAGGAGTGAAATTACCTCTGACAGGATTTGAACCCAAGTTTGCCGATTCCAAGTTCAATACTATATACACAAGAGCACATTGAAGGTTAGCAATATAGAATTTGTACAATTAGTCTTTTGATGTCACCTTTGAAAGGTTGATATACTGTTTTATATGGATTCATCTCTTTTATTCTGGAAATGTTTCAAGTTCTTGTCTTACAGATTCATGGTTTTGTTTGTTTGTTTAAGATATGAGAATAGGTAATTATCCAACAAAACATGCAGCCTATTCTACCCTGTTCCTGGACAACTTATCTCATCAGTGACAGGTAGGGTTCCTCTAAATCTCAATTATCTCTTTGGTTCAACATATTTATGGTTATATTGCCTCGACTTTGATCCAAGCACAATGGAAGTGACAGTTCCCTTTATCCACAGCTCTGGTATGACAGTTTTATGTTCTGCTCGAGGCACCAAAATGTGAGAAGGACATTGACACACTGGAGATCTTCCAGAGAAGGGAAATCAGAAAGGCAAGAGTACTGGACAAAAGGTAATTCAAAAATCAGTGAAATGGACTATGGATGTTCAACCTGAAGAAGAGAATATGGGAGGGGGGGACTATTGTTTTCAGGCAACCATGTGATGAATGGATTTAAATATCTGAAGGACTTAGACATTTATTCTTGACACATGAAGCATGAATTTGGAACATTGGGACCAAATTGTGTGGACATATATTTCAGCTCAATATAAGAGAATTAAGGGGAAAAATCCTTCTAAAATTAGAGGGTTGTCTTAGGAGATAGTGGATTTGCTATTACTGGAAGACTCCGGGCAGAGACAGAGTGACCACTTGTCAGGCAGAGTGTAGAACAGATTTCTTCTCAGGTACAAATTGAACTAAATGGCTAAATGGCCTAAAGTCCCTTCCAACTCTGGATTTCTCTAGTTGACTTTTTTCATTATTTGTTCCCTACGATCTGACACTGTCCCAATGTATTGGCTGAATTTAAGCAGGCTACCCTCTTCTACCCATCCTTTCATCAACAAAATGTGAAGAGGGTTCTAAATAAGAGAGCTGTCCATAGCATTTTTCTAGAAGTCCTGAATAATGCATTGCTCACTGTGGCTAAAGACATAGGTGCCCTTTCCTGTTACTTTAGGCAATAATACTCCAAGTTCACATTTTACCATCTAATATGCCATGACTGAGCTATGATATAGAAGCTACATAGAAAAACGAATTCTGAATTTTGTTCTCCTGAAAGGAGAAGTCTAAAAGAAACATTTCAGTTTTTTAATCAAAAATGCTAATTTCAAAAGAAAATTATATAATTTGAAAGTTGAAAACCATCTCAAAGGGCATCCAATTTTATCTCCTACCCAAAACTTGAGCCCTTTCCTTGGTTCCCCTGAGAGATGAAGAAAGATGTTTCTCTGGACAATTACAAAGTATAAATCAAGAGACAAATGAGATTAAGCTTCTGTGGTTGAAAATATCTTTTAAAATATCTTTAATAGAACATATTGAGGGAACATTTTCACATTCATAAGATTAATAGTCTGAGCATAAAAATCATTGCGAATATGTGGAGTTAAGAGAGTTGGGATTAATAAAGATGCATCTAATGTAACTTTATTTGATATCAAAAGCAAATGATGAACAATGCACCCAATATAGCAATAGTCTTGGTCATAAACATGGCACTACTTCCTAGATGTAATGGCAGAAAAGAATATTTGTTTTAGAAGAATGGTGGTTGGGGCTAATGAAATTAGTTTTCTTTCTCCTTTATCATTCTATTATTCTAGGTCAGAGATAATTGTCTGAGAAAAATGGCATGAGCTAATGGCCAAACCCACAAGTCAAAGGAATGTGATTCTTTGCCATTTCCATGAGGCCTGAATAAGTCCTAGGTTAAATCTCCTAAAAAGCAACATTAGGTAGAGGAAAGTACAATGTACTTGGGGTCAAAATAAGTATAATCTAATGCCACTGGAAATTCTTCTAAAAAGATGATAATAGTGATGTTTTCTACTTCATAGGGCTATTATAGGGAAAGCATTTAAATTATTCTTCAAATAGGGGTGGTTGTTACTTCTATTTTGGGGTATTAGACTCATTCAAACAATTCAAACAACACATTGGCAAAACACCTACATGGTATAGTGGTTAGAGCAGTATAAAATCAATAGAATTGGACAAATTTTATTTTTCAGATTACATATCATTTGATGACATTACCATTTTTAATATTCATTTTCTGACATTTTGTAATCCATGTTCTCTCCCTCCCTCCTGCTGCCTCCTCAAGAAGATGGGTAATATGACATAGGTTCTACAACTATTATCATATAATACATATTTCCCTGTTTGTCATGTTGAGAAACAAGATATATATTGGTTTAATTTGGGAGAAATTTATGGAGATAAAATAAAGAATGACATGTTTCAATGTGCATTTAGACTCTGCTCCTACTATGGCAATTGATATACTTTTTTGTCGTTAGTCCCATGGAATTGTCCTGAATCCTGTTATGTAGAGATGGATGCATGGAATCCTTGCAAAGATACAGGGACAGCCTCACCCAGAATATCTCTACATAACAATCCTTGCCATGATGATAATAGTTAAGTCACTCATAGTTGATCATCACACATTATTGTTATTACTATGTACAATACTCTCTTTATTCTCCTCATTTCACTTTGTATCACTTCATATATCTTTCTGCATTTTTTGTGATCATCTTGTTTGTTTTCTTATGAAACAATAATATTCTGTTACAATCATATACCACAACTTGTTCAGCCATTCCGTAACTGATGGACATCCCTTCAGTTTCCAATTCTTTGCCATCACAAAAAACTGCTATAAATATTTAAAATAGATACTTAAAAGCTGTGTGACCCTAGTCAAGTCACCTACCTTCTGCCTGCCTCTGGTTCTTCAACTTCACAGTGGTAATAGAAATAACACCTACCTTATGAAAGGACGTTGTATCTATATATCTCGCTATAATTCTATTTCTTTATCTTATTTGTCTGTTGGAGATTTATAAAATTAGGAGGATAGGAGCAAGGAAAAATGAGACATTTTATATAAAGAAACTTTCTAATTATTTTCTTTTGTCCCAATGGCCATTTTGTTAGGATGAAATATTTCTTCATAGAGATGTGATTACTCCATATATAGTCCTTATCAGCTCTAGTTTTCAAACAATAATCTATCTCTGCTAAACTACCTTCAACTAACTATGAGATGGAGTAGAATGAGTGAAGGTGTGGACTCAGAAAAGCTGACATGACATCTTGGAAAGATAATGTAATTTTAGCTGTCATCATCTGAGACCACCTTCTAAGAACTATATATCTACAATTAATGACTTCATTGTTCTCTTGCATGTTACCCTGGCCAGATAATATCTGGAAAAGAGAATAGACTTTGAAGGGCTACATTTTTAGGGAGTACATAGACAAGATGGAAAGGACCCAGAAGACGATAACAAAGATGGTTGAACACAAGTAATGTGACAATTGGGTAAAAGGGTTGAGGATGCTTAGCCTGGGGAAGAGAGTGATTAGTGATGGAATTGTGGTGGAGGAGTGATATTAGAGAAGGTTTTAAATATTCAAATAGACTGTTACAATGAATGGTGATAAAAATTCTCTCAACTCCAAGAAAAATAGATGGAAGTTGCCAATCTGTAGATTAATTTTATCTCAAAGTAGAATGTGCTTTCTCAGGAGATGGTAGAATTTCATTTGAGGTCTTCAAATGGAGACTGGTTGATTGCTTGTAGGAAATATTGTAGATTGGGTTTTTATTAAGGAATAATAAATTGCTGAGGTTCCTTTCAACTTTTAGATTCTGAGACTATAAGAATATAGGAAACAAGATATTTTCAAAATATGGACCAAACAAAGAAAAACACAATGTATACAACAATGGAATTGGAAAAATCAACATCATACACGCAAAAAAAAATCAAACTTGAATTCTGGGAAACCATAACAAAGAAGCTTGGTCTCAAAGACAATAAAAGTAAATTCACCTCTGCGGTATCAAACATGTGACTGTAATATTATCATATGTATCTGGGAACAAGATTAAAACATAATTTGGAACTACTTAACAAAATTTTAAAAAGTAATAAAACATAGATAATGTCAATATGTGTTTTTCTATGTCAATATGTGGTTCAGGAATTTCTTACTTTTTGAGTTTTATATCAGTTGTGTAGAACACTGAATATAATAACAGACTTTGATTTTTAGGTAGTTTTTTAAATAAATTATCTCCTCTCCACTTTTGTATATTGTGACTTATGAGAGAATTTTATGGGAAGGGAAACAAGAGAGACACATTGGGAACTGTGATATAGGGAGGAAAATAACAGTATATTATTTTTAAAGAGAAGTTTGGCCTCCGGATTATATAGGTTTTTAGCCACAGTAACTTATGAAGTTTTCTATTAAGGAATAGAAGAGCCAGAATTTGTGTTGGTAGAGGGAAATAACCACAAATCTATGAAATATGAAAGTACTATCTTTGGCATCAGCAATAGCATCACCCCAGGGCTGAAAGAGTCAAGAGAATAGACTCAAAGGAAATTTCTTGCTTTTTGAGTTAAATACATATTACTAAACAGCTGCAAGAATATTTCAGGCTATTAATGCTAATATTTGCTTAAAGTGGTACCAATTTTTTTTAAAACCATGTTACTATTAGTTTCTTAATTCATTATAGATACCTTTCCTTTTCCATTTCTCTATCCTCTCCCTTCTCCCACTGTAATGCAGAACTGTTGTTTTTCCTCTCCCTCTTCCATTCTTTTAGTCAACAGGGTCCATTTCAGCTTTCTCCAACTTGTCATCCACCTTCCCTTCAAGACCTCAAGTTAATGATTTGTTTGGTCATTTTTCAATCCTGTCCAACTCTTTGTCACTACATTTGGGGTTCATACTCTGACTCATTTTATTGATGAGAAACTGAGGCAAAAAGAGTTACATGAGTTGTCCAAGGTCACACAACTAATAACTGTCTGAAGCTGGGTTTGAACTCATGAAGGTGAGTCTTCCTGATTCCAAGCCCAGTGCTTTATCCACTTAACTGTCAAAATGAATGAAATGTGTCACTTGAAATGTGGCATCCCTCCCAGAATTTGAGCTCAAGGGGAATTAGGTGCTCAGGCTGTATGTGTGACCTTTGCTCCCCACTACCTCCCTCATTTCAAATTGGACTTAATGCTTGTTCTTTCTCTGCTGAGCTTCCCACAAATGGAACTAAACCTGAGTTTGTTTGACACTTGCAGAAATATCCCATCGATTGGGAAAGTTCAGAAGTAAAGAGAAACCAGGCACAATTAGCAAACTGGTGACAACATCTGCTGATGGAAGAGTGCACCTTCCTCATCAGTGACTGCACTGGCAATGGTTGATTGTTTTTCAGTATAATGTCAGGCTTTCTAGTATGTGATTCAGGATATGTTAGGCAGTAATATGCATTGCAGGCAGAATCCATTATAAGGCTGTTTTCACAGTTCCCATTAAAACTCTGACATCATTAATCTGGGTTACTTTACTTCTAATTATACAAAAATGTGCTTATGATCAAAAGTCCCCTTGTGCAGGGACGTAATTCATCACCAGCTAGCTATGGGCTGTACACCAGAATTTCACAGCCAGTCCCCTCTCCACCCATCTCATTGCCAGCATTTGAGTCATTCACCACTGCAGAGGATCACAGAATCATCGAAGGAAAGAGACCCAAGAAGTTATCCAGTTAAGCACATTAGATGTAGATCTGCCAGACAGCAAATCTAAAAAGTGGTCTTGAAACATATGTGAGAGCAGGACCTCTACCTTCTATCACCACTTCATTACCTCACTCCCACATTATACATGATTCTAGTGGATAGCAAAAATGAGGAGTGTTCTTTTTTCATATTCAACCTATTCATCAATAATAATCAATCAATTCAAACTGATTTCTCCATTAGAATTCCACTCTTTGGTCTAAGTACTGCTTGCCAGAGCCATGTAGAACAAGTTTAATCCTCCTTCCAAATAAAAGCTGTTTAGATATATGAAAACAGTCATCGTGAACCCCCTTCTCCCAACTCACTGATCAAGACGGGAGTGTTGGACTAGTCCTTACTTTCCGACAATACTTTCAGATTTCCTTTTTAATCATTAACCTCTACTCCTTTGAGGTTCACTCAATCATTGTCTACCAAAGAATCAAAATACCAACCTCTAGGCTATCTCCTTCCTTCCCCAATAACATCAGTACCTGATTCATTTTCTCCTACCCAGATTCTGTCCTCACACTGTTATTTCAACATACCATAATGAAACTCTTCTTATACCCTAACTTCTCAGTTCCTCAAACTACTTATTTCCCTTGACCTAGTCTTCCAACTGACCTTAGCCACCAAGATGATCATACCCTTGATCTTGCCATCATACATAAATATGCCACTTCCATGTTTTCAAACTCTAAAATTCTATTCTATGATCATAATCCACTGACATCCTACCAAAACAAAAACTTGCTCTTCATCCACATTGTCACCTCCAATTCCTCAGTCTCACATGCCTTTCCTAGGTCATTATCCATGCACTAAACTTTCCTCTCTTTCCCATCTTGACCTCTTGGTAAATCAATTCAATTCTACCAAGTTTTCTTCTCTCACTAATCAACTCATTATGTCACTCATCACAGTAGTTTTTACCAAACTTTTCTTTGCTCCTCAAACTTCCTATGACTTTTCCATCCCCACCCTTCTCAGGTGAGAAATTTGCTTCACATTTTACTGAAAAATTGGCAGCATTCACCAAGAAAATTTCTCTTTTCTATTGCTCATCTCACATCATCCAGATGCCTCCTGATACTATCTCCTACTTCCTATCTTACACATATGAAAATATGGCTCTTCTCTTGCAAAGGCTAATCTGAATCCATTTTATCCTGTCTTCTCCAAGGAATTTTCTCCTCTCTCACCCCTTTTCTCTTACTTATCTTCCATCTTTCCCTGTATACTGGCTGCTTATCTAATAACTACACACATGGCCATGTCTCCCCCATCCTCAAAAAACCTTCCCCTGAACTTTTCATCCTGATATTGTCCCTAAACCTTTCTTCCTGTTGTGACTAACATCTCTGAGAAGTTCGGCTATTGGCACCTCTATTTATTCTTTCACTTTTTGCTTAATTGTCTATAATCTGGCTTTCATTCAACTAAAATTGCTCTCTCTAAAGTTAATACTGATCTCTTGATTGCTCAATCCAATGGTCTTTTCTCTGTCCTCATCTTTCTTGACTACTCTGAAGTCTTTGAAATTTTTGCCACCTTCTACTTGACACCTTCTTCTCTCTAGGCTTTCATAGGCTACATTCTTGATCACTTCTCACTTTCCTTTTTCTAATCTTCATTCATGTCATATTTACTATCTGAGAGTGTCCATTTTCATCTTTCTAAACCTCAAATTTATATATAATGGTAAGATCTTAATTTTAACATCTTGAATTTCAGTCACTTAAAGGAAAAGTCATGTGTCCTTGGTCAAATCATATATCTTCCTGAAGTCCCATTTCCTCATATGAATCCATTATCCTACCTCTCATAGTTTTGTTGTGAGGACAAATGAGAATATATATATATATATATAATATGTTTAAACCATAACATATCAACTACATATTTAATATATATTACATATTATATAGTAGACAAACACTATATTTCACACATGCAAGGTGCTGTTTTTCCAATACAGTATAAAATAGTATAAAAGTATATATATATATATATATAATATGTTTTATCACATATATTATACTAATGGGACATAAATAATATAAAAATGAAAGGCATAAAAGGCCTTTTAGGATAAAAATCAGATAATAATTATAAATAACAACATTTATATAGTACAATAAAGTTTACAAATCACCCTGTCAATATGATCCCATTTTATCCTCCTAACCATGAGACTTAGGTAATAATTACAATTACCATTTTACAGATGAGGCATCTGAAGCATACAGGTTATATGATTTGTTCTGTCACAAACTATCAAGTGTTTGGAGTCAAATTTGAACTCAGGTCTTTGTAATCCTAATTGAATGTTTTATCCCCTGGGTCATCTATCTATTTTTCTCAAGCTAGAAAATTAGATATAGAAATGTAACTTTAAAATTTAATTTTTATGGAATTATTTAAAGTTGCTAATATTAATTATTGGTATGCAGTACAATGATTGTATTGGTCATATATTCCCAAAGAATTATAAAATTTCAGAAATATAAAGGTCCTTAGTAACCAGTCTAAGCCAAACATGGAAAAAAATTCAAAGTACGCATATCCAACAAATGGTAATCTAATCTTTGCATGAAGAGTTCTCGTGAAAGAGAGCCCGGTAATTCTTGAGGCAACCCAATAGACATTGGAATGTCAGTTATTTTAAAGAATGATTTTCTTGCTGTAAAGTCTCAACATCCAACTGAATCTACTTGGGCACCTAACTGCCCTTAACTCATTTTTCTACCTCTTTTCCATAAGAATAGCAATTAATACTTTATCAAACATTTGGATAAAATCTTGGTATTACATATCTCCATAATTCTGTAGAACTACCATTTAAAGAGTCTTATTAACTGGGCCAATAGATTCAGGCATGTTAATAATGAAAATAATAATAATAATATATTTTGTACTTATTATTCATACTTATTATTCCTTTTAACTATCCTAGGGGAAAGGTACTATTATTATCCTTATTTTACAGATATGGAAACTAAGGCTGAGAATGGGGATTTTCCTGATATATAACACAACTACTTGGTTTCTGAAATAGGATTTGAACTCAGACCTTCCTGATTTCAAAACTAGCTCTCCATATCATTTAGCTCTGAACCAGTGTTTCTCTCACATTCCTTACTGGGGAAAGGTGATGAGCTGAGATTCTGAAGATTACTCTAAAGCAGTTCAAGCTCCATCAGGTCTCATCAAGAAGGAAAGGTCTTGAAGTATAAACTCAGTTGACCCATAAGTGGCACGTGGATAGAATACTTAGTATGGAGTCAGGGAGATTCATTTTCAAATTCAAATTTTGCTTCATACACTTAATAACTCTGTGACTCTGGATATATTGCTGAACCCTATTTACCCCAGTTTCTTCCTCTATAAAATGGACTGAAGAAAGAAATAGCAAATCACTCCAGTATCTTTGTCAAGTGAGATCATGAAAAGTCAGATAACAAAACAACAACAACAACAACAACAACAAAACCCCCTCAATTATGGTTTATCATTTAAGGACCAGGTTATAGGTTCAGGTAAGAGTTAGAGTTTTAAAGGGGCTTCACTACCATAATGGCCATAGGCTAATGAATTTCTCAGACACAGCAACTTTCAAGGACCACCTTCTAAGAAATAGAGAATCTGTGTCCTATATATGTAGAGTAGGCGCCCAGACTGATGAAAGCATTGGTCCTTGAGCAACTGAATTGTAATAGGGATTTGAGAACTGCCTGGTATCCTAGAATTTGTGGTTCAGAGTGATAAGTATTCTCCTCTCAACCCTGAGAGCAATTTAGAACCTTGAGCCAGCAGGCAGAATTGAGTTATGCCTGGAAGTTCTTAAAGGAACACAAACAGTGTCTCTGAGATACATATTTAAAGAAATGTGACTCTTGGGAGCTCAGCAACAGCAGCAGTGGGGAAGTTAGGTAAGAACCAATATAAATTTATTCCTTGATTAATGTATGTATTTATGTATCTATTTATTCATTCATTAATTTGTTTGAGTGCATATATATTTATTCATTTGTTGTAACTTCCCTTAATGCTTGGAGAGTTGGATTCAACCAGTAACCCAACTCTTCTGTTCTGAAATATTTGGGGAAGGTCAATGGCCCTCTTCTATCTCACTCAGCCCCCTTCTTACTTTCTCCTTTCAGTCTACTTTTTCAGTTTTCTTCTTGCCCATTGGTCCTGTGGGGCTTATTCTTGTCTGTTCACCCCAAATATCCTGGGAAGAGCTAGAGAGGGAGTCTCCCCATTTATGCTACTGTTCATCTCTTGAGGTCCCCATTCTTCTACTGAGTTTGTGTGTTGACCTTGTCTGTGTGTATCTTTAAAAATACTTAGATGTGATTTTATTCTACCTTCTGGATCAAATATCTCTATACTCCTATATTATGCTCAGGGATGAGAGGGATTTATTTTTCTCCCTTTGAACTACAAATTGCTGGATGGCAATCAGTTATGAAGCCCCCTTTATAAGGTTTGTGGTATCATTTGAAATTGATTGGCTATGTGGCACCTTATAAAAGGATTTACATCCTCAGTGTCATTTCATGACCTCAAAGAATTTATGATCATTGAATAAATCCTTATAGCCTTAAAGTTGGAGTCTATTTATGGTTTGTCCCAGATGTCCCAGTTTCATGATTGGGTTTTTGGTTTGACTATGCACCATTAACAAGAAATAAGCCAAACCAGATCTTGGGCTAATTCTCTGGGAGATAGCTTTGGGAGACTGAAAACAGCTTTCCATAAGTCACATCTGTAACCATGATCCTAGACCCTGCTGAGAAACAGCAGGACCATCACTCTATAATTCAGCACTTATATTGCCCAGTGTTGATGAGCTTCACTGACTCCTTCCCAGTTCCATTAGGGAGTCATTGCACAGAAGAATCTCAGTGGGTGAAGAAAGCAAATGAGATTGGATGAGTAGCATCTGGTGCTCTGGCCATCTCTGTCTTGGTGGGAGCCTGAGTCTGCCCATGTCTGGGTCAATATCTCAGGATATTCAATTCAAGGGAGATGGACCTATATTTCTATGTCCTCTGAGGAGCACACATCTTTGACAAGGGAATCTTTCTACTATAACCTTGGAGGTTATCACGTTAGACCCATGGTCATATATGGCAGATTGGAAGGCTCAAGTTCATAGTAATTCTTCCCTTGGGAATATACAAAGCATGACATATCTTAGGAACATAGAAATGAATTACAATTGTGCCCCAACTTAGAGAGAGGGGGAAGAGTCACAACAAATATAATTCTTTAACAAAACATATTGGAGATTGAGGTTTTAGAGCCATGCTCAGAAAAGTCAGTCTCTTCAATGACTCCCATAATTGTTCTATAACTTCATGAAAAGATGAAGGGATGTGAGGAAACATAATGGGTAGCATGGACAGGGTCAAATCAACTACAGGTGATTGTGAGAAATAAATTTAGATCAGTTACATGTAATTTTTAACACTACAAAAAGTTATTCAAAAATGGGTGCCAGGCAAACCCAACTGTAGTTGGGCAATGAAAAGGCATAATCATAGCTAGTTTTTCTCAATCTAGGGTTTTGGTATTGACTTCATTTTCTTTGTTGTCATTATTTTTGATTTGGTTTGCTTGTTCTTCCCTCCCCCTTCAGAGTTCTAGCTTAGCATTTCGGATTAAAAAAAAACAACTTTAACTATATTACCTGTCTCTTTAGTTCTTCCTTCTCCAGTTTCCCCACAGTCCTGGGTTTGAGGTGGGAAACTGATCAAACTATCTTCTGTTCCATGTGCCAGGGGAAACTCTGCCAAATCCTTCCACCCTATGTGTTTGAGCTCCTTTTTCACAGAGGATCCTTTTAATCCTCTCTCTCTCTCTCTCTTTCTTTCTCTCTCTCTCTCTCTCTCTCTCTCTCTCTCTCTCTCTCTCTCTCTCTTTCTCTCCACCCTTCCAACCAAATTACAAAGGATGAACTATTTCCTCCTGTCAGGAGATAAACAAAAACCCCAGATCCCAGAGTTTATGCAGATCCAGGTCATCTTTGATGGCAGGAGAGAGTTAAGAGTTTGCCTCTAACTAACCCAGCTAGACTTCCATCTAAAAATGTGTTGTTAAGTCTCCTAATAGAAAACAAAATTGATCAGAGAAGGGACAATATCTTAACACTAACAATATGGGTATAATCAAGACAAAACCATATAAAAGCAGACAGCCTGATACCATTCAACCATATTCTCCAAATATGCATGCAGAAAATCTGTGCAGTCACAGCATATTTTCATTCTTTATAAACATTCATCACAAAGAACAACCAGCATTTAAAAATGCTGATACTGTCTCCTGGTGTTAGATAGGATTCCCAAGATGGTGTATACCGTCCCTCCCCCAATATGCCCACCCATCTCTTTATCCCAGAGTGAGTTCTCCAAATGAAACTACTATTACTTCCCAATAGGAGCACTTCTGGTGAAAAAACAATTGGGAAATTTAATAAAGAAGAAATGAAATGTTCAATCTCAGACCAAAATTGCTTTATCGTAACGGGATCCAATAAAATGTGAAATGCAGTACCAAAGGACCCCCATTTGTCAGGGGTTTCCCCTCCACATACACACAAGAGCTGGAACTCTTGACCAGTGACCCCAGTTTCTGCTAATTTAAAAAATAAAAAAAAGTATTGATCGTGGAAATGCAACTGATCAAAAACAATTGGACAGAGAAGTCCAAATATATATCTGTTCACCTCATTCCCAGGACAGTCATAGAATCATTGAATCATAGAATCATGAAATGTTAGAGCTGGAAGGTACCTTAGAGATTATCGAAACTATTTGCTATTTTAGTTTATATTTGATATAAGGAAACTGAGGCCAATAAGAGAGGATAGTACTTCATCACAGGGACAGACCTATTTCTGACTAAATGCAGGTCCTCTGATCCTCAGTCACTGTTCTTTTGTTCAGAGTTGGGGTAACACGACATATGATCTAAAACAACTGTTGGCCCAGTGGTGAACCCTGTTTACATTTCCAATAAATATAATTGTCTCTTGAATACCACAAGGGATATAACTCATTACTAAAAGTACAGCTCATTCAATGACTATCTCTAAAATTGTTTATACTTTTTTTTTCCAGAACATTCTAGTTTTCCTTTACAACAATTAATAATGATAGTTATTGGGGGCAGCTGGGTAGCTCAGTGGATTGAGAGCCAGGCCTAGAGATGGGAGGTCCTACATTCAAATCTGACCTCAGACACTTTCCAGCTATGTGATCCTGGGCAAGTCACTTGACCCTCATTGCCTAAAAAAAAATTAATAATAATAATAATAGTGATTCATAGACTACTTTAAAATTTTTGAAGTCCTTTTTAAATATAATATAATTTTGGCTTCATAATAACCTTAGAGGTAGATGTCATCATTACCACCATTTTACAGATGAAGAAGCAGAGACAGAAAAAGTTGAAAATATCTAGAGTTCTATTTGTACTTAGGTTGTCCTGACTTCACACTGGGGTTTCGATTTATTTGATTTGTTTGTTTTCCCTCTTCAGACTTCTAGCCATTTGACCTAGCACCTGGGATTAAAAAGAAAAAGGACAAAACTAAGCTAAATATCCCATGTCACTTGTCTTTCATCTCTCCATTCTGAACAAAATTCTGGGTTTGAGGAAAAGAACTGTAATCTGTTTTATGTTCCCAGGGAAACTCCACAAACTCTCTCCAAACCATGTATTACAGCTCCTCTTTCAAAGACTCTACTTTTGATCTTCTCTCCACCAAGTCCCAAACCAAGAGCTCTTTCTTTGTCTCAGGAGATGAACAAAAATTTCAAATGTCATGTCTTTAAAGATCCAGATAATTGGTATTGGATCCAAGGCAGAAGGGCTATACGAACTAGGCATTTGGGGTTAAGTGACTTGCCCAGAGTCACATAGATAGGAAGTATGCTAGGCCACTTTGAACACAGGTCCAGCTTCCTGTTGAGCCATCTCACTGTCTCTATATGCAGGTAAGTCTTATTATCTGTCCTACAGGAGGCATGATACTCTGTGATGAAGAGAAAGCAATGGGGAATCACTGGTAGGGTGTGAGCTTGTTCAAGGGGAAGGACTATTTTTCTCCCTTTATTTGTATCCCCAGAACTTAATACAGTGCCTACAACATAGGTGCTAAATAAATGTTTATTGACTCTAGGTCCAGTGCTCTAACTTCCAGGGCTCTCAAGGATAGGGTTTTGAATTCTTAAATACACATTCTTACCAATATGGACCTCCACAACTGCTGATTTTCATCTACATTCTGTGGAAATATTACTTTTCTAGGAGAAATGGATATCTGTATAGAGGAAAAGATAGTGCCCTTGAAAGAGTGCTCACCTTGGAATCAGGAGAATATCCAATTTAAATCTTCCCTAAAACAATGAAAGTATGAAAATAAACAAGTCTCGGATCAGTTTCCTTATCTGTGATAGGGGTGTGAAGTTCTCTCCATGTTATTTGGCTGTTGAGATAACATCAGTTGCAAGAACTTTTAAATGTAATTTATTAAATCCCTATAGTGTACCAGGCACTTAGCTAAACTCTTTGGGGTACAAAGAAAAAACAAAGATAATCCTTGCTCTAAGGGAGCTCACAGTTGAATAGAGAGACAATATGAAAATAATTATGAAATTGACTACATATTAGATTTTAAAACTTTTTGCTCAAATAAAATCAGTACAAGCAAGATTAAAAATCAAACAACAAACTTGAGAAAAAATTATAGCAAGTAAAGGCCTTATTTCTTAAATATATAGAGACCTAAGTCAAATTTATGAGAACACAAAACATTTTGCAATTGACATTTAGCTAAAGAATATGAATAGGCAATTCTCAGATGAAGAAATGAAAATTATCTTTTGTCATGTGAAAAATGCTCAAAATCACTATTAATTTGAGAAATGCAAATTAAAATCATTCTCAGATACTACTTCATATCTATCAGACTGCCTAACATAACAAAAAAGGAAATAATAAATATTGAAAGGGATATGGAAATATTGGAATACTCATACACAGTTGGTGGAGTTGTGAACTGATACAATCATTCTGGAGAACAATCTAGAACCACACCCAAAGGGTCATCAAACTGTGCATATTCTTTGATTCAGCAATACCACTACAAGATCTGAATCTTAAAGAAATTAAGATAGGGGAAAGGACCTACTTGTACAAAAAACATTTATAGCAGATTTTATTGTGGTACCAAAGAACTGGAAACTGAAAGAATGTCCACCAGTTGGGGAAATGACAAGTTGTGGTATATAATTATAATAAAATACTATTTTGTCATAAGATGCCACAGAAAAGCCTGTAAAGATTTATATGAAGTGAAACAAAGTGAAGTAAGTGGAACCAGGAGAACATTTTATACACTTACAACAATAGAGTATGATCAACTGTGAATGACTTAACTGTTATCAACAAGGCATGGATCCAACACAATTCCAAGGGACTTATGATGAAAAGATCCTCTACTACTAAAGAAAGAACTGATGAAGCCTGAATGCAGATTGAAGAATAGCATTTTTCACTTTATTTCCTTCATGAATTTTTCTCCAGTATAAGGGACATGTGTCTTGTTTCACAACATAACAAACATGGAAATATGTATTGTATGGTAACATATACAACCAAAATCATATTAACTGCTTTCTTATGGAGAAGTGAGGGAGGAAAATAGAGAACATGGATTTCAAAATGTCAGAAAATAATTGTTAAAAATTATATCTTTATATTATCTGAGAAAAATAAAAAGATAGTTTGGGAGAGAAAAACAACTAAGTACAAAGAACATATATGCAGGAAAAAAATTGGAAATAATCAAGAGAGGGAAGACATTAGCATTAAGGGTACCCTGGCTTCTTGAAGATGACAGAATTTTAACTGAGACTTGGAGAGCCCTAGGATGTCAGGGAAGAAAGCCAAGAAATGAAGACAAGGAGAGAAAGCATTCCTGATTTAAAGAACAGCCAATGAAGATGCTCAGAACCTAAAGATGGAGTGGTTTGTTTGAAGAAGACAAGAAGATCCTATCCTTGGATCATGAAGTACACAGGGGATTAAGAAAATGGAAAAAGTAGGGCACTGAGTTAAAAAAGAGTTTTAGGGCTTCCTAAAACTAGGCAGGAATCAGGATTTAAAGGGCTTTTTATTGCCAAACAGAGGATTTTATATTGGATCCTAAAGGTGATAGGGAGTCACTGGGGTTTGTGTGACAGGGTGTCATGGCCAAGGAAAATTAATTTGATAGCTGAGAATAAGGCTTATTGGGTGAAGAGAGATAGGCCAGAAGAACAGCCAACAGGATAAAGTACTATATTAGCAATGTTATATGAGTCTGGCTAGATGCAAAAGAGCAATATAATATGATTGCAAAAGCACTAGGCTTGGAATTTCAGACCTGAGTTTGAGTGCCACATGACCCTGAATAAGATGTTTTATTTTAAGCTCCAGTTTTCTCATGTGTAAAAAAAGATTTAATTAATTGGTTATTAAATTTTCTTGAAGCCCTAGAAATTCTATATCAAGGGCTCTTAATTTTAAAAAAAGGTCAATATAAATTCATCTCCTTTATAATCCTATGTATTTCATTTCCTATGTTTTTATCTTATGCATTTAAAAGCATCATTCTAAGATTTCCATAGACTTCAATAGACAGCCTAAAGGATCCATGACACAAAAACATAATCTAATCTCTGCATAATTCTTTGTTCTAGTCACTTCCAACTCTAGCATTCCAAAAAATTACATGTAAAAATTACTTAAAATTAAGCAACTTTAACTGAGACAAAGAAAGAGCCCAACAGTGAAAACTTATTTTTATCTCTGTGTCTGAGAATGACCTTAGAGCATAAAATGTCAGAGCAGAGAAATGAGGAATCTTATAACCCACAGGGAGTTTAACAATCACATAGAGAATTTAGACAACTCCCAAATGGTCAAGTATAATCTTAAATGAGACTTTCTTGTAAAAATTATTCTAAATAAGGCATTTCTTTGCAAGCAAGAATCACATGGAATTATTAATGTGGCATGCAGACTTAATATAGAGAAATTTTAAAAAGTACTTGATGAAACAATCTAAACAAATTCAACATATATTTTGCTATGTAGTGACTTCAATTCAAAGATAGGATAGGTAAGGATGGAAGAAAATATGCTATAAAATGTGAATCAAGAATAAAGAATGATAAAGCCCAAAGGCATGGATACTATAAATAGAATTCACACATATGTACAACATGAGCATATTTCTCTGTCAATTAAACATACAATAAATGCTCATCACTGGGTCAATCAGCAAACATTTATTAAGCACTTACTGTTTGCCATAGACACTGTGCTAAGGTCTGGAAATACAAATTTAAACATATAGAAAGGCATGAATCTCATGGAGATCACTTTTGAATGAGGAACACAAAACATAAAGAGAAGTTAAGGATGATGGTGAAGTTTAGAGTACTTCACCCTCTTGAAAAATGATGAGATGTCTACCTCAGGCATCTTTCAACAAAGGAATCTCCTGAAAGATGGAGCCCCAAGGGAAGAGGATACTGCAAAGGTGTGAGTTTCAGAGCTAAAGTGATTTTCCAAGATTAAGAGCGTGGTGGACCATATTGGAGAAGTCTTAGGGAATGAAGCATTCTAGTAAAAAAAAATCACTAGGGAATATGCTAGGAATGCAAAGACAAAATTGAATCAGTTCTTGCCCTTGTCTAGCTTCTGAAGAAGCTCATATTCTATTGGGATAAAACCACATGAAAATAAAGAAATTCATAAAAATTGTGTAAAAAGCAATTTCTAGAGGAGAAAGCTTTAGCAAATAGGAATATGGGAGGATGAGATTAGGCTTCCTACAAGAAGTGATTCTTAACTAAGATGTGAAGCAACCTGTGGCTTCTATAAGACATAGATGAGGAAGGGATATATTCCAGATATTGGCAAGAGGGAAAACAGACACAGAAGATAGAACATGGTATTTGGAAAATAGCCAGGAGTTTAGTTTATCTAGAAGGGATATATGAAGGAGAGTAACAATTCTGAAAAAAATCAGCTACAGAAAAATTGTGAAAGAGGTAGGGCATGTCTATCTCCTTGGGAAGTGTCCCCACTGATAAAAGTATGCCCTGAACTCTCATCAAGTAGATTTGACGAATCATCAAGATGCCTCATCCCAATAAGCAGACTCATCAGACAACCTGCATTTCACTTCCTCGATGCACTTTTTAAGATAAGAAATTTGGACTTGCCACTAATGACCCTTCCAAATCTAGTTTTCAATGATAATGTGACTTGGAAAAGTAATTTCCACCTCTGTAATCAAGTGAATCCATCCTTGTCATACCATGAATTAGAATATCTTTTAAGATCAATGATAGAACTAGTTATCCCCTTTTTGTCTTCTCTCTTTTTCTCTCTCCTCTCTGCCTTTCTCTCTCTCTCTCTCCTCTCTGTCTCTGTCTCTGTCTATCTCTTCCTAATAATGTTCTGTTTAATATAGAATGGCCTTTTCCCTTAAAACTGCATTAATCATGGTATGCACTATATTTTAGCCCAGGAAGAAGATAAGGTTTTTAAGTGAGAGAACTGTGGTAACGAAGATTCGAGATGAAGGGTCATAAAAGCCACAGAATCCTCATAGTGATAAGAAACCTTTGATGTCATTTAGTCCAATTCCTACCTGAAGCATAAATACTTTCAATATCCTCAACAAATGATTATCAAGCCCATATCAAAGCACATTCGGTAACAAAATTTTTAATTAAACAATTTTTAATTTTAATCAAACAAAAAATAAATTGAATTAAGCAATTTTAATTAAATAAAAATGTTTAATGTTGGCAAAATGCTTTGAATGTTGGATCAATTGGTCCACATTTGGACTGTTTTAGGAGCTAGAAAGTCTACCATATTGCTAAACAAAAATCTTTCTCCTTACAACTTTTGCCCATCTAAGTTTTTTTTCTTCTTTTTCTTTTTTTTTCCCCATTAGTCAAATAGACTGTCTATTCTCTCTTGAGCGCCAGGTCCTGTGCCACGCACTGCAGATAAAAAGGCAAAAGCATAGACTGTGACTTTAAGGAGCTAACATTGTAATGGTAAGGGTGACATTTGGAGAAATGCGTGTAAGATATATTTAAATAGTAGGTAATCTTGAAGAGGAAACTCTAGTAGCTAGGAGGATGAGAAGAGATGTCTCTTAGAAGGTGGGCTTTGATCCAAGACCTGATGGAAGCCAAGAGGCAGATGTGAGGAGTTAAAGCATTCCAGGTATGAGAAATAGCCAGTGAAAAGATACTGTGACAGAAGATTGGATTTTGGGTATGGAGAACAATAAATAAGTAAATGTAACTAGATCATCAAGTATAGAAGATGGAATAAGGATTAAAAAAAAAGCCAGAAAGTTAGCAATTACTAAGTTTGGAAAAGGCTTTAAATGCCCCCAAAAGGAGTTTGTATTTCACTGAAGGAAAAAAAAAAAAGAAAACCTCTGGAGTCTGTTGAGTGTGTGGGGGAAGGTGACACTGTCAAACCTATACTTGACGTTCTTGCAGGTAATCATCCTTCAGATCCTTGAAGCTGGAGATCATATACATGCTAAGTCATCTTTTGTTCAGGCTAAACATCTCCAGTAACTAGACTCAATCTTTCTATCATGTGGTTTCAATTTCCTTTCCTATCAATGTCCTTCCTGAAATGTGGCATCTGGATGTGAACGTATTAGTTCCAACATGACCTGACCAGGGTGACGCTAATGCTTTGTTCATTCTGGATGCCACACTTCAGTTAATCTCTGCCCCTCCACCCCCAAGAAATGACTAACATTTTTCTTCCAGAAGAAGTTGAACATATTATATAAATAAACTAATACACATATGCAATGGTAGTAATAATTAGTCCTTTCCTCTTTCATCTCCTCCTTTCTTCCCACACACATTTCCTATTTCAAGCATTTGTGTAAGGAATGCATCTTTCAAACTAGAAGCCCACGCCTTGTTTTCCCCCAAACAGGTCTCTTTATCTCCACGTGTTGTCTCTCCAGCTATGCAAGCTGCACAGTGAGCCATTTTCTTCTCTCCCTCACCCCAGAGTTCTGACAGAATTCATTTAATTTCCATGTAAAATGCAATCTACTGATAATAATAGGTCAGTCACAGCAATATCATTCTGCCTGCCTTGATCCCCCACAGATGCATTAATTTCATGATAATATAATATACAACTGAGGCAAATGGTTGTTATGAGTTCATACATTTCCTTTTTGGCGATGTTTGGTGGTCAGATGACCGATAATTATAATCCCTTAGAGCCAGTCAATGTTACACGCTTTCTAAAGTGCTGGCCCGTCCAGTGTCCCAATTTAATCCTTAAAGTAACTTCGCAAGGTCAGTGGTGCAAGTGTTATGCTCATTTTATAGGTAAGGAAAGCAAGAATCACAATATTATAGGTAAAAAGGAACATAGATGTCATTTAGTTCAATCTACTCATTTCACAGGTGGAGAAATGAGGATGAAGATTTCAAAGCTTGGAGTAAAAGTCAGGGATCCTGAGTCTGGAGGAAATCCTCTTTTTACCACATCACCTAAGGGTCAGCCAACATCAAGGGCATGACTGGGGTTCCATCACCCCCAAATAAATCTGTAGATTTTCAATAATATCATTAACTAGGAGTTTTTTTTTCTTTTTGCAGAATATTAGAGCAGGGGTTAGTTCATTTTCTGTATCCCCAATAGCCCAGATTTCCTGGGCTTTTTGTGATGATATCTAACACAGTTCTTGGCTTTTTGTGATGGTAGCATAGTCATCGACTGAACATTGCTTGGTATGAAAAATCTTGGAAGGGTGAGAAGATAGTGGCAGGAGAGAATTGATGGGTGTTGGTGGATGTCATGATCAAAATTAGAGGTTTGGGATGGGGAAGGACATCAATGGAAGTTGGCCATGATACTCAAAATGTTTAGCTTGAGAGGGACATGAATGTCTCTTGCCTTTCTCTATATCCTCAGTACATGGCACATCGAGTAGACATTTAATACATACTGAATGACTAACTGACATAGACTATTGCAATATCCTGCTAATTAGACTTCCTACTTCCTTTCTCCTTATACAATAGCACCTCCACAGATTTATTCCAAGAACTACCATGGAGGAATGTACTCCTTTGTATATTCCCACCATTTAGCAGAATACTTAACACATTATTCTTAGTCATTTTCAGTCATGTTTAATTATTTGCTAATAATTATCTCTCTAATTATTTAATTAATTTATTGATTAATTATGTATGTATGGTTAATTAACTATATAATTGAGAGTAAAAGAAAGACTTCTTTGTTTTTTGTTTGTTTGTTTGTTTGTTTGGCAAAGATATTAAAGTGGTTTTTCATTTCCTTCTCCAATGCATTTATAGATGAGGAACCTGAGACCAACACAGTTTAGTGACTTGTCCAGGGTCCCACAGCTAGTAAGTATCCCATGCTGGATTTGAACTCAGAAGATGACTGCCCTTGGAACATAGTAAGTATTTAATAAATCCATGCTGATCAATTAATTGATAAAGGCCTGGGTGTTGATAATGAACTTTTTGCACAATGTAGGTTGAAGTATACGTGTAGATGAAACTTTAATATCCAGTTCAGGCTGGTACTGTCTTCCTGAATTAAATCAGGTATTTGCTTCCAGTTCCTATCCCTTGAGAAGCATGTTGCCCAGGGCCATGAAGATGGCCATAAATTACTTGGGCAGAGAAACAGATGTGAAACAGCCTGTCCTCCAGAGACCTTTCACTTGAGTTGCTGAACACCAAGTCTTCACTAGGTGCCTGAAAGGTGACTATAAGCAATCAGAGCACAACATAAAGGATGGGGAACCATGGAATTAAAGGCTTCCAAATGCTTACTTCCCAAAATGACTCTGGAGAGAGCCTTCTGGATCAAAGAAAGATAGCCTGAGTGCTTTTTTGCCTAAGGCACTGTTGCCAAGGGAGACAAGGATTAGTGCCAAAAGATTGAGTCCTCTTCTTCTCTGGGCAAAGATCTGGCACTTGCCTGGGAAGTCAGCTTTCAGAAAACAAAGCCTAGTCATTCAGTCTTGTCTGAAACTTCATGACCCCTCTAGCCATAGCATGTTAGGCCCTCCATTCCTCTGTTATCTCTCTAAGTCTGTCCAAGTTTATATTCATTGTTTCCTTGACACTATCTTTTCAATGCCTCCTCTGCTGGCTCCTTTCCTTTTGCCTTCAATCTTTCCCAACATCAGGGGCTTTTCCAATGACTCCTGTCTTCCCCTTATGTGGCCAAAGTATTTAGGTTCCAGCTTAATATTTGACCTTCCAATAAACAGTCTGAATTAATTCCTTTAAGTATCAACTAATTTGATTTCCTTGCTATTTGGATATGGTTTTGACAGATGCCTACACTTTCTCCAACAGCTTCATCTGAATCATTTCAGCCTGTTTTGGGTGCAAATCCAGTAAACCACTTTAAAACATTAGACAATAGACTCAGGAGGCAGCCCAAGGTGAAAACTGCTATATTTCACAAACCCTTTCCAAGGCAAATGTCTAGAGCTTTCCCTCAATCACAATTTTCATTCTCTGTCTTTAATATTTTGTCTAAGCTCCCATCTCTGCTTTTTGACACTCCATCTTTATACTAAGTCCCAGCTCAAATTCCACATCTTATAAGAAATTTCTTTGCCTCTCTCTCACCTGGAAATGAACTTTTCCTCAAATTTTATAATGTAGTATGGTAGTATAAGTGATGGATTTAGAGAAGACTACCTGGGCATGAGCCATACTAATATACGCTCTTATTCAAGCAAGCCAGGTGATACAGGAGATAGAGCTTTGGACCAAAATTCAGAAAGACTTGAGTTCAAATACAGGCTTTAGGGTAGTCACTTTGCCTCATTTTCCTCAACTGTAAAATGAGCATCTCAGCAAAATACCTACATTACAATGTGAGAATTGAATGAGTTAATGTTTATAAAGTTCTTAGCACAGCATCTGGCACATAGTAGGTGCTATACAAATGCTATCCCCTTCCCTCTTTTGGCCTCAGTTTCCTTTCATGTAAAATTAGGGGATACCAGTAGAAGAGCCTTCTTTCAGTTTTAATAATCTAGGATTCTCTGATTTCATGGAACTCCTCACTCTTCTTGCCAGGTTTGGTTGTATTTTCTGAATTGTATATTTCCTAAATAGATTTTATAATCTTGTGTTCTATCAAGTCTTCATGTGTTCTGTGTCTAGACTGGGGACAGCTTGAAGGCAAGAATAGTATGGTTTCTCTCTCTTTTTATTTATTACACATCCCAAGACAGGAAGTAGATAGAGAAAGGAGAGAAAGAAGTATTTCAAATATAACTCAATCGAGGTTACTAATAATCTTCTAAACCTATTATTTGGAATTTGGAGCTCAGAACAATGCCTGCTACAAAGATGTTTAATAAAATTTTATTGAATGATTGTGGATTTTCTGCTATCCATATGTGCTGATATTAATAACTGCTGACAAATTGACATTTGCAAATGTCCTCTACATTGTCTCTTATCTTCATACTAATCCTGTAAGGTCAAATACAAGTAAACATATACCCCATTTTGGGATGAAAATTCAGAGACTTTATGTGACTTTCCTATGGTCATAAAGTACATCCTGAGGCAGAATTTGAATTTAGTAATTCCTGAATTCCAAGTATACTGTCCCAACCACTATACCCTGGCTGCCTGCCAATCATTATAAGACAGTGTCAGAACCTGCATTAAGCTCTAGAAATGATACAAAAACAAATTAAATATCCTCTGCCCTCAAGAAACTTATATTCTCATAAGGGAGAAATATGAATATTTAATAAGTAATTACAATGTATGTATATGGATGAAAGGCATTTTTAGAGAGGGGTACACTAACGACTTGGTTGAGCAAGTGACAGGTTTTTATAGAAGGTGAGATGGGGGTAAAGGACTAGATTCCAGGCATAAAATAAAGTCAGTATAGATGAGTTAGTAGACCAACATGACTGGATGGCCAAGAGCTTAGAGGGAATAAAGTCTAAGAAAACTCATAAGAGGGGGCCAGGTTGTAAAGAGATTTTAAGAGTCAAATAGAGGTATTTTTATTTGATTCTAGAAGCAATCAGAGCTAATATACTTTGAAAAGGAGGAGGAGGTAATATAATGAGAACCCTGCTTCAGGAAAATCACTTTGGTCATTGTGTGGAAGATGGAGATGAGTAAGGAGAGGCTTAAGACTTGGTAAGCTGTTATTATAATAGTTCAGGTGAAAGATGATGAAAATCTTAGCTAAGGTGATGACTGGGTAAGCAGAGAGACAAAGGGTCCTATGGAGAGCCCCTCAAAGGAGAAATAGCAAGATTTGGCAAAATAAGATAAGCAGGCTAAATGCGATATGAGGAGAGTCACTAAGCTCTGTGATAGTGGGCAAGTCATTAAGAAGTTCAAGATGAAATGAAGATGACTCCAACGTTCTCAGCCTCAGTGATTGAAACAATGATGATTCCTCAGTCAGTAACAGGGAAGTTCTGAAGATGAGTAAGCCTAGGGGGGCTGGGGAGGTAAAGAATAAGAGGATAAAGTAATTCAATTTTGGATGTGTTTAGTATGAGATGTCTATGAGACATGAAATTGGAAATGTCAAATAGGTGATGTGGAAATGGAAGAAAGATTAGAATTGCAAGTAATCTATACAGAGATGGTAACTGAACCCATGGAAGGTAATGAGGTCACCAAGAATAGTGAGAAAGATAGAAAAAGGAGAGAGAGCCAAAGCCAGAGAGGGCTAGAGCCAAAAAAAGAAGAGAGAAAAATGACAGACAACAAGAGAGAGAGAGAGACAGACAGACAGACAGACAGACAGACAGAGACAGAGAGAGACAAAGAGACAGACAGAGAGGGAGAGAGAGACAGACAGGCAGAGACACACAGCGACAGACAGACAGAGAGACACAGAGAGAGAGACACAGAGAGAGAAAGACAGATAGAATATTGGGATATGATCAGTCAATAGCTTGTGACATGGATGGTAAATTAGTAAAGAAGCCTGAGACAGAATGGTTGTGCAGTTAAGAGAAGAATCTAGATAGAACGGTGTCATAAAAAACCAGAGAGGAGAGAGAATCCCGCAAGCAAGGGTGGTCAAGAATATCAAATGCTACAAAGAGGTCAAGGAGCATCAAGGCTGAGAGGAGACCATTAGATTTGGTGATTAAGTGATCACTGATAACTCTGGAGAGCAGTTTCAGCTGAGCTATGAGGTTAAGAGCCATTGCAGAGTCTTAAGAACAGAATTTGAGAAAAAAAATTGGAGGCAGATGGCCATTTCAAGAATTTAGCAGAAAAAGAAGGGAGGGATATAGGTTGATCACTATAATGGTAGGATTGTTTTTATTTTAAGAATGCCAGCAGAGACATGGGACATTGATAAGAAATGAGAAAGAAACTAATGGATAAGGAAAGAAGGAATGATAGTGGAGGCAATATGCTAGGAGAAACAGGAGACAATGGGTTTAAGGACACATTTAGAAGGGCCAGAATTGGTGAGAAAGGACAGCCTTCATCAGAGACCAGAGTAGAAGAGAAAATGGTCAAGAATGATGTCAAGGAGTAGCAAAATCAGAAAGAACTGAGAAGCAGATAGTGAATAAGCCAGTAGTGGTATAAAGCTGTGATGGGCAAACTTTTTAAAGAGGGGGCCAAAGAAAAGGAAATGCTCATCTGTCAGTCTGTTTCTAAGGCAACTCTTCCAAAGTTTCATTGTATTGTATCCTATTCATTGTATTCATCAGATTAGGAATAATGTCAGGTGGGGGATAGAACATTTCAGGGGACTGCATCTGGTCTGCTGGCCATAGTTTGCTATCACTGGTATAGAGAGTAAGAAATATATAATAAGCAAGAGTCTTAGGTAGGACTGTTAAACTTGATAAAAATAAGCACATTACTGCTTTAAATGACCATCCTTTCTCTATGATGAGAGAACTCCAAAATCTGTCATTTTTCAGGTTGAAGTATTATAAATACTATTATAAAAGGGAAGGTTGTGGTCAGGATCTAGGTAAGCAAATAGGAATCAAAGGGTCAGAAAGAATGGAGGTTAGAAAGGACCAGTAGACCCCAAGTCCATGTAAATAGTCAGAAAACATTAATAGTAACAGGAGGAGGGTAGCCCCTTGCCTGCCCTCTGATTCCATTATATTTGTTGGGATTTGGTTAGAGCCAATTCTACACAAGTTGAGCTTGGGAGGAGTGGCATGTGAGAGCCAGAAATAGCTGGTTATGGGGCAAGTCTAACTCCCTGAGAGGTAGGATCATAATACCAGATCCTGGTACTGATGTTAGACAAAATTTTAGAGTATAGAATGTTAAAATATCTGACCTTTCTTCAGCACTTTAAAGTATTTAAAATTAAAAAGTTTTTCTACCCATCACCCTATGATGTATATAGTACAATTGTTATAATCATTTTAAAGACAAAGAAACTCAGGCTTAGAGAAACTAAGTGAATTACTTAAGATTTTATACAGAAGTTGATTAAGGGAGTTAACCCTTACCCTGATCAATTTGAAAAGCTCAGCCTCTGGCATGTCTTAGGGAGTTTTAAGCATCTCCCTATGGAGGACAGACAAGCAAAAGGGAAAAAAAGGAACTCTGAAATTAGATCTGATGAGGTTCAAGTTAAATAAGAGGTCTGGACTCCAAGACCTCTAGAGTGTTCCCCAGTGCTAGAGCTCTGAGACCATTCCCATCAGCATTTGGTGAGAAGACTAAAAATATATAGTCTCAGTCACTGAAATGTCCCCTAAAATATACTGGGATGTCTGGAGCTGCCTGCTCACTTCCAAAGGATAAATTTCATTGATGATAACTTGGTTAACACAAACTCTTGGGCCAATGGAGTCATGTGAAAAGAGCAACTAGAATAACAGAATTTAAAAGATGGAAGGAACATCAGAGGTTCACTAATCCAACTCATAAAAGTTGGATTAAAAGGAGTCCTTGCTAGGGATGATCTGGTCTCTGCATGAAGATTCCCAGGTAGGGGGAACATATAACCTTTCAAGGAAGCTTATTCCATTTTGGGCTTATTTCATTTGGGGTTATAACCAATTGTGGATGATCATTAAGAAGGGTTTGGATTTTTTTGTTGTTGTTTTCATTTTTTAACAAATATCAAGTTTATATTTGCCCCTTTGGAACTTTCAGTAAGTACTTATAGTTCTGCCCTCTGGAGACAAAGAAGAACAAATATAATCCCTTCTCTCTCTGATGATCTTTTAGATACTTGAAGACAGCTATCATATTCCACCTAAGTCTTATCTTCTAAGGCTAAATATCATTCATTTGTTTCATTACCTCATATGTCCTGGCCTATAGGTCAGTGATGGAGAACCTTTTAGAGAAAGAGTGCCAAACCCCCAAGACCAAGTGCCGTGCCCCTCCCTCCCACCAAGTGCCAGGGGTGCTCTGCCCCACTTTGCCCCACACAGGAAAGGGAAAAAGTGTTCCCATTGGCAGAGGGGAGGGTGATGTGAAAAAAAATGTTGTCACATGTGGTAGAGAGGGGGAAGGGAGCAGCTCTGCCCAAGTCCCTCTGCCTTATAGTAACAAACTCTGGGTTGGCAGTCATATGCCCACAGAGAGCTCTCTGCATGCCATCTTTGGCACCCATTCCATAGATTCACCATCACTGCTATAGGTAGTTGATGGAACTTCTCTGGATTTTTTTCTACTTTCCTTCTGGAGAAATCCTAGCACTATACTTTAAGAGGAAGGGTAGAAGAAAGAGAATCCCTCCTCTGGGAGGTATTAATGATTTCTTTGGAGAGGTCAGGTTCTAGTGGCACAGTGGATGGAGAGGTAACTTAAAGGCAAGAAGACCTTGGTTTAAGTCCTACCTCTGACATACTGTGTGACCCTAGCTAGTAGTGGGGGGGGGCTGGCATTTAACTTCTCAAGCTCTAGAAAACACTTAAAGGCTAGAAATTGTGGAGAAAATATCAACTATCACTAATACAGGGAATCAATCCCCTATATGAGAATTCCTTATATTAATATATCATCAGTCCTCTCCCCACCCCATCCACTGAATTGCAAAATGAATATATGTTTGCCTAAGCAACTTTAGTGACATGATTTTTCTGAATCTTAAGATTCTGGAAGGTTTCTGAAGATTACCATTCTGGAAGGCCAAAGTTCAAGAGTTTTGAAGTCTGTATTTTTATCCAATAAATAAATATTTTCCTCAAGTTGGGAGGAATAGTTACACAAGACTAAAGCTACAATATAAAGGAGCAAGGGCCCTGAATTCCAAACATCACAATTTTAGTGGTTTTTGGTCCTGAGGAAAGGAGAATTTCCTGTGTAGCAGACTCAATTGCTTTTCTCTTCTGGGGGGGAGTTCAAATCCCTAGAGTAATTAAATATCTGGATGCCTGGGTGGTACTCTAGGATAAAATGACATCACCCAGGAATGATAAGATATATGTTATCCATGATTGTTCATAGAATAGCATGAAGAGGAGAAGATCAGGGATCAATGAAAATATCTCTGGAGTGTTCCAATATACCTAAGCCCAAGGGAGTTTAAGTCAATAGGGTAGACAAAGGATGACAGATTTTTATAACCCTGAAGAAAAGCAAAAACCATGAGAGATGGAAAAAGGGCTTTTTTCATCATATATAGGCTATTTGAATCCTTATGTGTTGCCTGCCTTGATAATTGGCTCCTCTGAGTGCTTTGCATCTTCTACATTTTGGGGAGGTGAAATAAAGGCCCTCCTCTCCCCTATAAATGCATTGCTAATTTGAGTGGTTTTGTGGAATATGGCATTAGAAGGGTATTGTCCACATCAGTAGCCTGAGATTTCCCTGACTAAACTCTGAGTAGGGGCACAATATTTAAAGGAGTGAATGAATTTTGAAAGAAGGTTCATATCCCCCAAAATGAACATAATCCTCAGAAACTGGAAGCATTGTCTCTTGGGTCCAATACAATTAATTATTGGAAGAATAGAGGATTTGAACCTACCTCTACTGACTCCAAATCAGTAATATCTAGCCCCCTTTTTTCTAAGATAAGACCTGAGAGATTTTGTTTCATTTATGTAAATGGAAAGTAATCCCATATTTCTCTCTCTCTCTCTCTCTCTTTATTAGTGAAAGTGGTAAGCTCAGGAGTAACTGGGAAGTTATGCTCCTATAACAAATTTCTGCCATTTCTGGCTGGAACGTTTTAATCAGCCTAGCAATACTAGGTTTCTCTAATGACAACAGGATACATTTCCACCCTCCATCCCTCAGTTCCTCCTTCTCTTTCCCCAGGTACCTTGATAGTTCTACCTTCAAATTTTTTCCCAAATCTACAGATACTCCATTGGCAGGTGTGTGTGTGTGTGTGTGTGTGTGTGTCTGTGTGTGTGTGTGTGTGTGTGTGTTTTGAGGAGGCAGTGGGGAGGAGTTTGGGAAAAAATGGAAAACATTTATCCCCACAGCAAGAATGCCCTACTGTTCTCCATTATACATAGGTTTGTATAACTCTCTCAGAAAATTCAGAAAATGCCTTCTGAAATGCAGGATTTCTTTTGGGATCCTGTCCATTTAGGGGCAGCAGATTCTCAATTGTGACTCTCTGGGCACAGGCTCTCAGTCAGCCCTTTGTTCCTCTACCCTCCTCCCTCTTCTGCCCTCAGGCTTGCCCAAGGCAGGCTGGGCGTCTTGGGTTAGGCTGAGGAATTCAGCTTGTTCATAATAAGGCACATGTCAGTTGAGAGAGAAAAGATCATTCCCTATTGTTTCTGAAGGAGGAAATGCTTGGTAGGAGTTATTGGGTGGTGTTCCTGCAGAGCATCTTCCATAAAGCTTTGATCAGATGACAAAATTCTAATCAGTTTTTCTCCCAGGTATTCCCAAAAGAAACTTGTGGAGTTTAAATTTAACGAGAGGGAGATTGAAGAAAGAAAAAAAAATATATTCCTTTGTGTGGGCTCAGCAAAACATCTCAAACTACATCTATTTGCACTTTTTCAGTCTTGTATGACTCTTTTTGAACCAGTGGACCATCCTATCTATGGGATTTCCTTGACAAAGATGAGTGGTTTTCTCCCATGTCCTTCTCTAGGGGATTAAGGCAAACAGAGTTTAAATAACTTGCCTAGAGTCACACAGCTGGTAAACTTCTGAAGTCAGATTTGAACTCTCTTTCTGACTCCAGGCTTAGCATTCTACCCACTGAGTCACTTAGCTGCCTCTGAGGCAGATTAAATAACTTGCCCAAGGTCACACAACTAGTAAATATCTGAGATTTGATTTGAACTCAGGTCTTCCTGACTGCTGGCCAATTGCTCTATGGCCAAGCCCATCCATCTGCACTACTACTATCTAAAGATGTGTTTCTCTTCAAATAGACTTATTGTTATATTTGCATATTACTCTGAGCATTGGCGCATGGAACTGCATAATAGATGATTAGAGAAAAGAGTAACCCTTGAAGTCAGAGGCTCAAAAATCACTATTTGAGATTCTTAATCTCACACAGCAAGCTGGACAGAGGCAGCAAGGCAGAGAACTGGATAGAGGCTTGGAGTTGGGAAGACCTCAGTTCAAATTTGAATGCTGACTTTTACTAGCTGTGTGACCCTAAACAAGTTACTTAACCTCTGCATGCCTCAGTTTCCCAAACTGTAAAATTGGGATAATAATTATACTTGTCTTCTAAGATCATTAGAAGGACCAAATGAAATGATATTTATAAAACATTTAACAAACCTTAAAGCTCTATATAACTACTAGTATTATTGATCTAGCAGACATAGAAACAGAACATTTAATCAAAATACTTCCCATTTTCATCACTAAAATATACTTTCCTTCATCTTCATTATCATCATAGAGATTAGTCCAAGTTCCCATTTTGTCTCCAAGGAATCAAAGAGAGATAAGGAGATGGTGAGAGTGTTAAATCTGGAATTCAGAAGACTGAGTTCAAAACTTCTTTCAAGCCCTTAATATCTGGCCTACCCTTGTAAGGGTTAAAAAGGGGTTTTATGGGTTCAATATAATAAAAGATGGTCACCAGAGGATTAAACTATTATCAATCCTCAATTCAGAATAATCTCAAATCAAAATTGACTTTTATGGAAGTTTATTTACATGAGAGAAGAGAGAGAGGAAGTAAGGAAATAAGAATCTATCCCAGTAATTAATCCAGGTAGATCTTAACCCTCAGCTGAGGGTTAAAGGGCCTGATGCCTGGAGGTGAGTGGAGCAAATTTCATTTACAGAGTCTATAAAAGAAGGTTCTTAATGGAAATTCAGGAAGATTCAGCCTTTAAACTCACCATGTGGAACAGTCTTGGTCACGAACCAGCAAAGCTCCCTCAGGTCGCCTTCACAAAATCAGAAGCAGCTTCACTCACTCAACTCCCTCTTTTAAAGGGGTCACATATGCGTCACTTCCAGTGCCTTCCCCTAGCCTGCATGTCCAATCACAATAGACGATTCTCATAGACTGCCTAGGGGGCAGGTCAGTCAATTCTGATTCATCACTCACTCTAGCACACATGGGTTAGGACCTCCCAAGATTGGAGGTACTCTCACCTTTGGTGATTAAATCTAAAGATGGGCAGTGTAGACTTAATCTAATTATCACACCCTAAATTATCTATTTAGTCTCTGAATCCTTCAATTTTCTCATCTATAAAAGAAAGGGGTTGGATTCAGTGGGATCTCAGTCCCCTTCTAGATCTATCCAGGCAGCTATTGGAGTCATACTAGAAATCAGACTCCTGAACATGAGCCCACTTATTTTTTGGCCCTATGTTGCTGTAAAATATTTGGCATCCACTAATTCCTCTGAGTCTCACTAAAACTTTATGACTTAAGCTCTACAAGTATTATTATCATTCTCATTTTATATATAGAAAAGGTGAAGGTCAGAGAAATTGAAAGACCTACTTGGATTCACATATTTGGTGAAGAACTTACCTGAGGTGGAATTTGAATCCAGGATTTTCTGAAGCTAAGTCCAGTCCCCTGTACATTACACTATGTTCTTGGAAGGAAACCTAAATATTTGATTCATTGTTCTGTGATTTTGCTGAAAGATTGGGCTGAACTTAAAATCAGAGGCTCTTGGTTCCAATGATGATTCTTTTATTTATTGTCTATCACCTAGGGCTAGTCATGCAAGTGTTCTCAATCTACTTCTTCATTATAACATGAGGAATATGGATCAGATGATCCTGAATGTCATCTGAATTTCATAATCCTATGACAATGAGGCATGTGATCAGAAAGACCCGAGTTTAAATATGGACTCAGACATCTACTGGCTATGGGACCTTTGACAAGTCATTTAACCCTATTTGCCTCAGTTTCTTCATCTATAAAATTAATTGAAGAAGGAAATAGAAAACTACTCCAGTATCTCTGCCAAGAAAAATCTCAGGGTGGGTTTTGAAGAGTTGGACACAACTGAAGCAGCTGAGCAACATGACAACAACATGATCAGAGGTGGTGTAAATGGAGCTCCAGATCTATCAGACATATTTTGGGTGTTTTATTGACATTATTTTGTTTCTGTAGTATAATATAGTCAAATCTAGATATTGACTCAACTGTCATCCAAACCAATTGAGTACTCACTGATGATAAAGAAAAGCAATTTATATAAAACCAATCAACAAAATGTCTATGTTGCAAAAATAAAAATGGGGCAAGCACAAAATATAAAGGACAAAAAAAGCAATCAAATAAAGGTTTAAAATGGTTTCTGATACTTTTGATAGATGTTATTAAAAGTATCTTCAGTGGTAAAGTGAAATGAATCTCAAAGATGAACTTCCCTTCAGGGCCAGGTACAAGAAATGTTAAAGAGACTCTTGTTTAAGAAAAATAAAATATTTATTTAATATATATAAGGGTAAAGGGATTTCTAATTCTAAGGAATTCTAACTCCACACAAATAAACACCCATATTCCACAAAGAACTGCTTCTCCTATGAACCGCAGGCTACTCTAATCCTCCCTGATCTATCTAACAAAATTTTATACTATTCTTACTAAAACTACCACTATAATTCTTAACTTTGCCTTTAAGTTATAAAGATAACCAAGGCTAGCTGGTTGAGTCTCCACAAGAATCCAGTTAGGACTCTGAGCCTTAACAGACTTAGAGTCCAAACCAAAGACCAGGTTTTGTTTGGTCTTTTCACAGTTTAACTAATGTATAGACAGTAACAGATAAATGAAGAGTGTTTCCCAAGTTGGAAAAGAAAACACTCCCCTCCTTCAAGTCTTTCCCTCAGACTGAGATAGAGAGGCAAAGATGTTACTTTCTCTAGCCCTGAGAGAGAAAGCAGCTGCCCATGGCTCTGTAGACTGCCGGAAGCCGCTCCCAGAACACCACACCCAGAGTGTGTAACTGTCATAGAATAAAGGTTATAACTGCCAATATTGAAATTAACACTCTCTCTCAGTTCTATTTGAAAATTCAATTCTTCCTCAAGCAGCTTCTCTACTTATCTCTAAACTAATAAAACAATACTTATATTCTAATATTATCCTCATAGTGTTGTATTGCAGATGCAATATTCTGTCCACTGTTTCTCTAAAAGGAAATTTGCTTAAGTCTCTATTTTTTGGGACCAATATTATTTTGTTGCATTTAATGTGAATTCAAAGGTCTACTCATGTTATTTTTACTTGTCTCTGTTCTTCTAATTCTGCTTTCTTCAGTGAATCAGTTGATACAGTTCTTCCCATGTTTCTCTGAATTCATCATATGTGTATCATGGAAATTGGATACACAGGCAGATTGCATCAATTTGCTAAAATGACATCATCCAACTGGAAGATGTTAGAGAGCTGTTTCCAGTAGACTTGTGAGAATCATATGGTTCATGGATATTTTACACGGTTTTCAGGTGCCTCACCTTGTGGATGGGAAGAGCATTTTTCCATTGTCTCTATATCAGAACTATGGCATTCTCTAAAGGGCCTGAGTGTGCCCACTCTGGCTTTTGTTCTGTTCAAGTCAGAGAATGAATAATGACTCCTTCACACTGCTTCCAGTGAGAGAATCGTAAGTAAGGGTTATGAGATCTGCCCTCTTCTCTGCTACGACCATATGGCTCACTCAAGAAATAGACCAACTCTTTGGATTTATTATTTATTTTTTTCAATTGTGAGTACAGAAAGGAGTTGTAGACCTGTACCTGGAACATGAGTCATGGTGATGTAGGAATGTGGGCTGAAGGATGCAGCTATCTCAATTGCTTTGAGCCCTGTAGAAGAAAAGTCCACGATACCAGCCCAGCAGAAGCTAGAAGTATTATCAGTCTTGGATATTAACTTGATGTTAACAAATGTAGGAACTGAGTTAAATTGAGAGTCTAATTCCCATGTCCACTTCTACCCCACTGAAGGCATAGGTGGCGTCTCTGAGGTGTTAGAAAAAATGTTTGTACATTTTCCTCTGTATCTTTAAAGTAAATATTCCTTTGGAAAAGTGATCTGAAATTAAGTGGTTAAGTGGAAATGCGGTACTAAATTGGACTACTAAAATGGAGAGAAAAAAGAGATCTAGTCATTGGCAAAAAAATCCATAGTTCCTTTCAGAATTCCTGAGAAACTAAGGAAATGTGAGTACTGGCTATGTAAGAGTAGAGCCAGTCAATAATGTTACTTATCATTCCCAGTAGCACAATATTATTTTCTAACAAATTTTCCCAATCTGGAAAGGCTTCATGTCTCTCACCCCCAAAACAGCCTAATTCAGTATGGAAAGGACCATTATCATCATGTATTCTTTGGAATTATCATAGATGAGATTTTCAATCACAGTAGATAAGTCTTTCACAATTTATCATCTTTATAATGTTGTGGTTACTCTATACAATGTTTTGTCCATTTCATTCTGCATGATTTCCTGTAATTCTTCCCAGGTTTTTCTTCTCATCATTTGTCATAGTACAATAGTATTCTATTATAATCATATACCACTACTTGTTCAGATATTCCCCATTTGGGATCCCTTCAATTTCCATTTTCCCCCTACTATAGAAAGATCTCTTATATTTGTATACAAAAGGGTGGTTTCCCATTTACTTTCATCTCTTTTGGATATAGACTTAGTAGTGGTATTACTGGATCAAAATGTTTACACAACTTTATGGCCCATTGGACATAGTCTGAAATTGTTCTTAAGTTGTCCCAAATTGTTCTTCAGAATGATTGGGCAAGTTCACAAATTCACTTATACTGTCTTAGTATCCCAATTTTTCATACACCACCCATTTATCAGTCTCCCTATCTGTTATGTTAGTCAAGCTAGTAGATGTAAGGTGGAATTTTAGAATTGTTTTAATGTGCATTTCTCCAATCAATAGTGACTAAGGCTATTTTTCATGTGGCTACCAATAGCTTTGATTTCTTCTTCTGAAAACTATCTATTTGTATCATTTGGTCATTTATCAAGTGAGGAATAGCTCCTTTTTTCATAAATTTGATTCAGTTCCCTAAATATTTGAGAAATGAAGCTTTTATCACAGAAATTTGCTATCATCCATCTATCTATCTATCTATCTATCCATCTATCTATCTAATTATATATATAAATAATTACACCCCTCCCCCCAGTTTCCTCTACCTCTTTTTCCATTTGGCCAATTCCGTTTTTAAGGTGTCATTTTCTTCATTATTTTGTGGTTTTTTCTCTCTTACCAAGGTGTTAATTGTCTTTTCATAATTTTCTTCCTTTTGTTTCATTTTTAGCTTACTTTTTCCTCTACCTATCTTGTTTAATTTTAAAAATTATTATTCATTTATTCCAGGGAGATCTTGTTCTGCTTGTGTCATAATCACTTTTTTTTTTACTTTGAGGAATTGCCCGTACCTGATTTGACTTCATTTTCTTCATCTTAGTTTGTCTTGATTTTTTTCTTTCATCATACTAGGTTTTATGATCATATTCTTTTTAATTGTTTGCTCACTTTCCACCTCATTTCTTGATTTGGAATTTATTTATTATTGTTGCACTCTGTTTCTTTAGGCTTTTTTACCCTGCTGTATTGATAGTTATTTCTGAGCATTGGAAAGTTTTCGGTGTTTTCCAGGGGTTGTGATTTAAGGAAAGGTATTGTCACTACTCTCCTGGTCTGCACCTGGATCTTACCTAGGAAGGGATAGCAATCTATAGTGTTCCTCAGAGTCCCTAATCCCTTGGAAGCAGTAGTGATACTGCTCCACACAGAAAACTCTTCCTCTTGCCTGAAACTGCACTTCTCTACCCTTAAACTTTGACCTAAAACTGGGTATAGGAAATAGAATCATCAAATATCATATTTTAGGTTTTCCACTCTCTTGAGCAAAAAAGCTCAGCTCTACCCTTAAACTTTGACCTAGAAGTAGCTATTAGCAACAGATTTGCCAAACAGTATTGAGAATCAGAGGTTAAAAAAGACAGAGAAAGAAATAGAGGCAGAGATGGACCCCCAGAGAACAAAAGATCAAGTAACTTGCCCAGAGACAAATAGTAATCAATGAGGAATTATTTAACAATATGAAAATATTATCAAGGGAATGTATGGTCAGAAGTTCCCATTTATTAGATAAAGAACTTAGTGGTTTGTGATGATAGTTCAAAGGACTCAAAAGAAAAAAAATGATTAATGATGCCTTAAGCTATATATAATTTTCAAATTATGTTAATATATTTATACATTTATACATATGTAAGCATTACATACTATGTATACATGTATATTTATAATTTTTATTATTATAGAAAGGAGTACAAGAAGTTTTGAAAATAAGAATAATTTCATTTCTCTCCAAATATACTTATCTTGTCAATATAGCACAATTCCGCCTTAAAGGATATTTTTATTTCACCATTATTATCATTATCACCATCATGACCAAGAGAGAGGCTGACGGAGATGCTGAGGTTCATGAGACCAGGATGAAAGATATACCATAAGGGAGATCTATGATCATATATCAAACATTCCCTGTTAAAGCCAGAACCCAGCTCCTATAAAAAATAACTGCAAAGAAGAGAGATGTTACCCAAAAAGAAAATGAAAAAAGAAAGGCTGATGCAAGTAATAGTAGGAACAACTCTGGAGAAAATGAGATGGCAAAATTGACCAGGTACAGAAAGCTGAAAGAGTAGGTGATACCAAGGGAATTGTGTGATTTTTTTTTTATTGCTGTGCACTTCTGGTGGCTATAAAATTTGAAATACTATTTTATCATTTTATTAAAATGCAGAATTTTATTTTACCTGCTGTATAGGAGAAACAATTTTTCCCTTATGAAATTCTTTAAAAAATTGCCCCAAAAAGAGTCACAAGGTTTGGGTTCATTTTTCTGCATCTCACTGGGGAATATTCTGTTTAGGGAACTCTCTTTATAAACACCCGGGGAGCTTTGTCAGAAGCCTGTCTGTGCACCATTGGGTGAGAATTTCTTTTCCAAACTATAAAGATTTCTAAGGCACCACTGCATTCCACTCCAGGCATGGCAACTACTTAATGGGAGTTTATGAAGATTTATTCTGAGTCTTGTCAGCCTTATGGTAATGTTTTCTCAACTTATTTAATAATTATAAAATAATTATAAACCAGTGACACAGATACTCCATCCCTTTTATCTGAGTAGATGATGCTAGGAATGCAAACCTCAACTTCTGTTCAGATTTTGGCAGCCTTTGAAATGTAGCTAGTATGGATGGAGAGTTCTTTCTTCCTCTTACTAGTAGAGTTCTTGATGGCCTGGACAAATAGATTTTCTTGATGCTATAAACTGTCTCACTTCCATGATTTTGCCCACACTGTTCCCCTTATCTAAAAGGTTCTTCCTCATTTGTCTCTCTCTCTTTGTCTATTGAAATGCTATCCATCTCTTAAGTCTTACCTTATAAACCACATACTATGTGGGTCCCTCTTTAATTCTCCATATTTGGAAAGATCATTCTCCTACCAGAAGATCACATACTATACTGTTGGTACTTCCTTTCCATATTTACCAACATCTCTTTTGTATTACTATAATCATCTGTGTCCTACTCTTATCTCTCATGGGAGATTTTAAGTTCCATGAGGGCAAGGATCTTGACTTTTCCAGTCATTCTAATTTTCTCTAGCCCTGTCATAAGGATCTGCACACAGTAGGTCCTTAATAAATATTCATTGAATCAGATTAAATTAAAATGTACATATTACCGAGACAATGAGTAATTTTATTATCTATTTTTATGTAGCAGTTTTAATAAGCATCATAAATATTATCACTAAAAATGAAGTTGCTTGACACATAGTCAGAGCTTAATAAATATTTGTTGGATTATATTTAAAGTTCCTTCTGGCTATGTGACTCACCAACCACATATACTAAAAAAGTACTTGAACATTTCTGCAGAATGGTGTGAGTGAAGTGGGTTGATTTATTATACACCTCTGCAAATATATATATATATATATATATAATTTTAAACAGATTTAGGAAAAAATAGATATATCCCTGGAAAAGTTACTATAATTATTGCCAAAGATTGACCAAAATATTTGCATGGATTAGAATATTAAAAAAAGCAGTTTTTCAGTTCATGAAAATTGCTTTTCTTAAAATGAGTGATAATTTAAAGGGAATTCTCACCTCTCCACTATGATCATAAGTAAAATCATGAGAAAATAAATGTTAATGTATGTTTTCAGAGAAGTAGGATTACAGAATCATAGAACATTCTAGATAGAACAGATCTTAGAACACTGAATGTTAGAACATAGAACATATGTGTTAGAACCAGAAGAAGGTTAGGGCAGTTAAGTGGCACAGTGGAAAGAATACCAGACCGAGAATCAGCAGTATAGGGGTTCAAATATATCACTTTACCCTGACTGCCTAGCCCTTGCTATTATTTTTTATTAGAATTGCTACTAGGACAAAAGGTAAGAGTTTAAAAAAATAAAGAACTGGAAGGATCTAGAAAAGAATATTAATGCATGGATTATCAGAGCTGAAAGTAATCCTAAGAAAAAGAATTTTTGAGCTAAAAAGGCCCTCAGAGACTATTCCAAAGCTATTAACAGAGGAGGAAACCAAATTCCTGAAAGTTCATGTGACTAAATCTTGACCAATCAATAGAAAAGGGAAGTGGGGAAGCAAAGAGGTATTTGTATAACATCTACCATATAGTAGCCATAAACATCAAAGTGGCTCAGTGGATAGAGCACTGGGCTTTGGAGTCAAGGAAAAGCTGAGTTCAAATTTATCCTCAGAAACTGTATTAGCTATGTGACTCTGGACAAATCATTTAAACTCTGTTTGCCTCAATCCATTGGACAAAGAAATGGCAAACAACTCCAGTATCTTTGCCAAGGAAACCCAATATATATTATTAGCATGCTATAGTCCATGGCATCACAAAGAATCACACATACATGACTGAATGAACAACAATATGCTAAATACCATGCTACTGACAGAGATAGGATTTGATCTCTTGTAGGTCAACTAGTATTTGTTAAACACTTACTATTATGCCAAGTATTACACTAAGTGCTGGGAATAAAAATACAAGCAAAAAGAGTGACAATCACTTCCCTCAAGGAGTTTACATTCTAATGGAATGATGACAACAAATAAAAAAATCTGAAAAGGAGTGAGAGGGTGGGAAGAAGGCCTTGAAGCAGAGGTATGTTGGAGAAAGTCTACAAAGTAATGAAGAACTGGCTATGGCTGGCTTAGGCACTTTCCTTTAAATGAAAGTTCTTGGAGAAACTGACCAATAAGAGGAAGAAGCCAAAGGAGTGGGATGAAATTCCTAATAAGTTTTTGGTACATGGTGAAGAAAGTCCTTGGAATCAGGAGTGTTCCCTGGTTGTTTTATTCATCCTCCATTTTGAAGAAGACCAATAACATCATGGGATGATGTCTTGACTTAAACATGAATTGGATTTAAGTGAGGCAGAGTTGCACAATCATGGGTCTCACTCCTTCTTCCGGAATCATCAAAGTCCAGTGGCAAGGCAAAAGCCAAGCTAACTTGCAATGTATTGGGATATAGTGGATGACCTTGGCATCTTTGATGTCTGACCAAGCTCTAGCCACTTTCATCCCAAGTGAGACAAATATTTCTCATCAGCCTATCATTTTTCTGGGAAAGGATTCACATGCTTAGAGTAGACATCCCCCTAATTCCCTGATGAATTTGAGGCTTAACTGTTACCCTCAATTTATTTTAATCTACCATTAGCCTGCCAAGATAGTTTTAACAGAGTGTGGCTGCTACTAATAATACAGCTTCTTTGAGGCACAGGTGAGAGCTAGTTGACAGGTGGACATCAAAGGTAGCTGAACAGTCCTAAAAAAGGGCTCAGCAAATTCTCACACCGGAGGTAATAGTCTTCCCTGAATAGCCCATATATCCCCAGGTACAAAACTACACTGGATCTGACCTTGTTAATTTTCCACATTAAATAAGAGTAAATTCTCTAAGTCTGAAGGGTCTCCCATGAACAAATGTCAGGAGTTTTATTGTGCTGGCTTTGTAACAATTAACTTGCCTATTCAGAATATTTGTTCTTTATTTTCAGTTTGTTGGTTCTCTTCTTAATCCAATCCAGTCCAATTAACATTGTGCCTACTGTGTGCCAGGCATTATGCTAATTACTAGAGATCTAATTAGTAAAAATGAAAGGAAATCCCTATCCTCAAAGAGCTTACAATCTAAAGGAGGAGACAACACGGAAAAGGAGGCAGGAAAGAAGCAAAAGAAGGAGAATTAGCAGGAATATCTCCTTCTTTGGAGTTGAAAATAGGCAGAGCAACAAAGTAAAGTGGAGTTAAGAGGTGAGATCAGCCAATTTGTAGCTTCTGGTGTTACTACTTTGCTCTTCACTTCACAAGTCTCCTATCAATACCAGTGAGGAGTGGCATCAGGCATTTTAACTCTTTCTCAAAGTGAGATGAAAGGAAACAGTGATGACTAAAACACTATTTTGTTTCAGAATACTATAATGGGAGGAGTCTTGAGGACTAGGACAGTTTGGATGATCCTGAACTACTAACCAAACATAGTACCCAATACCAATATACTCCTCCATTGCAGGATACACTTATTTCTCTGCTACTAGAAGTGATACCTAGGAATTTAGTATACTAACTTATATTTTTCAGGGACTATGTTTCTTTTTTTCTTTTTATCATGAAGGGATCTTTCTATGTCTGACTTATTCTTTTGCCATGAAGGGATTTTTCTATGCCCTACTTATCCTTTAAGGCCAAATTCAAATTTGATATTCTCTAGGCAATTTTCACCAATCAATCCAAAGTTCTAATTCCCACATCTAAAATATGATAATGCTTGTTATACATGACATTCAAATATTGTTTAACTACATAACTAGACAAACACCTAATCACAGAGTTAAAAGGAATCTTGGAAGTCATTTGTTCCAATTTCTGTTTGCACAACATCCAATTCCTTCCTGAAAATGTCCACTGAGGGAGAATCCAGCTATACCAAATGAAATCCATCCCACTTTGTGGTAGTTCTAATTGCTAGGATTTTACATTTATATCGAATTGAAATTTGATGCCACGTTCTATATTATTCCTAGTTTTATTTTTTGAGGCCAATCAAAACATGCTGTATTCCTAAAGTTATAAATAGCTATCATTTCCCCCAACCCTTGGCTCTCCCAAGCTCTACATCTGGTCAATCTCTATATAGCCTGATCTCTAATCTCCTTACCATCTGGATTACACTTCCCTTCTCTTTGTGTGTTCCAACACATAGGCTTCTTACAAAATCATGGTGCCCAGCTTGACCAGGACAAAGAACATCAGGATTGTTATTGCCCTTATTCTAGGCAATAAACCTCAATTTAAATGGTCTAAGATTGAAATGAACTCTTTCAGATTGTTATGTCATATTGCTTTTTAACATAAGTGGTTGTCCAGTCCTCTCATACTTTGTGCATTAGTAGTTGATATTTTTAAATGTAAGACTTTATATTTATACCATTTAATTCCAGGTTATTAGTTTCAGTTTATCATTCTTACAAGTCAATAATGTTGCGGTCAGTCATTTTGGGGTCTGAGAAAGATATAAGGGCCTTGCCTCCATGAAATTATATAGGAAACTGTTATAGGATACTCCCTCTGTAAATGCAAGTAGAAGCCTTCTTTGAAAACTAGAATCTAATAGAGTTACTCAGACAATGGAAAGCTTTAATGATTTTTCCCTTAAAGTCAATCTATTTTGCTATGGTAGTTGATTCAGGTCTTATTGACTTTGTAGCCATCTCTCTATCCAATATGCCACATAATGAAGGAAAGGTGAGAAAGAAGCATTTTTTACATGTCTACTATGTGCCAGGCACTTTAATATTTTATAAATATCATCTTATTTGATCAACATAATTTTGGGAGAAAGATGATATTATTATCCTCATTTTACAGTTGAGGAACTCAAAGTAAATAATGATTATATGACTGATTCAGAGTCACACAACTAATCAATGCCATTTTTGAACTCAAGTCTTCCTAACTTAAGGCTTAATAATTTATCCACTGTGCCACATAGTAACCTCATCACATAACTGTTCACATCTGGAAAAAAAACTAATACAAAATGCTCATAGGCCAGGTGCCACAAAATGTACCCTCGAAATTAGCTTAAAGTCTCCATGGTAAGATCAAGGAAAGGAGGAAAGTATTGGAAGAATTAATGTCCATCCTTCTTTTTTGAAGAGGACCAATGATGTCACAGGTGGTACAAAGTTGTGCAAAGTCACAGCCTCATTCTTCCAGAGTCATCAAAGTTCAATGGCAGGGAAAAAAAGTTAGGAAAACTACGAAAAAAAACTAGGAAAAATTTGGTGACTGCCCAGGATGCAATGGACAACCTTGGTGTCTTCAATGGTTGACCGACCTCTAAGCACTCCACAGAACTCGCTTCAGCTGCCTTCTTAGCCATTGTAACAAATTGTTCTCATCTGCCCATTCCACAGGGGAAGTCTTTACATGCTTGGGTTGAACAGCCCTAAAAAAGGCTCAGCATGTCATCATATCAGAGATACTAGTCCTCTCTGAACATTCTACACTCACATAAAAGAATAAGAGAAGGGGAAGAATGATGTAGGGAAAATTCACCTGGAATGGTGCTATTACACGTTTAATTTTAAAGAATTATTATTGCTACTAGCATCTAATTTCAGTTTCTGCAAATGATGCAGTACCTCCTAAATTCAAGTGCCCAGGGGCGAAGTTCTGATCACCTTGCCCTAGTTATACTTCTTATCTAGACATATTTTTTATTCTTGATTCTTGGGCCTAATATGTTAGGTTTTCTCTCCAAAGCACACATTTTCCTCCAATTTCAATAGCATGCCACATAAGCCTTGACTGAAATCTCATCTGTAAGGCAATAGCAAACCCCAAAACAAAGTACACATAATTCATCAACCAAATAAGAGAACTGTCACCAGCAGTAACTGTGATTACAATAGTCACAAGGTACAGAAAAGACATCAGGGCAACCTACTTCTTGATTCCATCACTCTATTTCAATTTTACAGGGATTCTGAAAACCAATGTACTCCTGGGTCCCTGCCTTTATCACAACATTATTTTGAATAAGTTTTTTTCTAGTCATTGTTGTTTCTAAGACAACTATCACCTTATCTGTCTACTCCCCCTTTCTTTCTAATTTCTGTTCTACCTAGTTCTACCCCCTTTGGATCTGGGCAAAATAAACTTCCTTCTACATAGAAGCCTTTCGAAGACTAACACAAAAATGTATAATGCCTCAACCTCACCCTAACCTTTTGGAAGCCAGGTTAAATATTTTCAGTTCTATCACTGGATGCTATTATAGACTGATATTGATATCCTTCCCCCATTAAGATAGCCCTCCTGAGTTTGTCAATACTGTTCCTAATATGTGGCATTGTAAAGCAAACATGAATTAGGGCAGACACTCTATGGTGTTAAACACAAGGTCCTTCTCAGTGCAACCCAATGTTGTATTAGCTTTCTTGGATTTCATATCATACTTTTGATTCATGGAACTTTTAATCTACTAAAATGAGGGTATACTGATCAATGTTGAACAATTCCCTCTCTGAAAATATATGGCACATCATTAAGTTAATTTTCATTAATAAGATTTCATTACTTTGTTAATGCTTGGAAAATCAACAACCTAAATAATAAATTTATGAATTTTTCAATTTCTGAGGTGTAAATGCTCACACTTAAGTTTTAACAATCAGCTCTTAGATACAGATTGGTTCCAGAACACACCTGACTAAAATCTCCATTTTTTTCTTGACAAATTAGTACCTATCCTTACCTACCATATTTTCTTCTTGTGAAATTGATTTTCTGAACTCAAGTATAAATTCATTATTTACACTTTTTCAATTTAATTTTCTTTGGTCTGGCCCAAAGTGCTAGTCAGCTGTGAATCTATCTCCCTATGTATCTTTCTATTTTTCTATATTATCTATCACATATCTATCATCTCTTTATATTTATCTCTCTACGTATACTATCCATTGTTAGTTTATTATGCATTTTTTTGGACAAACACATACAAAATTCATAGAAGGTTTTTGAAAGTACAATCGTGTCCTATCTCATCTCCACCACTTTAGATGCTGGCAGCATTGTAGACATTGAAGATATCTACCAACTGTCTCCCTACTGATTCATTCCCTACAGAGCCTACTTTTAAGTGATTTGTTCTTCAAAATAAGGGTAAAACAGACATGTCTCCTAAAATATGATTGATTCATCAATACAAGTGCTGATCCTTTTTAGTTATTCCTTTGGTGCTTGATGTCCATGAGAAAGGTTTATTGAAGACATTTGTAGAATTCTGTTCTTTTTGGTCTGAAATAAGATGTTTGCTCATTTGTGTTACTTTAAGTGAACCAGTTGGCATTCTCTCTGAGTTTCTAATCAGTAGATTCTGCAATTACATCACATAAGTCACTTTCAATTACATCAAGAATCCTAGAATGTTACCGTCAGAAGAAATCTTAATGACAAATTCCTTCATTTTACAGAATAAGAAACTGAGACCTACAAAAATGGAAGACCACATAGCAGATGATTCAAGACTAGATCTCACTTGCTAAATCTCATCTGAGCTGACAGTTATTACTAGAAACACAAAATGGACATCAAAAAAGTTAATTTAAACAACTGTCAGGAAACATTTATTTCAAGAAGACACATATTAAAAGACATCAAATGTAATCTTTTCTCTTTGCCTCTTTCTGTCTATCTTTCTCTCTCTGCTTCTGCTTCTGCTTCTATCTCCCTGTCATGGCTGTTTGTTCTTCCTTCCCTGCTGAACCCCACAACATCCCACCCACCTCTAACCTTAGCCCACATCATAGTGAAACCTTAAGAAATTTGTTTTCAGTGTCTATATGTAGGGGATTCCCCATGGGTCAAATTATGGAGTTGAACAGAATTTATCAAGCTCTCCCAATGTTAATCATCTATGACTGTAGCCCAAACCCTCATGTTCTATGAGACTATTTTGGTGCATGGACCCCTGCATTGGGGTGTCAAGAAACCCAGGTTTTGTTAGTCTATGATCTTAAACTATTAATCTAATTATATAGGAGAGATCATCTTCTGCTAGAATGTGAGCCCGTTGAGGTCAGAGACCTCATCTTATTCATCGTTGCACCCAGTTTCCTTCACCAGTACTAAATGCAGGCCAAGTATGCATGGAAGAGATGCCCAAAGGTCTTTCATCAAATTGAATTCTTTAGTCCAGCTTAGGTGCTAGGCCACTTATGATTAGTTTGCTTCCAATGAATATTTAAAAGATCTCATTAAATGAGATTTTTAGGCCAATTATTTACCCCATTAACCTCTAGTAATTTATAACAAACTGTCACATCATTAAGAGCAGAATAAGTCAATAACTGCTACCAGTAGTTTCTCCCTAGATATATAGACATCGAATGCAGACATTATATATATATATATATATATATATATTTATAAATGCACAAATGTGTAGACACATGAACTTAATTGGCATGTAAAATATTCATTCATATACTTTCTTATTTATACATACAGGTGAATGTACATGTCTTATATTCATGAAAACATATTTGCATAAATATACTTACACACATGTAGCTTGCATTCATATATAACAAATTCAGAAATGTCAACATGCAAATGCAAACATTCATGTATGTTGCAAGCAAAAACAATGAGAACTCGAATTTCCACTTTTTAAGCAAAAAATAGCACTTCCCTGATCCTGTAGAAATGAGACCAGAAATGAAGGTGGGAGAGTTATTCTTGACCCTGACTCATCTGTGCTCACCTCCCACTCATTTCCACTCCACAGCTTCTGCTAGGAAGGGAAAAAGATTGCTCACTTCTTCCCTCTTTCCCCTCCTCCTCTCCCTTCTCCTTCCTTTTTTTATCACATCCAGTTTTCTGGTTCTTTCAGTATGTCTCCTTTAATCAGCCAAGTGGATGAAGTCGCACACAGTGTGGACATTGAAGTACATGTGGGATCCCTGCATTTGAAAAGTGCACCCCCTGTGTATGACTAGCCACCTGAAGCTGTGAGTCTTCACAGTAACACCTGCAATAACATTACGGAATAAACCTGTCTGCCAAGGAACACAGACTTTTCTAGCCTTGAAGAAGTGTATTTATAAAATGCAATATTAAAACGGAATCTCCTAATTATATCCACCTAACATGGGGCCCAAGGCAGGTGCCTTTCTAGCTCATCCCTACCTTGGTGCTGTATCATCATGCTCCAGATCTCATTTTCAAGGCTTTTGATTGAGTCTAAATCAAGAAGGCATAAAGTCAACCACTAGCTTTAAAGAACCCCTTAAGTGTAGGTGCAGCCAAACCTCCTCCCAACCCCAATCAGTAAAAAAGGACAAGTATCACGTGGATTCTTGGGACTTCTTCTATCACTACCTTTTACCATCTCCTTATTTTCATTGAATCTCAAAATTGAATGACTAATTCAATATATTAGTCATATGTATATATATATATATATATATATGTATACACACACACACACACACACACACACACACACACACACACACACACATATATATATATATATAATGTCCAGTTCTTCCTATGACACTGTTGCAAGGTTTGGGGTACCCAAACAAAATGGGAAAATACCTTCTGTCCTCATGTGGTTATCTGTCTATTGAGGGAGATGTTTCAGTCTTTTGACATTTAAATATTTTGATGCATGTGTAAGCTTACTGATGTGAGCAGCGCTTCCTATATTGTAGATTATTTTACAATCCATCTATAGATTACCATCCTATGTGACTTTTGACCTTGTTCTCCCATAAGGACCTTGCCCATGCCAAACTGAGAGTCCTCCGTTGGAGTCTATACAACATGAGAGAAGCAGATGTCTAAGCCAATGATGGGCAAACTACGGCCCACGGGCCAGATGTGGCCCCCTGAAATGTTCTATCTGGCCTGGGGACATTATTCCTAATCTAAAGAATACAATGAGTAGGATACAATACAATGAATCCTCTAAAGAGTTGCCTTAGAAACAGACTGACAGATGAGCATTTCCTTTCCTTTGGCCCCCTCTTTAAAAAGTTCGCCCATCACTGGTCTAAGCAAAGCCCTAATACATTGGGGCACTATGAGTTTTGTACGAGGGCACCGACATGGGGCATAGGGAAAATTGGACTATAGTGAACTTCTTTCCTAGAAGTCAGGTACCCTTTGACTCCTGTCCCTTTGCCAAATGACCCCCGCCTTTCAATATGTTGTCCAGTTCTGCGGATAATTCCTCCAGAGTCCCAGTAGCACGGTGCTTTTCTATGGGACTGCCTTCCCCCAAACAATAACCCTGTATCCCCTCTTTCCTGTGTTTCAAGGTTGGAATTCAGGAATCAGTCATCAACCACACCAGAGAGGCACAAACTGAACTCTTGGTAAACAGCTGTCCTCTCTCTTGGTTTAAGTGCAACCATTCAGGCCAGACAATCCTGGGAATATATCTTTGACTGTAAAGCACCCCAGGAGATTTCTCCTGCTCACATTCATGTCTGGGGGGAAAGGTCTATGTCTCCTTCAACATGGGGCTGCATCCCAATATCTTTCCCCACACTGACCCTTATGTTTTAAAACAGGCCCTTTCAACTCAAATGAATTTGTTCCAAGGATTGGAATTGTTAAGTACAATCCTTCCTTTGGCTATCTTAATACTATGTTGATATTAGTGAAGTATATGAGCCATTTGTCTTTTTTTTTCCTTCTCCCTCTCGCCTTGCATAAACACCTCACCTTCTTTTCCAGTTACATAGCTCTCAAGCTATTTCTCATGTACATTTTTTGGGGGTTAGAAATATGCTGCATGCCATTTACACCAACCACAGATTCTTCCTTGAGTGATGCACGGTTTTAATTACCTAGAAGTTTTATGATTCCATGCTTATCAGCTAGCTATGGCATATCTAGAAGAAGAAAAAGGCAGTATTTAAAATGATTTTTAATTTTTTAAAAAATATTTTAGAGAGAAGCTTGAGATCATTAAAATCACCCCACTATTTCCCAGCCTGCTTTCTTGTTTTTATTCAATTATGACCCAAGATCATTGTCAATCTGCAGTTTCTGACCAATGCAATGGTTAATAATAGCCAGATATGTTTTTTTTTTAAATAGCACTTTATAGTTTGAAAATGAGAATGGCTTGTCTATCTAAATAAATATTATGGTAGGTACTCTCCATCCGCTTGGGTTTTCCTATGTGAATAAATTAACCAAATTTATTTGAGTGATTCTAGATCCCATTTAGGGGGCTCTGAAGTATTCTGAGGCTTGACACAATTGGCACAATGATATCTAGAAAGAAGACCATTCAGAAGTCCTCAGCATGTGAGGGAATCTGTATGGTTGTAAATAGTTGTTATGTCATAGCAGAAGGGGATAGATTGAGCCTTTAATTTAAATAGTACAAAAATTCTGAATGATGAAACTCCCTTCAATACAAATTGGCTCCTTTTATGCCAATGAAATTTGCCTAAAGACTGGTAAAGTTAAGTGACTTGATCAGTCATGAAACCAGTATACGTCAGTTACAACTTGAACACAATTCTTCTTGACTTGAAGGCTAGCTCTCTATCTTCATTTCATATTTCCTCACTTCTCCCCTGATTCTGGCTTTCACCTGATATAGAATATTATTTGTGAAAGTCTGTCTATTCCTTTTTTTATATATTCAACACAGAGTTCCTAAATCATCCTCACTAACATTTTATAGAGTTTGGAAAATAGACATCTGGGTTCATAGTTGCTAATATTTTACTGATTACTTTTTTGCCTCAAAAGTGACCACAATTTCCCTCCAAACAGTTGGCATTTTACCCTCTTTTAGAAATCACCAGAATCCATATCTCAATGCCCTTAACCTTGTGATCTATCCTCTGTGCTTAATTGGCATAATCTGCCTGCTCTTTGTTTTCCTTTCATCTATTTCTACTTTATCATGAAACAGATCAAGGGCAATGATGTTAAGATTTTAAATGTGACAATTCTACTGTCATAGATAAAGAGAATGATTATAGAAATGCTAACAGAATTTTTCAATATTTCTTCTGGTTATTATCCTCCTTCCAGTTTCACCTTAAAATGCTCTTGAGATCATAGGGATTAATTAGGTCTCTTACTAAGCTTTCTGTAAACTCACTTTTTTCCTCTACTGCTCTTTGCTCTAATATGACTGGCAATTTCCCACTCCATCTTCTCCTGTTAAGATAATATCTATTTGAAAATTCAAAGTTCTTTAGTGTCCATCAAATTCAATACTCATTTTACAGTTAAGAAAACTGAGACCCCAAGAAATTAAGTGACAGGTTCATAGGTGTTTTAAAAACTCCTACTTTCTATCTTGAAATCAATTGAATCCAATTGAATCTAATAGCTAGGCAGTAGGAGTTAAGTGACTTACCCAGGGTCACATAGCTAGAAAGTGTCTGAGCCAAGATTTGAACCCAAGTCCTTCCACCAAGTCATCTAGCTGCTCTTGTCCCCACCAAACAAACAAACAACAACAATAAAAGGTCACAGATTTCTAAGTGTCAGGATTTGGATCCGGATCTTCCTGACTACAAGTTCAATGTTCTATCCATTGAATGAATGAACTCATTTTATAAATCAGGTTATATTCTAAGTTGGTGTTGCTCTCATTTTTTTTTAACTTTATCATTGTGATAATTGATTTCATATTAATTAAATTTCCTTAAGAAATAGTGGTGGTTAGTTTTGATGTCTGTTCTTTCATCCTTTTCCCATTCCCCATTTTCAGTAATAATGTATTTAAATTGTAATATTAGAGCTGCCTTATATATTCATAATATTTTATCATTGTTATTCTCTTTATTTAGTCCCTTTTTAAAAAATTTTTTGCTTTAGCTAATCAAGGATAAGATTGTGCATACATAGCTACTTCATTCAGAAATCCCTCATGTATTGGTAATTAAGCCTTCCCTCTTTGTTAAGATTTAGACAAATTTTTTTAGTTGCCATATGATATAATATTTAGTATATTAAACACTACATGAATATCATTTTTAAAAAAGGATTCATAATATATGTGATCACATCATCCACCTTTTTCTCTTATTCATATACTACTGAATCAACCTGTAAGCAATCAGAAAACTCCACTGACCAATCCCCTACAAATTTATATGATCTAATCTTAAA
>NC_058131.1:66047363-66081862 GCF_016433145.1 Gracilinanus agilis | reverse complement strand
TGGGCAAGTCACTTGACCCCCATTGCCTACCCTTACCAATCTTCCACCTATAAGTCAGTACACAGAAGTTAAGGGTTTAAAATTATATATATATACTAAGGGTAAAGAAGTTCTTAAATTTAAGGAATTTTAAGATTTTAGTTATTGGCTGAAAGACTGATGGTGATACATTGCCAATCTGTTGTGAATATATGAAAAGATTGGACACATCTCTAGTTCTCCAGATTAAAATATATGTTTATGTATATGCACGTGTGTGTGTATATATATATATGTTCATATATATATATATATGCATACATATATATATGCCAGTAGGATTCAGTCAATGAAGTGATGAGTCAGACTAACAGTATAACAGTTCCAATTCATAAGATTCAAGTTTGGGACTTGATCTGGAGGTGTAGTGCTAAGCACTTTTAAAATATATAATTTGGTCCTTACAACAACCCTGAAAGGTAAGGGCTATTATTATTCCCATTTTACAGTTAAGAAAACAAAAGTAAATGGAGGCTAAGTTTCCATGACTGTAAAATGAGGATAATAATAGCACTTATCTTCAAGATTATTGAAAGGATTAAATGACATAATATTTACAAAACATTATACAAACCTTGATATGCTATGTTGATAAGTGCTATTATCATATTTTTTCCCTTAGTTGGATTGGACTAAATGTTCTCTAGAATCCTTTTCAGTTTTAAATCTCAAGAATGGGTAGAGAGGAGGTAAAAGCTTTGTGGCACAGTGTGAAGTCTCTCATGTCCCTTTAAAATGAGATCCTATGATTTTATCATAAAGTTAGTTTTCTTTAATAATAGCTAATGTAGAGTCATCCTCTTGTGTATTTTTTATAGAGAGGCAAGATAATTATCTCTGTTTATAACTAGTTGTATTTAAGATCAAAGGACCTTGGAAAAGGTCTCCTGAATTTGGAATGATTCTTCTAGGTTGTATTTATTGGAGTATAAAAAGATGTGAATGAGTTGTAATCTACACCATTGAAGAGGTGTAAGTATATACCAATCTTTTTGTATATTACAATATATAATCTAATTTGATACCCACGATGGTCCCAGATTATACATATATACATATAATACATTGCATAGAATAGAATACAATTTGTAGAGTAACAACCTAAAAGATCTTCTCATCCAGCATCCAATGAATGTACAATTGTAACAACCCACCCCCACTTTATAGATGGGGAAACTGAAGTTCAAAAATGACAGAAAGTGACTTCTCCAAGGGCATTCACTTCGTCAAGAGCTGCTTGTTCTTAGTTCACCTTCTTAGACTCTTTTCATTCTATCACAGCTAAATTACAATATTTTCTTTTTTTTTTTTAAAGACAGTATAAAGCAGTGATTCCCAAAGTGGGCACCATCGCCCCCTGGTGAGTGCTGCAGTGATCCAAGGAGGCAGTGATGGCCACAGGTGCATTTATTTTCCTATTAATTAAAAAATAATTTCCAGGGGGCTAAGTAATATTTTTTTCTGGAAAGGAGGTAGTAGGCCAAAAAAGTTTGGGAACCACTGGTATAAAGTAAAAGAGGCAATGCCAATTTTCTAGTGACTTTGGAGAAATATTATCCCCAAATCATTGACTTCAAATTCAAATAAACTATATTTTTTGTGTATAGAAATCCTCTGGTGAGAGAGAGCTGCAAAAGTCCAAAGACTGAAGAAATTCATTTTTTGTTGTTGTTCATTCACTTTTCAGTTGTGTCCAACTCTTCATGATCTCATTCAAAGTTTTCTTGGCAAAGGTACTAGAATGGTTCGCCATTTCCTTTTCCAGCTTATTTTATTGATGTAGAAACTGAGGCAAATGAGGTTAAGTGACTTACCCAGAATTATACAGCTAGCATCTGTTGCCAGATTTGCACTCAGGAATATGAATCTTTCTAATTCCAGACCCAGAATTCCATCCACTGTGCCTCCTAATTGCCATATAAGAGAAGCAATGTGGAATTCATGGGAATTTTGATGGACAAGGAAAAAGGAAGACCAATGAATTCTGCTACTGATATTTAATAGCCATGGAATTAAGGTCAAGTTAATTAACCTCTGTAAACTCCATATTCTTCATCTACAAAATGGGATGTCAAGGGCAACCTATGAAATGATGAAATAAAGTTCTTTGAAAACCTTAAAGGGTCACACAAACTGTCCCCAAAATCATAGGGGCTGGTTTAAGATTTAATAGGAACTGGGTAATGAGACTTCAGAGAGACCTTTCAGCAATATCAATAAAAGCTTAAAACAGCACTGAGACTTTGGGGACACCCGGTGTAAATGCCAGATATGATGTTCAGAGAATGAATTAAAATAAAAGGTGATATTTGCATAGCATTTAAAAATTTAAAGTCTCTTAGAGCTAGATAGGACCTCGAAGATCAATGAGGCCAAACCATAACTCAAGAGGAATACCCTCTTACATTTTTCCATGCAAGGGGTCCTTCCAGCCAAAGACTTCCAAGGATGGAGAACTCACTGCCTCCCAAAGAAGGGGTGTGAAAATCTATTTCCTTTCAAAACCCTGGGAGGAAGACAGTTCGAGTTCTATTTCCATTTTACAAATGAAAGAATTTCAGATGGCTTGACCTTATCCACACATCTTCTGAGTACTGGAGCCAGAATTCCTATCCAGACTTCATGAGCAAAATCCAAGGTTCTGTCCACTCTACTAGGTAGTGCTACTGAGAAAAAAAGAAGATGCCTTATGATTTCAAAGCACTTTGTATCTAATAGGCCTCGTGTTCTTCACAATAACCCTCTAAGGAAGATGGTGCTGAATTTTCATTCCCAACTTTATGATAAGAAAACGGACTCAGAAAAACTCTTTTTTATATAACATAACCAATAAATGTCAGTGTCAATCCTCAAACCTAGGACAACAGATTCCCTAGTCCATTGCCCTTTCCTTGGTACCATGATGCCTTCACCCCTGCATTCTTGCCAAGTGATCTGTGCTGGAAAGGAAAATTCCTCTCACTCCAGTATATTGTCCTTGGCTTCACTGTCCTGCTGCTGGGCTTTTATATTTGGCTTTCAATCAAAGTTGTTATAACGTTGCACTTACACCGTAATCTTCTCCGACAGGGAAAAAAAAATGATAACAACTCGTTCTCTCTGGCGTCGACTTCTGTAAGATCTCAAAATTATTGTTTTCTGAATATCTGCCTTAGAGCTTATAGTATATAAAACAAATCATCATATATAGAGATGAAAAGCAATGGGTCCCAAGGCAAAAGACCTTCTTCCCTTGCCCCATATCAGGTTGTAGCCTATCTTTCCTATTTGTGATTTATTTGGAACTTAGAAATGCTCCTTAACTTCTCTGGGACTCAGTTTCCTTCTTTGTAGGATAAGGAGGGTTGTGTTTAAAAGAACGCTGAGGTTCTCTCCCACAAATAACATTCCAGATTGGAGAGCTGAAATTTAGGTCCTGCAGATATAGTTAGTGGAGGGTTGGGGTGGGGCGGACGAAGCCTGGGTAGACATGGGAGGGGAAATAACTATGTGATAGTCTATATCTCTACCCCCATCCCTTCTGCCAAAGAAAGAGTCTCTCTTGCAGGCGCATTCCTTGGAGACAAGGGTAAGTAGTCAGTAGAGGTATAACAGCAACAACAATGTGTATATAGCGCTTTCAGGTTTAAAAAGTGATGTGCACATATTAACACTTTTGAACCTCTCAAGAACTCTATATGGTATGCACTACTATTACCCCCATTTTACATATGAAGAGAATGAGGCAAAGAGAAATGAAAATGACCTGCCCAGAGGTAAACATTTAAGTGTTGGAGGCTAGATTCAAAGTTAGTCCTTTCTGACTCCCAAATATAACACTCTATCCATGGAGTCACCTACTTGCCTCAGCTATCCAGAATACAGCGTAGTTTAAGGGTATTCAGGTCATCTCTAACCAATGCTCCAGAGTGACTGATTGATTGCACCACTCAGCAAAATAGCTTCTTTCTCCTCCTTGGCTTCTTCCTTTCTGCTCAGTATGGAAGCTTTGGCAGTGAAGAGCCAGCAGATACAGCCTGAGGAAATGCAGGGAGTCAGGGTTGGGAAGAGCAGCAAACAGGTCAAGGAAAAGGAGGAGACATTTGTTGTAAGTAGGTATGTTGTAACCAGTAAGGACTTAGGGTAGTAAAAGTTTTGCAGATCAATAAAAATCCATTGCAAACTGCCAGGTGGGAAACACCTCTAGAAATACCTCTCTAGAGTATTCTCACAAGCCACAAACTTCAAGGCGTAGACATCACTGTTACCTTTTAGAGGACATTTTAAGCTCAGTATCCAATAAACACTTTGCTGAGGGCTGTTATGTGTTCTTGTCTGTTTTATGAATTCCTGTGGCCAAAATAAAGTAACCTGGTGGCCATCCTTCCAGAGATGATCTTTCTGTTCTCTGATGGTGGATCAATACTTGGATGAGAGAAACTCAATCAAGCTTTTAGGAATTTACTCGAGGACTTCTGAGCTTGTGTCAAGTTGTGTTGTCTGGTACAGCTCCTAAGAAATCTAGGACCAGAAGCGCTATGTTCAGGAGATGCTATGTGTTAAGCCTGCTCTTTACAAGTTTTTTTCCCCACAAATTGGGTAAATGTTTAACAGTTGGCTTTCCAAAATGCAGGACACACTTTTGAACTTAATATGAATTATTAACTTTTCCCCCATCACTTTCTTAATTCTAGACAATGAACAAAAATCAGATCACATTCTGAATTGTAGCATTTACCTATTTCCAAGGAAGACATACAGTGACAGTAAGAGATGGCTCTAGCACCCTAGGCATCCTGATCCTCTTTTCTTCTTTTGGCATTGATTAACTTGCCCTAAATGGAGACAAATCAATCCCAGAACCCAACTGGTCCTTCTTTACTTGGTACCATTTCTCCTTCACTCCTTACCCAAAGCATAGGATAAGTACAGGTTCCTCCTCCTGAAATATGAGTTGGCTTTTCTAAAGATGAGACAAAGTTATTACCTGGATACAACTAGCTTTGGCTTCTATGAAGCTGTTTCACGGTCATCTAAAGATTTAAAAACCTTGATCATGGAGAGTCAGAAGCTGTCTGACTAGCTGAATTTCTCAAGACTGTGAGTCGCTCTAATCTTCACCTCCTGCTTTGATGGCCAGATGTCTTCCCATGTGCCATCAAGAAGCAATTTTGCCCAAATGAATTACATTCTTCAGTATCCTTATTGTATATCCTTGGTGTTTTGGAGAAAACTTTTGCTAACTATGAGTTTTACCGACCTGTGATTCCTTTATTTTGTCCCAACACTGAACTCAAACTAAGAGAGGGTTTGGATTAGAGCCTACTCCAGCAATGCAGCATAAGGAAAGATAAGGGACCTTGCAACACCCTTCACATCAGCATTAGGGAACACGACATCTCAGTGGATAGAAACACAGATACTCCTAACTGCCAAAATAACCCCTTCCCCCCAAAAAATAACATTTGTTATTTATAGATTGTTTTTTATGGCCAAACAAATTTAGGGATTATAATTTATAAACAAAGAAAATGTGAATGAGAAGATAAAGAGAATGCTGAAATGAAGGAATGGACACATTAATTCAATAAACACTGAGTGTGTTGCCTACAGTATGCAGAACAATACATCTTCTGGAGGAGATACAAAGTTTAGACAATATGGGTTAAACTGAGAATATAATTGAAGAATAGGAAATAAACATAGATGATGATAAACACAAATGAATACACATGATATAGGCATTAGAGATGTATGAAATGTTACTGATGGTCCAAGGAAGAAAGCCATTAAGGGTGGGAGTGGCTGATCAAATTTGGGTTAATTGGGATAGCTTCTTTATCCTTGAACAAAATTTGTGGCACTGCTGGGACAAGAGCCCCAGAGAATGTTTAGGTTTCCATATATATATACATGTATTCCAAATATATGTATATATATATATATATTCCAAATATATATAAAATATATACATACATATATACTATATACATACACATATGTATATATATACATATTTTCCAAATATATATATCTCCAAATATATATTTCCATATAAATTCTAAATATATATCTATATATTTACATATATAATTTCTATATATATTTCCAAAAATCTCTATTTCCAAATATATATAAAATAGATATAAAATAGAATAGATATTTTATAACTATAGCTATAAATAGATATAAAATAAAATATAAAAAGAGAGTATATATGTGTATATATACACACATATATAATATGTGATCACTGATTTTCATAATACAAATAATTTGCTTCCTTTGTAATTCTATCTACCTGGAAATATCAATGCATACATACATAGACAGAGACAGAGTTAGAGATATATAGATGTAGTTCAGATATAGATATAGATTGCATTTAAACACTATTGTGAGAAGAGATACATAGACTTCACAAGATTGTCAAATATGTTTAAGATAGACCAAGAAAGGTCAGAAATACCTGATCTACTACAATTCCCAGACTTTGCCAACCTCTTATAGGTGGAGGATCTAGCTCAGGGTAAATGAACTGCCTTAAAGCCACATAGACATACAATGGCAGAATGAGGTCTAGACTCTCAGTATCTTAGATCCCAGCCTCTGGCTTTATCAACTCCATCCCTTTGGCTCTAAGGAGTAAGGGAAAAGTGAAGAGCCATTGGTCAGTGGTAGTTTTCCCACAGTTAGTAGAAATCTTGCACCCACTTTTAAGAGAAAAGCCATGGACTTAGTTGGAGCAGGGACCATAATATGGGTCACTGGAACAAGTCACTCAGGTTGAGCATGAATTTTTATCACCTGCAGGGTAGGGATGGTAGCCAGGATCTTTAGACTAGATAGTCATGGAGATACTTTATACCCTTACTGATACAACCATTCCTCCTCCCCTTGTCAGAGATGGCAGTCCCACCATTGGGAAAGATGGCAGCCTCAGCTCACAACTTGTGAAAATCAGTCTTTAGTCTATTTAGTCCCTGGCATTCCTCCCACCCCAATCCCTTCACAGCTGGATGGAACAACGGGGGCCAGGACCTTGGCAAACCACCTTGGAAAGGTTGCCAACCACTGGATTAAAGGCTATAAAGGCCCAGAGGTGGGGGCGGCATTTTTCCAGCCTGCCTTAAATGGAACCAAGAGCTAACTATGAACTTAAATTAAATGTTCACAAAAATCCCTTGTGGGCTTCTCTCTCTTTCTCTCCATATATTTGGAGCAATATTAATTAGGTGTAGGACCCCTCCTTGCCAAGGATCCCAGCAATCATTTCAATTCCTCACCACAGCCCATAAGAGAAGGAAAGGTGTATTTGTAAATACCTTGCTGAATAAGGGTAAATGCTTGTTCCACATATTGATTAACTAAATTGCATTTACCTCACTAATAAAAAAAAATAAAAATAATGATGGGAACCTGCAGACAGACCTGAATTTCTAAAAGGGGGAAAGCTTGTTTTCATTAGCTGAGCCTGCACACTATGAATGACACCTTTGTTTTAATTTCAAATATTTTGGCAGGGCTTCTAAAAACAACGTTGAAGACAAAACCACATGGTTCTAATTGTTTTGTCTGGGATAAGCCTGATTTCTTCAGGGCATCTACTCTTCACATGTAGAGCTCTCAGAATCAACTTTCTCTCAGGAGTTAGATTATCCAGACAATCTCACAAAACCAGGAAAAACAAAATGAAAAAATGAAAAAAAAAAAAACCTCCTTGCAACATGAGTCGGTTCCCTAGTGTAAAAACACAAGGCTAGTATTTCTTTTCCAATTAAAAGGTACCTTGTACCAGGCTCAGCAGTCTGTTTAGGGGAGTTACACTCCAAGGGTCAAGAAAGCAACAGAATTTTTGAACTCTTCAACTGATAATGCCAATTCTGTCTTCGAAATTGAGGATAAGCTTAAGATCAAAAATAACAACAACAATAATAAGTCAAAACTAGGTGGTGTAGTTTATGGAGGTCTTGGCTTGGAGTCAAGGGAACCCAAGTTTAAATGCTGTCCCCTGTCATTTAGTAGGTGTGAGAGACTGGGGGTAAGAGATGGGGATGAAAGGACATGTGAAAATCACTGAAGATCTCTCCTCCCTCTCCTTATCTCAAGATGGGGAATATAATAGCATCTCACTCACAGGGTCATCTAGAGAATTAAATGAGATAAAATATGTAAAGGTCTTTGGAAATGTTGGTTATTATTTTTATTTGTTTTGTGTTTTCAAGTTTCCCAAGAACATGAAACACGTTATCTCCTTTAAGACATACAAACTCCTCTGTGAGACAGATGCTATGTATATTTTCTTCATTTAACAGATGAAGAAATTCAAGTTCAGAGAGGTTAAATCACTTTCCCATGTTCACACAGCAGAGGGGGCTTTGAAACCGGGTCTTCCTGATGTCAAATTCTAAGGCTCTGTATCTCAGGGTAGTATAGGTTAGCTTACAAGATTGGGTAAAAGTAGAGCATTTTGGGGCAGCTGGGTAGCTCAGTGGAGTGAGAGTCAGGCCTAGAGACAGGAGGTCCTAGGTTCAAACCCGGCCTCAGCCACTTCCCAGCTGTGTGACCCTGGGCAAGTCACTTGACCCCCATTGCCCACCCTTGCCAATCTTCCACCTATGAGACAATACACCGAAGTACAAGGGTTTTAAAAAAAGTAGAGCATTTTCTCAATATCAGTAAAATATCAGTCCTATTGGTTTTGGTACAAAATATCCCTACTAGCAAAAGCTCATGGAAAAACTAGGTGGGAGTAGTAGAAAAGGCAATAATTATTCAGTATAATTAGAATTTGGGTTCAAATCATGCCTTTGAGATATTTTTTGTGCTTTTGGAAAGTATTAGATAGTGGATATAATCAGGAAGACAAGTTGAGGTCTTACTTTTGACACTTACTACCTGTATAACCTTTAGGAAGTCATAAAATCTCTTGAGCCTTAATACACTCATTCATAAAAATAGTGCATTGTTCTAGATGTTCACTGAGAACCCATCTAGGTCTCAATCTGTAATCCAGTGATTTAACTTCTCTGGGTCTTGATTTCCTCAAATGTAAAATGAAGGCATTAGACTTCCAGGGCTCTGAGGACCGTTTTAGCTCTAAAACTATGATTTTTAAGATTTTACTTCACCATGCCACAGTTTCCTCAACTCTAAAATGAGCTCAATAAACTTTGTATCCCTTTTGGATCTAAATCTATGATCTATGATCATTAAATTCAGAAAATGTAGGATGAGTTTTGTTTTTGCATCTGTCATTTACTGTCTTTGTAACTTTGGAAGAAAAATTATTTCTCTTTTAAAGAAATCAGTTTTCTCAAACATGGGATAGTGGTTATAAGCTATGAATTAGAAGAACTGAGATGAAGTTCTATTAACTGTTAAACCTTGACTAAGTTATGACACATCATTGCCCCTTAGTTTCTTCATCTATCTGTAAGATGCTATAGATTCATTTTTGTAACTATATGTTACAGATTCCTTCTATCTATCTCGTATAATTCCATAGCCTTTTGGATTTCACTTTTGATTTCAAAAGTATTCTAAAGATTTGTGACAATATAGAATTCTTGAAGGGATACTGGTCTAGAAAGAATGAACTTCTGTAGAATCCATAGAAATACAAACTACTGTTAATAATCTCCATTGTACTTATTCCCAGTAAAATTCCTACAAAAAGGATTTCTCTATTCTAGGGAAGAATAACAGGATATAATGAAGAAGCTTTCTTTAAAGCCTGTGATCACTTCTCTAGCAGCATCCCTGCAATGGAACACACAGGAAGAAAACTAGGTTCCCACAGAAACAGAACTGCAGACATATTTTAACAAGCATTTCCAAGGGCCCTTTGACCGAATAAGGTCAAAAGTCAAATTCCTGGCCCATGCTGGCATAGCACTAAGTGGAACAATATAGCTTTCACCATTCTCATAAATGGAAGCAACCCCACCGAGCTGGCTGATACCTTCTGTCTCAGGTTACGCAGCACTTGGTAGATGTCCAGCTATCATTATGGCTGATTGATGTCCTTAATTCCTAAAGATAGTTGAGTTGGATCTCAACCCGGTCCTTTAGATCCTCTGGCAGAAGTAGGAATAAGGACAAGAAGTTTTGGGGAAGTCGAATTCTGCTTGACATAGAACACTTCTAAAACTCAGTCTGTCTAATACCCTAACAGGAAATGTTGGGAGGAATTAAATGTTTTATAATTCAGAGTATTTAATAAAAGCTTCATTCTTCTAGTGAGGAGGCATCTTAAATTTGAAAAGGACCAGAGAGACTTTCCAGATGACTTCTATGATCTCTTCCATATCTTAGATCCCAAAACTGGAAAATTCATAAGAATTGAAGATGAGAATGGATAGACCCCTTTACATACAACGAACTTGAGTAGATAACAATGCCTACATACCTTCTCATATTCACTGATTGTCCCCCTCATATGTTTGCATGTATCCTCCATAAAGAGGCATTCTGATCAATGAGGAAGGAGAAGAAGAAGAGGAAGAAGAAGAAGAAGAAGAAGAAGAAGAAGAAGAAGAAGAAGAAGAAGAAGAAGAAGAAGAAGAAGAAGAAGAAGAAGAAGAAGAAGAAGAAGAAGAAGAAGAAGAAGAAGAAGAAGAAGAAGAAGAAGAAGAAGAAGAAGAAGAAGAAGAAGAAGAAGAAGAAGAAGAAGAAGAAGAAGAAGAAGAAGAAGAAGAAGAAGAAGAAGAAGAAGAAGAAGAAGAAGAAGAAGAAGAAGAAGAAGAAGAAGAAGAAGAAGAAGAAGAAGAAGAAGAAGAAGAAGAAGAAGAAGAAGAAGAAGAAGAAGAAGAAGAAGAAGAAGAAGAAGAAGAAGAAGAAGAAGAAGAAGAAGAAGAAGAAGAAGAAGAAGAAGAAGAAGAAGAAGAAGAAGAAGAAGAAGAAGAAGAAGAAGAAGAAGAAGAAGAAGAAGAAGAAGAAGAAGAAGAAGAAGAAGAAGAAGAAGAAGAAGAAGAAGAAGAAGAAGAAGAAGAAGAAGAAGAAGNAGGAGGAGGAACAGAGAGAAAAAGAGGGAGGGAGAGAGGGAAGGAAGGAAGGAAGGAAAGAAGGAAGGAAGAAACTACACCACTTTTAAGTTTAAACATAAATCAAGCCCTTATTTGTAGACTTGCTCAATTTGGAACTTATGAATACCTTACATTACTTTGAGTGAAATTTTAACTATCATCTCTCTCAAGCCTATGTGAGCTGTTTCTAGCACATTCCCTGCATGAAGATCAACTCAATATACTGATGACCTTTATCTTATACTTCTAGTATATTAGGACCACCAACATACTCCCCAAAATGATCATCAGTTTTCTCTCTTCTTCAGTAAATGGCCAATCCAACACCTTTTCTTAAATTCATTTCTTTAAAAAGTGAACTTTGTGTCAAATCACCTGTGAGTCATTTTTGTTACTATAGATACCACAGATCCCTTCTATCCATCATGTATCATTCCATGGCCTTTTGGGTTATTTGTAACTTCAGTTTTGAGTTTAATGGTATTCTAAAGATTTGTTGCCATATTATCATTCTTAAGGGAATGCTGATTTAAAAGAGGCGAACTTTTATAGAACCTGGTAGCTTAGAATCATTTAAAATAATTTTCTCATTATTATCCAGTTGAATAGCTTATATAATTCTGGACTTAGCTTATTATTTATCTATACTGGCCCCATATAACAATGCTTAGAAATGCATGTTGTAAAGCTACTATCTTATGAACACATAAACTTTAAAGTCTCTTTTAGCCAGTCACCCCAGCTAAAATTTTGGCTGTTATTAAAGAGAAAGCCCAACTTTCTTTGATTTAGGTTGGAATTGCTTAGGTACTCTCTTAAATCTAAGATGGGAATTGTTATTATTGAAATAGTTCATGAATGACATCATGGGATACTAAAACATAGGAACATGGGATATAAAGTTGGAATGGAACCCCAGAATCATTTAATTTTGGCAGTTCTTAAAGTTTTTGATGTCATGGACCCTTTTGGAAACATACAGATCTATGTTCAAGGCCACGTCTTTAAATGCAGAAATTGGAGTTTATAGAAATTCATAAGGGAAACTAATTATAATGAAATATATTTACTGAATCACTAAAATTTAAGTTCATGGATGGCAGGTTAAGAACTCCAGTGCTAATTCAATCTCCCCATTTCACAGATATGGAAACTGAGGTTCATAAAATTCATTAACATGTTCAAGATGCCTAGCTAGAACTCAGCCCCAAGTTTCAGGTTCCAAATCTGCCCTTTCCACCACACCAGATGATCATAAATTTAGAGCTGGAAAAGATCTCATCTTTTCAATCCCCTCATTTGGTACATGAAGGAACTGAGATCTTTAACAGTTCAGTGTTTCAGCTCAGATATTTTTCTCCCCAAATCTACTCATCTTTACTTTGAACTGCACTGACTTCTTGTTGCCTTTATCCAGGGTTCAGTGGTCAATCAGTAAATAAAGTGTCTTTAACTATCTGAGGAAAGGAAAAAACCAGTGCCTGATCTCCAGGAGCTTTACAGTCTAATGAGAGAGAGAGTAAGCAAACAATGATGTAAATGCTATAAAAAGGATAAATTAGAAATAATCCTCAGAATGAAAAACCTAAGGAGGATCTGAAAAGATTTCACTGACTTGTAAGTTTTCTATTGTGTGATCCATTGGAAAAAGTCATAAATTTAGAGTCAGCAGAACTGGGTCCATGTACTAAATCTCATATTCACCAGCTCTGCAACCCTGAGCAAATCACTTAACCGCTCTGGGCTCCTATTCCATCATTTTCTTATGCCCAAGACTTGCTGTAAGGACTGAAGTTTTCAATAATGAGAAATATGCTCTGAAATTATGAGATAATGGTCAAAATCATCTAAGAGATGACTCACATTTAATACCAAATTCTTCTTTCCTGCCTGCATGGGAAACATGTCTCAGACTAGTTTATGTTTTATGGGGCTTTCTAGGCAGACAATCCATAGGCTTCTGCTGTACTTTTTTAAATGGATCTCTTCCATATTATGCTCCATATTAATAGGAACAGATGCAAAGGCCATCGCTTTCCCCACCCCACCAGAGAGTAAAGCTTGATGATGCCAAACATGCTTTTTCTGTGTGAAAAGTAAGGTAGAGATGGGCTAAACAAAACTAAAAATAAGTTCTATGTTTTTTTTTAAATATGTATGAAAAATCTGAAAACATAACATTGCAATAATTCTGGTTGCATGAAAGGAATTTTCTAAAATGGATCTTCCTAGCAGTAGTGTCAAGGTCGATGTCTAAGGCTAGGCTGCAGTCATGAACATCATGTATTTGAGACCAGTGTAGTAAAGAGACACAGCTGATGAGAGAATATGGCATGTAGTTACTTGAAAGAACCATAGTTCAAGTGGACAATTTTTCATTAAAAATTTTTATTTGATTGATGTATTTTATTTTTCCTGATTTTCCTCTAGCAACCATAAGTGCTTTTTTATTAAAGAAATAGTAAAATTAAGAGACATAGTGTCTGCTTTGGACAGTGTATGAAATTTTCTCTACCCTTGTCCCCTACCTCTTTCCTCAAAGAAAATAAGGTGGTTCTTCCTTTTTTTCCCCTCCAGATAAGGAGACTTTCAGCAAAGAAAAAGAATTCATCCTGCATGCTTCTGTTCCTTTGGCCATATATCCCAACTTACTTTGTGTTGACTTTTTCTCAGCCACAGATCATTCTACTACTCTTTGTGTTAGGACTTGAGGTCTACATCTTCTTAATTTTTTTTGCTTTGGTGAAATCCTTTGCTTCACACCACCAAGGTATTGGACTATTTACTTTATCTATTTCCTACCCAAGATATTTTCTCCCCTAGATATCAACTTGGGATGTGAGAGATGGTTTACCAAAGATATAAAAAGATCATGTTCTTGTCAGCAGCTGAGTCCTTGCCATAAATGCTTACCTGTGGTATAGGGGAGAGATGAAGTGGTCAAAACAGAAAGAAGTCCAAGAACTATGTAATCTAGGAATATAAAATGGTGAAAAAATTATAGTGATCAGCCAAACCTCATAATGAAGGGTTCATGGTAGGAAGCAGAGATTTCTAGCCTGCAGAAGAAATGACTTCGGGAAAGAAGAGATCATTGTAGGGCTTCCATGTGGAAGCAAAGTTAGCATTACACCAGTGATTCCCAAAGTGGGTGCTACTGCCCCCGGTGGGTGGGTGCTGTAGCAATCCAGGGAAGCTGTGATGGACACAGGTGCATTTTAATTGCTATTAAAATTAAAGAAAATTAATCTCCAGGGGATAGGTAATATTTTTTTTTTTCTGAAAATGGGGAGGTAGACCAAAAAAGTTTGGGAACCTCTGCATTACACTATTGGGCATTATTGGGTAGGATAAAGGAATAATGTGTAGAAGTTTCAGAGTGGTGGATAATCGATCAAGGCCAGGATTAAAGTTGAACAAAACTAGACTGGTATGACTCAAGAGATTTCTTAATAGTTTCTCTTTCCAGAGAAATTCAATGAATGGATGTTTTAGATGGGATTCATGATTTGAGCAGAAGTGAAAATCCTTCAACATTTGGAATCTTCCCAAACATCATCTTGTGTTTAGGTTCATACCCGAAAAAATATGGATCTAGATGGAATTTCCAATGGTTATGGTTAAATAACATTTACTCAGCTCCCAACTTCCCAATATCTGTCTTCCTTTATGTATCCCTCTATTTTTCCTACATATATCATAGAACCTTAAATCATAGTAGCTGGTGATTTTATACAAATGAGAATTTTGGATAGATCATATAATAATTGATTTAGTGATGACAAAGGCTTAAGAGGCACCTGCCCCCCTGATCTTTTTATAGATAAAGAAAAAGAGACCTACAGAGATCTCATCCGAGGGCAGGGCAAAGCTACAATTGGAACTCACGTCCTCCCTTTGATTCTATATCCATTGCTTTTTGCACTGCAGCAATTGTGAAGGCATGTTTAGACTTTAAACATAAGTTCTATAAATCAAGCATGCAAAGTATGTTGCATGGGACACAGGTGCATTCTTGTAGACATTATACCAAACAATATATTTGAAACACAAACATCTCTCAGCCACTTGTTTGTTTTTCAAATCACTAGACAAACTTACCTCAAACTTCAGACCACAAAAGGCCCAGGATGGCTAACTCTGAATATTGAATAGGAAGGAGAATCTCAAACACAAATCAGGGAGGGAAATAGCTAACACAGCAGATGATAGATCTAGAATATGAAAAGATCACGACAGTCCAGAATATGAGAGAAGGATCAACTAAGATGAAATTCAATAGTAAAAACTATAAATTCTTATCCTTGTATATAAAAAATCAACTTCACAAGTATAAGACAAAGGAGGCATGGTTAGTATCAGTTTCATAAGTATACGACTGGGGAGGCAGGGCAGGGTTAGTACCCGTGACTTAGTAGTGTGTTGTAACAAAAAACATGAAATCTCAAGATGCTTTAAGAATCATAGCTTCTGAGAAAAGAGATAACATAGTGACACTGGGTTTATCCAACCTCATTTTTGTGTTCAATTCTATGTGCCCTGGATTAAGGACATTCATGAGGTCCAGAAAGGGATCCTATGGCGAAGAGTCTTGAGTCCATGTCCTGAAAGAACTGGCTGAAGGAAGTGAGCCTGTCTTTTTAACTTACAAGGGACCATGGTAGCTTTTTTCAAGTATTTGAAGGGCTATCTGGAGGAGAAATGTTTGTCTTATTTCATTTGACCCCAAATGGAGGGCAAAATGGCAGGCAAAACCAAGAGTAAGGCCAATGTAGGCTCAGTGTCATGTGGGAGAAAAATATAAACTAAATTACCTAACATTAGAAAACTCCAAAAATGTAATGGGCTACCATGAGAGGGAATGTCTTCCCCCTCTTTGGAGATCTTTAAGCAGACTTGTTGGGTTTATGTGGGGATTTTTTCAACCATTGGCTGGACTATGTGATGGCTGAGACCCCTTCCAACTCTCAAATTCTGTGATTGGGTCAATAATAACAACAAGCCACATTTATATAGTGCCTTAAAATAACAAAGTTCATTCCCAATTAATTTGACAGAAAACAGATTCAGAAATGCATAATGCTTTACTCCAGGGATTTGTATGTCTTATCTTTCTTTTGTAGCTATTCTGTGAGGTATGTAGTATAAGAATTATTACTGCCACATTTCTGATAAAGAATCTGAGACTTAGAGGAAAAAAGACATCCCATCTATGGTCACACAGCAAGATAATATATATATACATATATGCTATATATCTGATATCCTAACTCAGAAGACCTGCTCCCAAGTCAAGTAGATTCTTCAAAGACTTAGAGATCTCAATCAGTCAGTGAACATTTATTGTGTGCTCTGTACCAGGCATTGTACTAAGAGCTGGGAATAAATTAATAAAAAATTAAACTGTTTCTACCATCAGGGCACTTACAATCCATCCAAGAAATATGATGTACATGCACAAATTGATTCAAAATATATACACATTAAGGGCAGTGAGGTGGTGCAATGGATAGAGTACAAGGTTTATGGTTAGAAGGAGACTCATCTCCATGAGTTCAAATATATCCTCAGACACTTAGTCGCTGTATGACACATAGGCAAGTCACTTAAAATCTTTGCTTCAATTTATGATCTGTAAAATGAGATAAAGAAGGAAATGGCATGCTTGTTGCAGTACTTTTGCTAAGAAAACCCCAAATAGAGTTACAAAGAATTGGACTTGACTGAAATGACTGAAGAAGAGCAAAAATGACATAATGGAGGGGGAGGAAGGATGTGTGAGATGGCACTAGAAACAGGAGGAATCAGGAAAATCCTCCTCTGGGAGGATGTTTTTGTATTGAACTTTGGCAAAAATGGAAAAGAAGCAGACTTCTGGAAGATTGTTTATGGAAAGGACAGTTTTAAAAGAAGGACAATTATAGACTAGTAAGACCATAGAAGAGAAAGCAAGAAGGGGGCAAATCTGTAATAAGTTTGAAAAAGGGAGGCTGGAGTCCAATTGGGAATGTCCTAAACATTCAAGCAAAGGACTTCAGCTTTGTTCCTGGCATCAGAGGAAGGTAGTATAGATTCTTAAACAATAGAGGGACCTGGTCATCTGGATGGTGTCACTTTGAGAGCTCTGTGTAGTACACATGAGAGAGACTAGAGACTTGTTGAGTGATTAGAAGAGCCTGATGATAGCAAACCACCCAGAGCAAAGCAGGCAAAAATATGTAAGAACAAGTGCACAAAAGTCGTTGAATCATCATACATGAAGACTGAAGGAAAGAGAAGTAGGAGATGGAGTCATATTTTATAAAGGACAATATTGTTTTTCTGATGAAGCTGCAAACACTGGAGAGTGCTTTGTGTTTTCCAGATTGCAATGGGGTCCATTTCGCACTAAATTATGTAAATATGTCTCTTTGTCTGTAAATATGTCTCTTTGTCTTGTCTCTACATCTCTGTCTGTCTTTGTCTCTGTCTGTCTGTCTGTCTGTCTGTCTCTGTCTTTGTCTCTTTGTCTTTCTGACTCTGTGACTTTCTGCTATCTCTCTTTGTCTCTGTCTACCTGTCTTCTCTCTTCCTCCCTCCATCCTTCCCTCTGTCTCTGGCAATCTGGCTCTCTGTCTCTGTCTGCCTTTCTCTGTCTCTTGTATTTTTCCCATATAGTGACAGTTATGGACCTCAGAATTTAAAAAAAAAATCCTTCAACCTCTTCCATTTAGTGAGATTGATTTGCTCATTTCTCCCTCTTCATCTACTCAGAGCTCACTTTTCTGAGAAGCAGACCAGAATGCACCCATAAAAATATTATTACATAGCTGAGGTTCCTGAACGTAAATGGATATAACCTGATGTGGGACATTCTAATTCTAAATACCTGCTACTGTTTTTATTCTGTAAAGCCACTAAAATTGTCCTGCATCACTTTATTACATACATCACAACTTTTATGACTTCTGTGGCATCATAAAATCCCCTGCATTCAGTTCCTTTTTTTCCCCTTTTCAAATGGAATAAGAATAGTCAAGATGCCGTGAGGCTGTAAGAGTTTCCTAATTAACCTATCCATGGCTAGGCCGTATTCTCCTTCATAATCTGTCCTTTACAGTTTACCACCTTAACGGTCTTTCAATAATGAAATTAAAACTGTGACATCATACTTTGTCCAAAAGCCAGCCTTCAAAAATTTCTCAGAAACCAATTTCACCTATTTAGCATTCCAGGCCTTCCATAATAGGGCCCCAACCTATCCATCTTACTTGAATGAACACTTACTCTTCCCTGACCCATACTTACTGTTTCCTGAGGTATCCAGCCTTATTCTCCATCCTCGGTGACCACTTCCCCTTCTTCTTTCCACCATCTCACCCATCCAAGGTAGCCATCCTTCAATTCCCAACTCATTTCTTCCATTTAATATTTTCCGATTAACCTATACCAGGCTGATTTCTTCTTCTTCTGAACCACTTTAAGCCTTGCTAATGCTGCCACTGATATCATTGGGTTATTGTTCAGTAAATAGCTGAACAAAAAACAGTTGTGTTTGACTTTTCATGAGCCCGTTTGGGGCTTTCATGGAAAAGATACTGGAGTGGTCTGCCATTTTCTTTTCTAGCTCATTTGACAGATGAGGAAACTGAGTGTCCAAGTCTACATTTGAGTTCGGGGAAAATGAACCTTTGCTTTATCCACTATTTCACTTCACTGCCCCTACCACTGAGACAGCACAGAATTAACAGTGAGCTGCCTGGTGGTAACTCTTGCAAGTACAAGGCTTCTAGATGCCAAGACATCAAGATATTTGTGGGACACTTTATGCTTATGGTATTCAGGCCCAAAAGCCTACAAGGCCTCCTGAGTGAGATACTCTCAAAAGAGAGTAACACTCCAGCTATCTTCAAAGAAAAAATCAAGTAGACACTGAACACAAATGTTTGTATACACTAAATTATTCATGTGTGAATATGCATTATACATCTACATATATACATATGTATAGACAGCATATGCTTATGTAATGTATATGCAGATATACAGATTCCTTCCAAAGTGCTGGGGTTAAGGGCTCAGCACATCCCATAGTCTGGAAAATTCTTGTAAAAATTTTTGGCCCTCCCTGTCTTCAGACTTCAGAGGAAATCTGATTTTTTTTTCCTTTGTCTTTTATGGGGTGTTTATATTGCCCTACTTTAAGATATGGGTTAGGTATTTGGCCATGGGCTATATGTAGGCCAATGTTAAGTAAAAATACTATATAAAAATAAATAAAAAATATGAAAATGAAAAAGTGAAATAAATTTGAGAAAAACACTGAACATACATGTATAACAAAAGACTTTTAAAACTAAAAAACAGTACATATACTTTATGCATTTATGATTTACTAAACTTTTAAAGATATCTCACATTCCTAGTCTTTGCATGTCATCTGCTAGCTTTCATATTCTTTTCACAAACTTTAATTTTTTACTCATTTTAACTTTTAAAAATAAATTATGTATATGTTTTACAAGATGAAATATGTTTGCATTATTCAACACTTCACATATATTTTAGGCATTGTTGAGTTTCTAAACTTTTTCTGTCATCTCCTGGCCTTTGTGTGTCTTCTGTGGCTTCCACAAAATTTCCAAAAAATGCCCATTCAGTTTCTTAAGCCAACCTGAAAGATATGAAAATCTTGAAGGGGAAAGTCAAGATGTGGAAGGGATACCTGTGTAGATAATGATATAAATATAAAAATAGATAAAGATGTAGATATAGATGTAGATGTAGGTGTAGGTATAGATGTAAATGTGTGTGTGTGTGTGTGTGTGTGTGTGTGTGTGTGTGTGCACTTATATTGCTTGAACAAGATGGGAATTTAAAACTTTATTTCCTAATCTTCAAAGCTCTGAGTCTAAGTCTCTGGACTTCTTTTCCCACTATTGCCCAGCAGCCTTCACATCTTAGAAGATGCCACTGCCTCTAAAGAATTATCTCTGACTACCAAGTTCCTCCTGGATCCTCAATTTTAACAAAGTTTTAAGGTTAACCATGTTTGTCCCTCCCTGATTCTCCTTTCCCTGAAGATGACTCATCTTCTGTTATTTCCCCAGATAAAGTTATAAACTTTTTGAATATTTAGTAAGGAGATTTAACACACAATGAACACTTAAATGCTTTCCTACTCTCCTTCCCTCCCTCCTTTCCTCTTTCCTTCTTTCCCTTCTTTTTCCTTCCTTCTTTTCTTCCTTCCTTCCTTCCTCCCTTGTTTCCTTCCTTTCTTCCTTATTTCCTTCCTTCCTTCCTTCCTTCCTTCCTTCCTTCCTTNTCTCTTCCTTACTTTCTTTCCTTCCTCACTTACTCCCTTTTCATCCTTCCTTCCTTTTCTTACATTCCTTTGTTTGGTCATTCATTCATTTGTTCCTTCCTTCCAGATGATCTATGGGGAATTTATTAGCAGACATGGAAAAGAATAACAGAAGTTGAGAAGACATGGCTTTTTCTTTTTCTTTTTCTTTTTTTTTTTTTCAATCTCTAGCAGTAAAAGAAATACCCACACATTTAGTTTGCCAACTAAATTGGAAATGCCCTGAAGGCAGGACTTTGTTTTATAACTACATTCCCCCATGCTGGCCAGTACAGTTCAATATATAGCATCAGCAGTGAGCAGACATTAAAAAAAATGATAGACAAGGCAAGATCATAAAGTTTAGCAAGTTAGAGATGGAAGAGAATCTTAAAGTCATTTATTCTAGGGATTTTTAACCTTAGGTCCATGAGCTTTCTCTTGTTGTTGTTGTTAAAATGGCGATCAGTATTTTCATATAATTATTTTCCTCTTTAATCCAATCCATTTTATTGTATATATTTATAAATATTCTGAAAAAGGACCCACAGTTTGTTTGCTTTCCCAGACTGATGAAGGTGTTTGTGACACATAAACTCACACAAAAGATTAAAAATTCTTGATCTAGTCCAACCATTCATCTTACAGATGAGGAAGTTAAGGTCCAGAGAGAGGACGAGACATGGCCAAAGCAACAGGGATAATGAAAATCTTAATTCCAGGATGGAATTTTCCACTACATGAACATTCAGTATTGAATTGGATAATGATATCAATAAGGGGGATTTATGTTTATTTAGTTATTTTCTCATGTATTTTTATTGTCCCACTTTCTGTCAGGCTTCTCTCTATTTCTGAAACTCTTCTTGCTGAATCCCACTGGAAACAGCCCTCCAAAAATGAAAAGGACAGAGCTGGGGTAATTTGGCAGAGGAATCTCTAGTAGCATGTTAAATTTGAACTTTTTAATAGACAAGATAAGTTATTTTAGAATGAAATCTTATGTCTTCCTCCAAGTAAGGCAGCCAGATGGTGCAGTGGATATGGTAGACAGATCTGGAGTCAAGAAAACTGACTAGCTGGGTCACCCTGGGCAAGTCACTTAACTTTGTTGGTCTCAGTTTCCTCATCTGTAAAGTGAACTGGAAAAAGAAAATGACAAACCACTCCAGTATCTTTGCCATGAAAACCTCATATGGGGTCATGAAGAGTCACACCTTACTGAAAACATTCCTCCTCGCGAGTCTATGCCTTCATCCATATAACATCTAAACCATTCTTCCAGATCCTATTCAAAGGATACCTCTTCCTAGAAGCCTTTCTTGATTCCTTCAATCCTCAGAAATCAATCTGTCATCTGAGCCTCCCTAGTACTTATTGTCTGCCTATCTCATTGTATCCTTGGCAAAGAGTACCACTATTGTAATTCACCTTTCCTTCTGATCATGTTGTTTCTCCAACTAAACCACATTTCTTAGGAAGATAAAAAACTTCACCTTATATTTCATAAAAATTCAATACTGTCTTTAAATACACTAAAATCTTAATGGATTTTTTTGCTANTATTAGCAGACATGGAAAAGAATAACAGAAGTTGAGAAGACATGGCTTTTTCTTTTTCTTTTTCTTTTTTTTTTTCAATCTCTAGCAGTAAAAGAAATACCCACACATTTAGTTTGCCAACTAAATTGGAAATGCCCTGAAGGCAGGACTTTGTTTTATAACTACATTCCCCCATGCTGGCCAGTACAGTTCAATATATAGCATCAGCAGTGAGCAGACATTAAAAAAAATGATAGACAAGGCAAGATCATAAAGTTTAGCAAGTTAGAGATGGAAGAGAATCTTAAAGTCATTTATTCTAGGGATTTTTAACCTTAGGTCCATGAGCTTTCTCTTGTTGTTGTTGTTAAAATGGCGATCAGTATTTTCATATAATTATTTTCCTCTTTAATCCAATCCATTTTATTTTATATATTTATAAATATTCTGAAAAAGGACCCACAGTTTGTTTGCTTTCCCAGACTGATGAAGGTGTTTGTGACACATAAACTCACACAAAAGATTAAAAATTCTTGATCTAGTCCAACCATTCATCTTACAGATGAGGAAGTTAAGGTCCAGAGAGAGGACGAGACATGGCCAAAGCAACAGGGATAATGAAAATCTTAATTCCAGGATGGAATTTTCCACTACATGAACATTCAGTATTGAATTGGATAATGATATCAATAAGGGGGATTTATGTTTATTTAGTTATTTTCTCATGTATTTTTATTGTCCCACTTTCTGTCAGGCTTCTGTCTATTTCTGAAACTCTTCTTGCTGAATCCCACTGGAAACAGCCCTCCAAAAAATGAAAAGGACAGAGCTGGGGTAATTTGGCAGAGGAATCGCTAGTAGCATGTTAAATTTGAACTTTTTAATAGACAAGATAGGTTATTTTAGAATGAAATCTTATGTCTTCCTCCAAGGAAGGCAGCCAGATGGTGCAGTGGATATGGTAGACAGATCTGGAGTCAAGAAAACTGACTAGCTGGGTCACCCTGGGCAAGTCACTTAACTTTGTTGGTCTCAGTTTCCTCATCTGTAAAGTGAACTGGAAAAAGAAAATGACAAACCACTCCAGTATCTTTGCCATGAAAACCTCATATGGGGTCATGAAGAGTCAGACCTTACTGAAAACATTCCTCCTTGCGAGTCTGTGCCTTCACCCATATAACATCTAAACCATTCTTCCAGATCCTATTCAAAGGATACCTCTTCCTAGAAGCCTTTCTTGATTCCTTCAATCCTCAGAAATCAATCTGTCATCTGAGCCTCCCTAGTACTTATTGTCTGCCTATCTCATTGTATCCTTGGCAAAGAGTACCACTATTGTAATTCACCTTTCCTTCTGATCATGTTGTTTCTCCAACTAAACCACATTTCTTAGGAAGATAAAAAACTTCACCTTATATTTCATAAAAATTCAATACTGTCTTTAAATACACTAAAATCTTAATGGATTTTTTTGCTAGATCATGTCATTCTATACTTTCTATTGTTCCAAAGGGAGCAGACAGCCACCATGATTGCCATCTAAAGAAAATATAGATTCTCTCATGAGCCTGTTAGAGAGCATCCTGTTGTTATAGCCTTAAAGCTGGGTCCACACTAGAATCCATCTCCAGGCATGTATTGAAGTCAATGAGCACATAGCCCATGAGTGTGGAGTGTGTGAGGGAGAAGAGTTTGAGGTAAGTCTAGCAAGATGGATGGAAATTCCATTGTGGAAGACTTTGAACTACCAGCTCAGTTTAAAATTTATTCTGTAAGTAAGTAAGTAAGCCTAGAAGAGCTCTGCGCAGATGAGTGAGAAACAGAAAGAACATAAATCAGAATGGTATCTGGGGTTCTAGAGAAGGATGCTAGAGAAGGATACCAGAGAGATTGAATTGGGGTGGTGGCATGTGGACCTAAGACATGAGTGACCTCTGGAAGATGGTGACAAAATGGCTATAAGGAAGGGGTGAACTCACCATGAAAATATGAATAACAAAGAGAAAAGAAAACACTCCTAGTCCTTTATAAACCTTTTTTTTTTTTTACTGTAAACATACCCCTTTAATAAAACAGGCGGATGGTACCCAGTCAATACAAGAGTCATTAAACCCCAAACTTGTGATAATTGTGCTGAAGACAGAACTAGGGACAAAGAACAAATGTTAGGTGGATTACATTAGCTGGCTAAGTTAATTAAAAATGAGTCCAATAATTGGGTTTGTTTGTTCTTTTTCATTGGCATTAGGTCAGAATCTTTCCATGGAAAGAACACAGACTCCCTAAAGAGATCGCTTGTGGTTGCTTTGTCCTGCCTTTGAACTGGTGGTTTTGGAAAACTGTATTCTGAAGTCTAGATTTCTAACTGATCAATCCACAGAGCATCTATTGAGGGCTAACTATGTGCCAGGCATTGTGTTAGGTGCCAGCAATACAAAGAGAAAAAAATAAAATGATCCTTGGTCTCAAGAAGCTTATACTCTCTCAGAGAAGTTACTACATATGTATGTGTATGTATATATATATGTATATGTACATATATATATGCAAAGTAATTATAAGATAATTTTAAATCATTTTTGGCAAGTAGTGGGCACTTGTCCTAAGGAATAATTTATTTATGCAATTAAACGATTAATCCACAAACATTCATAATGTATCCATAAGGTGCAGACCTCTATGGTAAATGGGAAGGGGAGAAATATGAAGTTTAGCTAATTCAATAATTAGCATTTAATAATCACCTACTATGTACAGATAATATACTATGTGCTCAGGATTTATAAAGCAAAATGAAAAACTGCATTTTCCTCTTTATTCTCTGAAAGCTTATTCACTAGTGGTGGTGCTTATGCTTGTGAGCAGTAGGTGGGTGAGGGGGAAGAGGCAGTATGAGACATAGACTCAGATAGCTATAATGCTATCATTATTTAAATTCCTTATTGCATTGAAGAAGAAAGTGTTAACTGAGGTCAAAGGGAAGTTTGTTACTACCAGGAGAGACCCAAAAAGAGTCCATAGAGGAGGCAATATTCTGATTAAAATGGACTTAAAAGGAAAGGTAATTTTTTTTTAACCCTTGTACTTCGGTGTATTTTCTCATAGGTGGAAGAGTGGTAAGGGTGGGCAATGGGGGTCAAGTGACTTGCCCAGGGTCACACAGCTGGGAAGTGGCTGAGGCCGGGTTTGAACCTAGGACCTCCCGTCTCTAGGCCTGGCTCTCACTCCACTGAGTTACCCAGCTGCCCTGAAAGGTAAAATTTTAATGGGTAAATATTAGGAAGGAGGGGATTTTAGGCATAAGGAAGAGTTTGACCAAAATACATAGGTCTAAAAAAAGCACACTTTGAAATAGACCAATTTGGGGGCAGCTGGGTGTCTCAGTGGATGGAGAACCAAGCCCAGAAACCTTAGGCCCTAGGTTCAAATCTGGCCTTTCAGACATTTCTTAGCTGTGTGGCCCTGGGCAAGTCACCTAATCCCCATTCCCCAATGCCTAGCCCTTACAGCTCTTTTGTCTTGGAACCAATACACAGGATTGATTTAAAGATGGAAAATAGTGGTTTTAAAAAATAAATAAGAATAAAATAAATAAATTTACTCATGGTACAGCGGATAATTGCTGGGACTGGAATCAGAAAAATTAATCTTCATGAGCTCAAATATGGCCTCTGACACTTACTCTCTGTGTGGCCCTAGGCAAGTCACATTAACCCTATTTGCCTCAATTTCCTCTTTGGTTCAATGGACTGGAGAAAGAAATGACCAATTACTCCATTATCTTTGCAAAGAGAACCCCAAATGGAGTCATGAAGAGTCATACATGACTGAAAATGACTGAACAATTTGTTTGAGGAAAGAATTTGGATGGACTGAAGATGAGAAGAATATAAGAAAGACCTTAAAAGAGAGAGAGCAGACTACAAACTGAGATGTGTTTAGAATTCTCTGCAAATTTGATGAAGAAGACAAAACAAAGCAGTTAAAGTTTTTTTTTTTTCTGTTTCTTTGCTTGTTTATTTTCATTTGTTTGGTTTTTGTGCCTAGTTAGAGTTTTTATTGAAGAAAACTGTGGAATCTTGGCAAAAGCACTAGACTTGAGGTAAAGAGATCCAAATTTAAGTTATTCAACGTCGTTAGTCACTTCATGTTTAGACTCTTAATTTCCTCACCTGCAAAGTGGAGATAATAATACCTGTGATTATGGATCTTATCAGGGCTAGTGTGAGATCTAATGATATACTACACTATATATCAGGAGCTTAGTAAGCCTTAAAGCATCATGGCAACAGTCGTTATGCTTACTCTCTGTAAGCAGAGTCTGACAATATTTCCATGCAAAAAGTGACTCATGTAGAGGTCCCTAAAGGAAGCAATAAAATGTGAGAAAACATTTTCAATAAAGAAGATAATAAAAAAAAACAATCGGTGGTGAAAGGAATTTTCCTAGGTCTGTATTTATATGTAAAAGGGCATGCAAATACACACACCTATATAGAAAATTCACACAAGCAACATATATGTAGATTTTTGTGTATATATTGTTGTCCAGTTGGAAGAAAATTGTTTTCATTTGCCCATTCTGCTAAGAGGAAATCATCACATATTTAGGGCAGTTTCCCTAAAGAAATGAATTAGGATAAAATCAAGGAAAAGCAAACTTATTTACTAAGTCCATTAATACTACTGTTCTCAAAATATAATTGTTAAAGAGGAGAATTATGTTCATTATAATGTATATGTTCTCCATGAAAGCACTCTCTGATATTCCCTCATATTGTGATGGTTACCTAGGGTTTCCTATAGGCTAAGGAAAACAATGCTAGCTTTTGTTGATCTTCCCAAGATTGAATGATTTCGAGAATAAATCTAGTTTGAAAGGAGTGTCTGCCTTCCAAAGATGAGCCAAGCTAATGGAGAGGTTCATTACAATAATTGAACCCATGGGATGATTTATCCTCCTTTTGTTTTCTACAACTCAGGAAACCCAAAGAAGGAAGGAGAGGTGGTAATGAATACATCTAATTGAGGAACACAAAACTACCAAAAAGGCTGCACCACACGGTTTATATAATGCATTAATAGTAAACAAATATAGCTTGTGAGGTCAGTTTGTGACAGTGAGTAATTGGCTTTGACCTTCACAATGGGGAATTGGCACGGGTTTAAGACTATATTTTAATCAGCTAGGATCTGGAAGATTTGGAGTGGAGGAAATGAAAGATTATAACTTTGCATAATGGTTAGACCACTGATGGCACTTTTAAAAAATTTTATTTAATTGATTAATTAAGGAAAAATTTCCATAGTTATATGATTCATGTTCTTTCTCTTCCCTCCTCTCACCCCCCTCCCATAGCCAACATGCAATTCCACTGGGTTTTACATGTGTCTTTGATCAAGACCTATTTCCATAATATTGATATTTGTTCTAGAGTGATCATTTAGAGTCTACATCCCCAATCATGTCCCCATCAACCCATGTGATCAAGCAGTTGTTTTTCTTCTGTGTTTCTACTCCCACAGTTCTTTCTCTGAATGTGGGTACCATTCTTTCTTGTAAGTCCCTCAGAAATGTCTTGGATCATTTCATTGCTGCTAGTAGAGAAGTCCATTATGTTCAATTGTGCCACAGTGTATCAGTCTCTGTGTACAATATTCTTCTGGCTCTGCTCCTTTCACTCTGCATCAATTCCTGAAGGTTGTTCCAGTTCACATGGAATTCCTCCAGTTTATCATTCCTTTGAGCATAATCATATTTCATCACCAACAGATACCACAATTTGTTTAGCCATTCCCCAATCAAAGGACATCCCCTCATTTTCCAATTTTCTGTCACCACAAATAGCAGGGCTATAAATATTTTTGTAAAAGTCACTTTCCTTATTATCTATCTGGGGTATAAACCCAGCAGTGGTTTGGCTGGATTAAAGGGCAGGCAGTCTTTTAAAGCCCTTTGTCTATAGTTCCAAATTGCCATCCAGAATGATTGGATCAATTCACAACTCCACACTGGTGGTACTTGTTATGGGAAAAACAAGAATAAGAGTCATACAAGAAAGGAAGCTATAGATGGGTTGTAGTCATTGGAGAATACATCCAATTCAATGAATCATAAGTTCATTAGCTTGTCTATTTGATTAACTTACTATCTTCTGATAGTAGAATTAAAACCCAAGGATTACAAATGAGAATTTCTGAAGAAGCATGGTTAGTAATATGACAATCAGACACAATTTAGTTGTACAGTGACTATCACCTCCAGAATCAAATACAAAATTTTAAGTTTAGCACTGAAAGCTCTTCATAACTTAGAACCCTCCTGCTTTTAGTCTTCTGATAGCTTACTCCTCAATATGTATTCTTCAATCTAGTAACACTAACTTCCTTCCTTTTCGAAGAACAAGACACTCCATCTCTCAACTCAAGGAATTTCCTCTGGCTGTCTCTCATCTTTTTCCTCCTCGTCTGTATTCCTGGCTTCTTTTAAATTCCAGCTAAAATTCCATCTTTTACAGAAAGTCTTTCCCTCTTAATTCTAGTGTTTTCTTTCTGTTAAATAATTCCTATTTATCCTATTTATAGCTTGATTATATCTATTTGTTATCTCAACCTTTAGATTGTGAGCTGCATAATGGTAGGAATGGTCTTTTGCTTCTTTTTGTACCCCAGGTACTTAACACAAAGTCTAATACATAACAGGTATTTAATAAATGTTTTGTGATTGATTAATTCACCTAGGGATCATAAGAGCATATATGATATTATATGAGAGGTTGAGGGTACAGTTATACAAACATAGAAAATTAGAGCTAGAAAAGACTTTAAGATATTAAATATTAGAATTTAAAATATTAGTACTAGAAAGAAATTTGTACATAATTTTAATCCATTTGGAAAATGGCAAATAAGAAGATTTGGAGTGGAGAAGATCTGGGAAAGAATTAGATGGTTATGAGGTTATTAAAATTGTTCAAGTATGAGGAGTTATCTGACTGATGATTTTCTTCTTGTATCTTGTTTTGTTTGTTTAGTGAATTTGAGATTTCATCAGTGAAAGGAAGTCATGATGGGAAAATGATCTCTAACCATGAGTACTGACACAAGCTGTTCACCTTACTTACTATACCAAGACTTCAGAATACTAGAACACTTCCATGATTCTTAAGTACCTGGAGGACAGGGGGCCATTTAACTCTTGTCTTTGTAATTCCCAAAGTTTAGTAGAAGACTAGACATATTCTAGATCTATAATGAATGCCTGATTATTGATCAACTATAAGACAGACTTGCCCAAGTTAACCTATGAGCTGCTGTTTAGCTGTTTTTGATTCTTGCCCAATCCTTTGTGGCCCCATTTCAAGTTTTCTTGGCAAAGATACTGGAGTGGCTTTCCATCTCCTTCTCCAGATGAGGAAACTGAGACAAACAGGGTTAAGTGACTTCCCCAGAGTCACGTAACTAATATATGTCTGAGGTCAGATTTGAACTTGGGTTTATCTAACTTTAGGCCAGTGCTTTATCCACTATATCACTTATCTGTCCCATTACCTGTGGGCTAGTCTCTGTCAAAGACAGGACTTGATAACTGGCCATCTTGTCCCAGAAGCTATTCTATCCACTATACCTCCATGCTGACCATCCTTTCTCTTACTTCAGTCACCACACATGAAAGGTTTTCAGTGATGAGAGGATGTTGCATTGTATATCCTGATTAGGCTTACAATAGCTAGTCTGAGATAGGTGATCCAGACCTCATAATTCTGATGCATTGCACGGCAGGAGGGAACACACATCCACATTCTGCTAAAGAAATTTTTTTATTATATTCAAAGAACAGTTTATGGATTTCATGCACAGAATATAAGAAGACCTTGAGGTTAACAAGTATTGCAGTTTCTTAATAAAGGCTACAACTGTCTATTATGGAAAAACCATTATTTGAGCAAGAAGCATAGTTACAGAAGAGCTCTCAACTCTAGTCAGAATGAATTCTTCCTCTGAAAGAACAAGAATATTAGGGTACTTCTTATGAGCCCATGGAATTCCAACTACCATTTACCCTAGGCAGCAGATTTCTATGGTTGTAGATGCACCAGATAAGTGTGTGTGAAGGCAATGCATATATTCTGAGTTTAAGCCAGCTTCTCTCATCTGGGGATTTCCTGTTGCCCTATTTATTGATGCCTAAATTTCAATTTGGGATTATCTGGATGGTACAGTCAATAAAGTGCTGAGCCTAAACTCATCTTGCTGAAAGCTGATCAAGCTTCAGACACATGTTGCCTCTGTGACCCTGGACAAATTACTTCACCCTGTTTGCCTCAATTTCCTCATTAGGAAAATGATCCATAGAAAGAAATGGAAACTACTCCAGTATCTCTCCCAAGAAAACCTCAGTTTGGGTCACAAAGAGTTCAACACAACTGAAATGCCTGAATAACAGCAAAAAACAACACATTTCAACTCAATTCACCAAATCTCCTGAATCTTTCTAACCCCAGATATGGCTCTGGTATTGAGATTCACAGATCTGTTTCAACGGAACCCTATCCCATGTTCTCAATTGTCTAGCCATTATCACTATCTATCCATGCTATTCCTGGGCACCCACATCTCTTTCTTTCCATTATGCATTCAGTCCATATGAGTGCATTTCCTAGGGCTCATTTGAAAAGGAAAATTAGAAAGTCAGAAATAACAAGTGGGAAAGGTTACTAAAAGAATGAATAAGTTCCTCTTCTCATTAAATGACTCTAAACTTGGAGTTATAAATTTAAAGTTGGGATACTCTTTGAAGTCTTCTAGACCAATCTATTTATATGGAGATTTGGAAAGTGAGGTCCAAAGTTACACACTTGAGAGATTTGATTTGAACATGTATCCTTCGACTTCGAGTTCAGCACATTTCCCTTTATGCCATGATGTCTCCTATCAGCTATTTTACAGTGTCCATAGGCCAAGTTTGGCTAACAAAACCCATTTAACCAGATACAGATAGAGTTAATAACAGAAGAGAATGATGTTATCCATTCAAGGCACACTCAAACCAAATTTGGGATCCCTAGCACCTAAGTACTGCGAATGCAACTCACTGATCCATTCTTCCAATATCAAGCCTATTCTTACCCAAGTAATATTATTTTATGAGGCTCATCCAATTTGTGATACTCTACACTTTCATTTTTAAAAGATATATCTAACCCTATTTTCTTTCATCAAGAGATAAAAAAGAATATAAAGCAGGCTAATTATAATAGGTCTTATGATATCAGAACTAAAATTTACCTTGAAAAACAATCCACTTCTAAGTTCACAATAGACAAGGGACAAAAAAATATCATGTTCTCATTACATAAATCAATCAACTCAAAGTGAAGCCTTAAGCACTCTAGTCTCACAGCTTTTACATGGGTCAATGAATTGGGACCAGGACAAATTTAAGATAGTTTTACATTTCCTCTCCTATTTCTCCTCATTATCTAATGTTCTCTCTTTTCTACCCTTTGTCCCAACCTTCTCCTCAGGAAATATTCTGAGGTGAATCAATTACAATCAAAATTTGACTATCATCTCTTATTATAAGATCATAGATGTAGAGCTAGAAGAGAACTTAGATATTATCTAGTTAATCCCCTTCATCTTACAGAGGAAGACTATCTGTGGTATAGATTTTAAGTGACCTTCCCAAGGTCCCAAAGCTGCTAAAAATTAGAAGAAAATTAATCCAACATGTAGTTACCAATCAGTCAATGGTGACTTGGAGAGGTGTCTGAGATAAAAAGGTCTCATGATCTATTCTTAGGACTCTTTTTTTTTTATGTGTTTTTAACCAATGAATTATATAAATGTGGAAGATGATGAAAGTGACAATCTTATCAAATTCATAGAGAATATAAAGCATGGAATGATAGCTAGCTAGCACTTTGGTTAACAGAATTGAGAGTTTATATATATATATATATGCATATATATTTCAATGATGATTTAATTAGCTAACAACTAGATAAGATGGAAAGTAATGAAAAGAAGTATAAAATTCCATTCTTGGGTGAATGAGTTACCTTTGGATAGCATGTGTTCTCTTTCATCGAAGGGTCCAAGCAGAGACTGGATGGCCATTCATGTTTTGATCAGACATGAATTGGACTAGTAGCTTAAGATGATAGAGTTAAAGCTAGAAAGCTCCTTAGAAGTCATGGAGTATAACTCTCTAATTTTACAGATGAGGTAATTGAGGATAAGTTAAATGTCTTAACCATAATCACAAAGCTAAAAAAGCATCCAGTAAGGTGGCATTTGAACTCATGTCTTCGAGACTCTAAGGCTTAAGACTCTATAAACTATACCACCTGTCTGTGATTGAATAACCTCTGAGGGTATTTGTGTTTTGTGATAGTCTGTGATTCTATCATTCTATACCATTTCTAGAACTAATATCAAGAGGTGGGTGACAAAATAATTAAATATGACCTAAGTTCCCCTTTAATTTGTCTACAGAATAGATACTATGCACTAATTTCTCTATCTCTTGTCAGCTTTTGTAATATAGAAAATGACATAGACCTTAAAATGAGATAGCGCCTATACTTAAAGATTACTCTCTCCTAAGGATCCTCAATCAGAGCTTACCAAGTTCTGTATGTTTCTCTCCCTCTGAAGAAACTGTAAATCCCAGGGAGATGCCCTTTATGAAGGTTTTCACATCCCTGGGCATTGGAGTCATTGCCTGGTTTTGTGTAATCTCCCATTTGAAGATTTCCATACTGATGAGGGCACCTTGTGAAGTGATTCCTTTTTGTTCAGTGAATCCCTTTGAAAACTGTCCACACCTCTTCAGTGTCTGCCAGAATGTAGAGCAATCATCAGCCTTCACTGACCCTCCCCCGCCCCCCCAACAAGAGTGGCTCCTCTCTGCAACAGCAAAGTACCATCCAGCCCTCTTGGTATTCCTCCTGTCAACATGCTCTCCTCTACAGTCACAGTAAAAGAAGCAGATTTGGGAATATTAATCCAGAAAGTTAGATTTCCATTGCTTTTATCTACTTTCTAAGGGAGACCTGAAGGCTACTAGAAATTTCCTCTGCTTTTTCTACCATAGTTCAATTGTCCTGGCTTCCTAACTGTGATAATACAATCCCACTTTACATCAAGAGGGTTCCTTTCTCAAAGACTGTATCAGAGCAAAGTGTCACTTAAAATGACATCAGACTAACCTGTTTCCTGGTTACAAGTCCTTACAAACAGACAAAAGTATTCTTATACCTCTAAAGCATACTAGCATTTTGGCAAAGTCCAGACCCCTGTTGGAACTCGCCATCTGTTCCTGTAGTTACGCACTTTCTTATGTAATCCATAATTATTTCTGAGGTTCCTTTAGTATGAAAGTCCCATGCAGTGAGTTTCAAACAGATCAGTTCATCTGGAACACAAGATACGTATAAAGGAAGAGTTGGAAATAGGGCTGGTGCATTAGGGATGCCAGGCTCAGGAAACAGGATTTGATTCTGTAGGCAAAGGAAATGAATAACGATAACGGTGATGATGATGATAATGGCGATAGTGATGGTGATAATGATGATGAATTTAATAGCACTTATTAATTATATACCATACTCAAGATGCTGAGGAGAGAAGAATGAATTTTAAAGAATTCCTGCCCTAAAGAAATTTCTATTTAATAGAGGAGGGGATACAAAATGAACATAAAAATAAGGTATATTATTATATATTATAGTATATTATATGTACATATTATAGTATATTATATGTACAAACATATATGTATTATGTGTATATATTATAGTATATGTACATACATATATGTATCATATGTATATATTATAGTATAGTATATGTACATACATATATGTATTATATTTATATATTATAGTATATTTATATGTATATGTTATTATATATTATAGTACATTATGTGTATATACAAGCATGTATACATGGGGATGTTGGTTTACACATATATTAAATACAGAGTAATTTACAGATTGCAAAGATACTAACAAAGGCATGGGTTGAGGGTGGCGATAAGGATCAAGGTACTGAGAGGATGGAACATTTGAGCTGAGCACTGAGGAAGGTTAAGTGTTCTATTAGGGAGAGGTAAGGAATGAATTCCAGGCATGAGGGATGGCACAAAGAACATGGGTTGACTACCAGCGCCATTTTGAAGATTGAGTAAAAGCAAAATATATGGATACTAGGAGCCATCCAAGGATGGTGTATGGCAAGTGACTGGCAGTACGATTAGGGGACAAATAATTTGAGTGTAGAACATAGTTTATAGTTGAACTGGTTTGGTATAGAATATAGCCTGGAAATGGAGAAAACTGAAGCCAGGTTAAAGTGAACCCTGAGGGACTGATGGGCTGAAGATAACCATGAGGATAAATAATAGATTTAGAAGAGCCATTCTTAACCTGAAATCTGGGAGCATGTGTTTATATATGTATATATGTATATACATATATATATATAGAGAGAGAGACAAATAGATATAGATACAGATAGATATATAATGTATTAATGTATAATGATATATATTAAATGATACAATAAAATAATACTATGTG
>NC_058131.1:66001145-66023870 GCF_016433145.1 Gracilinanus agilis | reverse complement strand
TTGTGGCAGCTGTGACTCTGTCCTCAAATTGGGTACCTCTTCCTATCCTTTTTATTGAATACTGATGGCCAGAAGTCACCCGACTCTAGTGAGCCTTGGAAAGAACAGTAACTTGTATTCCATCCCTCAACAAAACCAGATTCTCTGGAGGGAAAAGCAAATAAGACTCTCCATTTGTAGATTGCCTGGCTTTCTGTAGCAGAAATCACTCTACTCACCCTGGGAGCTGATGGATGACTGTTCTCTACTTCCTCATTTCTCCACTCTTCAACCCCTCTTGGGACAAGTTTTCAAGATTTCACCAGGCAAAACTGTTATTTTAATGAAGGCCTCCCAAGTGACTTTTCTATTCTTTTTAGAAAGGAGCTCAGAGTACAGTGGAATTGGGGGTCAGCCAATGAACTTAGGAGACTTAAGGGTTTTTATTTATTCACAAGTGGACACCCCAAGGGAGGCAACGATACCTACAGAATGTTAAAAGACCTAGAAAATGGATGCCTCAAGAATGCTGAATAGATCTTTCATGACAAAGAACAAAGATAAGCAATACATCCAAGGAAAAGGCATGGGTTGACTTTAAGTCATGTCACTGGAGGGAATGCCCACATTGATGAGGCCATAATCTATTTCTTTTTATTTTTATTTATTTTTACTATTTACTATTTATTATTATTTTAATTTATTGTATTATTAAAGTATTATTTTATTATAATATAATTTTATTATTATATTACATATAATATATTGCATGTTAATATATTATTATATATTATAATATTAAATTATTATTAAATAAATCATTCATCCATTTTTTCATTTATTATTACCATTGCTATCATTATTGGATTATTATTGTTGTTGCTATTATTTTTGAAAGGCAATATAGAAGAATGGAGAGAGAACTAACCTTAGAGTCAGGTGGACCTAGGTTCAAAATCTACCTCTTCCTCATATTAGTTTTATGATTTGGGTCAAGTTAACTTAATCTCCCAGTGCTCTAGGCCACTCTCTAACACTAGAATTTGCAGAGGAGGTTTCTGTCTACACATGTAAATGGAATTTCCTTACTGGGAGTCCCCAAGGGCAAATAAATCACAATTCTGGTCCTGAATTTTTATTATTCGAAACAAATCTGTCACTTAATTCTTAGTGAAAAATCCCAGTGAGGAAATGCCAATGTAGATGGGCACCTGTGTCATAAATTAGTTTTAGGGAGCTGTCTCAGGTACCAAGATAAAAATTTGAGGTCAAAAGACTAGCTTGTATCAGAGGTACCCTTGAACCTAGGCCATTCTGACCCAGAGACTGACTCCCTCTCTATTATACCACAGTATCCTGACAGTAAAAATAATGTAATATTGTAAGAAGAATAAATGTAATTATTTCATATTTATTCTTGACAAAGTTGACATTATCACTTTTGGTTATCACAAAAAAATTCCATGACACTATAATGATTATTAATAACAACTAGAATTAGATAAAACATATACCATGTGCTAGATACTGTGCTATCTACTTAAGAGTGTTTTAGCTCCATTGGAAGGAAGGGTACAGGCACTTATTTGGCATTGATGTGTAAGGCACTGTGCTAGGTGTCTTGAAAATATTATCTCATTTGATCCTTACCATCAATGCTCTCATAATCCCCATTTTACAATTGAGGAAATTGAGGCAAACTCAGACTAAGAGACTTTCTTAGGGTCATATAACTAGGAAGCATTTGAGGCTGGATTTGAACTCATGTCTTCCCAACTCCAGGTCCAGTTCTTTAGTCACTGCACAGAAACTTGATTGCTCCTAGGGTTATAGTTTTAGAGTGGGAAGGAATCTTAGAGTTCATTTAGTTAATTTCTAATTTTATAATGGAGAAAACAAAAGCCCAGAAAACCTATATAATTTGTCCAACACTGCATGGAGAGTCAATAATAAATATGTAGAACTTGAACTCAGATTTTCTCTCCCTTTTCCTGATGAGGAAAATCAAGTACCAATGAAGTTAAATAAAGCTAAAATGAATAAAAGAAAGCCCTAATATTGAGGTCAGGAGACCTGGATTAGAGTCTCTGTGATAAGGGAATCAAATAGGTACAAGGAAAAGTACTATATATTTGGGTCACTACTGAAGAGGGAACAGCAAAGGCTTCCTGAAAGTGATTTTGGCCTAAATTTGAAAAATATGAGTTAGAATTGTTATGAGTGAAAGAGAGGAATAAATACCATTGATTGCAGGCATTAATTTCTTAAAGTCTCCACTTCCTTCTCTATAAAATGAAGGCTAATAAAGTGATCTCTAAAGTTGCTCTCAGTTTTAGAAGTTTATGATTTTCTGAATTGTTCTGTATTACACAGGTGAAATATAATACCAGAATTTGAATCCTGATCTGCAGTCTCCCAAGTACATCCTTCTTGTCCACTGTACATCACTTACTGCCTCCAGAAAGTGACTCACAGACCATCAATTTCCTCTTTGTAACTTGGGGATGTTGGACATGAAGAGATAATCTCAAAAATCCTATCTCTAACTTTCTCTGATCTCTCTCTCTCTCTCTCTGACTTTAACTGCCAAGTCAATCAGTTGCCAAGTTCTGTCAATTCAACTTTTGGAATATTTTATGTTCCTCCATTTCTCCTCCCTCATATCACCACCCGAGTTTGAACTTTAATTTCCTCCCATCTAAGCCACTGTGATAACCTCTCAATTGTCTTCCCTGCTTCCTTTCTCTTCCTTCTCAAATCTGTCCTCAATGAAGTTTCCAAAACAATCTTCCAAAATCAAAGGTCTATTACCTCCCTTCTTTCTCTGAAAGAATCAGTGGTTCCCTATTACCTCTGAGACCTTAAAAATAAACATACAAGAGAACATTATATAGCAACAGGACTGTTGTTTGAAGAAAATGTGTGTATGTTCATCTCCAGAGAAAGAACTGATAAATACAAACAAGCAAGACATAGTTTAATATCTACCTATATATTACAATGTCTTCTCTAGTATAGAAAAGGGAAGGAGGGGAGAGATACCTGGGAATTGTAAATAAAACAAATAAATAAATTTAAAAATTGACTACAAAAACAACTTATAAAGCCCATTGTGACTTGTCTTCTCTTTTCAGACTCATTTAATATTATTCATATTTATTATTTATCTTTATTTTTAAGAATTATTTATTATTCCATTAAGATTCCAAATAATTGATTCCCCAAATTCATCCTCATTTTTCACTTTTCCCTTTGAACAGAATTTCACTCTACACATCTCCAGATTCCTTTCTTCATCCCAAAATCCTTAGCAGTCATCAATTTTCAATGTAGGCTTTACCTTTTTTCAGAAAAATTTTCCTGATATCCCTAGTTATTTTTGTTCTCTCTCTCCTCAAATTGCCTTACATTGAATTATCTGTTTAAATTTTCTCAGTGGTACATAAGGTTTTTTTCAAGATAGTCATCATTTTTCAGTTTATCATTGTATTCTGAGTCTCTTCCATGGTGCCTTGCTCATAGAAGACACTGAATAAATAATTAAGTGTTGATTTTATAGAGGAAAAAACTGATAATCATGACTAGACTTGTCTATGGCCACATGGGTAGTAACAGAGTCAAAGAGAGACTGTGTAAAGAACACTGAACCCAAGAGTGGAAAGATTAGTTCCTGATCCTGATGAACTCTTATCAACTAGTGGCTCTGGACAAGTCACTTCCCTTGCTGGTTTCAATTTCTCCATTTGTCAATATCTACCTTAATTACTGGGGGACAAAGAGATATTCTATTTTAAAATGCCTTCAACCTTGTCAAGTGATTTTTTAAGCGTGTTAAATATTAAAGATAAAGATAGGAATTGGTTGTGTCATTTCATTGAGATAGAAGAAGGGAGTTCCCTCAACAAATGCCTAGAGTTTAAGAGAATTCTCTATAGCACTGAGAAGTTAAGAGATCCACATAGGGTCACATAGCAAAAATGCATCAGTGCCTTATTATTATTATTATTATTATTATTATTATTATTATTATTATTATTAATGTCAAAGAACCCAGGTCTTCTAAGTCATAATTTAATGACTTTTCCATTATTCTACATTGCCCCTCATAATGAAGCATCATTGTGTTTACAGTACCTGATATCCAATAAACGTTTCTTTAGTGACACAGTCAGTGAAACCCCTCTCTGTGTTTTTACCAAATGCCAATGGGAAAAAAGAGAAAAAAGCATAAGAGCTCTTCCTGGATGGCAGTCTTTTGGTCACTGGTTACAGATTAAGAACAAATACAGTACTGAGGGATCCAAAGAAAATGTTCAGATTGATTAATCTCTTCCTGAAACTGCTTTGCTCCCACTCTTGTTTATTGACTTTCTACCCATCTATATAAGCCCAACCAAAGTACAAATGTCCTCCATTGGGCTGTACTCCTCTAAACTTTTCTATCATGCCCCAGAAATGTTATTATCCTACAAGATCACTTCAAACCTGGAACTCAAATGTCATCAGGACTTTAGGTTCCTGGGGATTCATTCAAGAAGAGTGTCCAGACCATCCATCTCTTCATTTCCCATTTGGTAGCACTCTCTCATTTTTTCCATCTGAAGCTGGGTACCTTCCCTTCTTCCTCACCTGCTTTTTAGCTTCTTTTTGGGTGTAGTCTTCTCCTTTTAGATTATCACCTTCTAGAGGGCAAGGACTGTCTTTCTTTTTGGTGTAGGTACTCCCAGTACTTAACACATCGCCAGGTACAACATAGGTAATTAATAAATGTTCTATGACTCACAGACTTGGATTATCAGCTCCTTGAGGGTAAGGACTGCCTTTCTTTTTGGTTTATCAACCCCCAGAACTTAATACCTTACCTGGTGCATAGTAGGGAATTAATAAATGTTCAATGACTCACAGATTTATTTTTATTATTAATATTATTATTATATTTCCCCCAGTTATATGTAGACACAATTTAAAAACCATTTTTTGACTTTTGTGATGCATATTCTCTTCCTGCTTCCTTCCCTCCTCCTGAAGGCAGCAGGTAATGTATAGGTTATACACATGCTATCATGCAATACCTATTACCATGTTCATCATGTTGTGAAACAAGACACATATTGCTTATACAAAAGAAAAACGCATGAAGGAAATGGAGTGAAAAATGGTATACTTCCATCTGCATTCAGTTTCCATCAATTTCTCCTATGGTGGTGGATGTTCTTTTTCATCATGAGTCCCGTGGAGTTGTCCTGGAGCCTTGCATTGCTGATAATAACTAAGGCATTCGCAGCCTATTATCATCTATTTGCTGTTACTGTGCACAACGTTCCCCTGGTTCTGCTCACTTCACTGAATCACTTCATATAAGTCTTTCCAAGATTTTTTTTGGCGATTGTCCTATTTGTCACGTCATTTCTTATGGTGCAATAATATTCTATTACAACCGTATACCACAACTTGTTCAGCTATTTCCCTAATTGATGGACCTGCCTTCAGTTTCCAACACTTTGCCACCACAGAAAAGAGCTGCTATGACAGATTTCTTCCAGAAAGTGTTCCCAAAGCACATTATTTTGTACCTCTCTAATAAAGTTAATGTATAGCGTTGCATATTATTTTTACACCTGAATATTATAGCTACGTATGCACTTACTGCACAGCTGCATGTATTTATAGATTATGACATAAGAAATCTGCTCAAAGGAACTTTATAAGGGCAGAGAAAAGTTATTTTTTTCTTAACTTTGTATCTCTCCTGGCAGATCAAATGGTTATTGATCTAAATGGGTTGAATAATGAAGAGCTGTACATTTTAATATAGCTTTGGGGCTTGAAAAATTCCTCCTCACAACCACTTTGTGAAGTTCAGAGTTTAAATACGATTGATCCAATTGAAGAGACATAGAAAATATTTGCTCAGAGAGGAAAGACTTACCCAAAGTCATACAGTTAAAATAAAGGAAAACTAGGCTTCAAAATCATAAAGCTAGGCTTGTGACTCCAAGGTCAGAGCATCTATTTACCTCTTCGAGCTAAAAGACGGATATTAATCAAACACTGTATTGCTCCTCTGCCTATCTGAGGTCTCTATCACTTTAGAAATAACTATGTTTGGATATCCTCCTAAAGGTGCATAGTGTCTGTGGCTATAATTGAATCATTTTTCAGTTGTGTATAGCTTGATGACTCCATTTGGAGTTTTCTTGGCAAAGATCTTGGAGTCGTTTGTCATTTTCTATTCCAGTTTATTTTACAGGTGAGGAAATTGAGGCAAATAGAGTTTATTTGTCCAGAGTCACATAGCTAGTAAGTGTCTGAGTTCAAATTTGAACTCTGGCCTTCCTGACTACAGTCCTAGCACCCTCTGTGACACCTACCTCCCCAGACATATGTTCTATCCCCATTGAATATAACAAACTCTTTGAGAAAAGAATTTATTTTTATATCCTCAGTGTCTAGCACAGTGCCTGATATAGTTAGCTAGCTTTTAATAAATGATTTGTTGAATGATGATTTACTATTGAATAACTATTATCTTATGGACATTCAAAGCCATTCACATCCCAGCCCCCTCCTACATTCCAGTCTTCTTACACCTTACTCCCAAACATGAACTCTTCAATCCATTGACAGCAGCCTGCTGGATATTCCAGAAATGACTCTCCATCTCTTGCCTCTGGACATTCTCTCTGACTTTCACCTAGGCTTAGAACTCTCTTCTGCTCCAAATAATGAGCTCCCTGGCTTCCTTTAGGTCCCAACTAAAATCCTACTTTCTAGAGGAAAGCTTCCCCAACCCCTTTTAATTCTGCTGTCTTTTCTGTTAATTATTTCTTGTTTACCTTGATATGTATATATGTACTTTTTGATGTTTGTTTGCATGCTATCTCCCCAATTAGATTATAAACTTCTTGAAAGCAGGAACTATCTTTTCATTCTTTTTGTATCCCCAATGCTTAACACTTTCTGGCACAAAATAGTTTGCTAATAAATATTGAATTGGAAATCTGTATACTTCATTTTGCATCCTTACTCTGTTTTTAAGAAATATATGATCTTGAGAATATCACTTTTCCTTTATGGACCTCAAAATTTTCTTCTGTAAAATGAGAGTTTGGGACTTGATGGCTTCTAATATCTACTTTAGTCCTAATTTTATGAATCCATGATACTAAATGAGTAGGATTAGATATCAAAGATCCCTTCTGCCATAAAATTCTGTTCTAAAATCCATTATAATTTCAATAGTCTATGTTCTATAGTTTTGTGATCTAGTCTTACACTTCTGATAATTCATATTTTTCTTTCAATGTTTGTTTTGTTTTTTATATGTAGATACATTTTTTTCATCTAAATCCTTACATTAGAATCAATAGTGGGCATTGATTCCAAGGCAGAAGAATGGTAAAGGCTAGGGGCAATGAGGGTTAAGTGACTTTTCCAAGGACACACAGCTAGGAAGCATCTGAGGCCAGATTCGAAGCTTAGGACCTCTTATTTCTAGGCCTGGCTCCCAATCCACTGAGCTACCTATTTTTAATAATCATTTTCTGACATTTTGTGATCCATGCTTTCCCCCACCCATACTAAATTATTTCTATGTCTATCTTTTAAGGTCCTTTAAATTATAATATACTGTAGTGGATTACATGGTCCTTTCTAGTTCTGACATTTCTGTTTTCTAACATTCTATGTCCTCAGATCCTTTCCAGCTTTGTGATTAGAGCAAAATGCATCATCTTCTGAATCAAAAGCTCAGACCTAAGAAGTGCTGGGTGCATCCTGAGTGGATTGGGGTAAAGAGCTCCCAGAAAATCTCAATATCCTCAACTTGACACATTTGATCTTTAGCACTGTCCCTCATGGCAACCTCCTTGCCCTCCTTTGGATCAATTTTATTGACTTCATTTGGAAACAAAGCCATTTGTAGACTTGTTATATTACCGCCGCACCCATCAGAGGTTCTTAACCTTCTGATTATCCCAATGCCCAAATCATCAACGCTTTGTTTAGACAACTAGTAGTCTGCAAAAATTGTCTAGGTGGTCTTTGTGCAACCTGGTCTTTGTGGCAATTGATCGTACAGCATGGCAGGGAGTCTTCTTTAATTTCTAAGCATAAAAATAACCATGTCAATGATACAAATGTCAATAGAAAGTAGGTCTGACCATGTCATCCCCTGTCACCTATTCAAAAATTCAAGTGGCTTCCTGTTGCCTCCAGGCTCAAATGTTATATCCTCTTTTTGAATTTTAAAGCTTGGCCTACTTGTTGTTCCTAGCACACAAAATTCTGTCTCCCACCTCTGGGCATTTTCACTGGTTATTCCTGATACATAACACATCATCTGGCACATAATAAGAGCTTAATAAGGAATGAATGTTGAGTTGAGCAGAAAACTCCATTCCTTACTATTTTGACTTTAAGAAGAGCATTTTCTCATTCAGAGCCTCAGTATCCTCCTCTGTAAAATAGAGATTAGACAGGATGATTTGGTCTCATCAAGCCCTAAACCTATAGGCTAATTACGTATATTTTCTAAAGCTCCACCATTCAACTCATGAACTTAGGGGAATATTTTTTCAATAATGGTGATAGAAGTGAGGGCTAGAAAAATTGGATAATTATCAGTCTAGAATCAAATACAGATGGACCATGTGCTACTCTCAGAATTGAAGAGTAGGAGTAACCTAGACTAGATTGCATTTGGGAAATTACATATCAAGATCCAAATATGATGGTGGAATCATAGGCTTATTTTTACCCTGTGTTGTCATAAGATTACAACTTATGGAGCATCATCATTTTAAAAGACTTAAAATTGTTGGCGACCTATTGGCCAATGGATAAATACATAATAATATATGTAGTCTACAAGATATGGTCCATGATGACTTTTGCCCAAGAAGTGAGTTAAAATTATTGTCAAGGACATATGTTGAGAAAAGTCAATAAATTAGCTATATAACAAAGTGAGTGTTAGCATGTGGACCTTGAAAATGCTTCAAATGTACCTCTGAACACTGAGAGGATCTTCTAGGTCTCAGAATATCTCAACAAGGATATCCTAGATATGCTCACCTTGAAGGTGAGCATAAGCTACTATCTGCGCACATGAAGTTAGTACTCTCTTTAATAAAATAATGCTTTCACTGAAGTATCAAAGAATTAATGTAGCAATATACTCTAATAATTTTTCTACAAGGACATGACCCATATTCTGATGTTATTAAATAAATACTCCTTTCCATCATTTGACTTCTATTCCATTATGTCATAAATATACAACTTTTTAATAAATGATAGATGACAAATACTTCCCCTTTTATTCTTATTACTGCCAATAATAATCCTGTAGGATTTGGAACTCACTTTTTAATGAATGGTAAAATTAAATTATCTATTTGAAAAAATAATGACCCTCCACTAAAATTGTCTTTTAAAACAGGGTCTCAAGGTATGATCAGTGGATTTGGGGGTCTCTGAGAACTTTTCAAGAGTTCACAAAGTCAAAACTTTTTTTCATAATACCGAGACATTATTTTTATAACCTACCTAAACCAAAATTCTTTAGGACTCCTTAATAAATTTTAAGAGAGTAAAGAAGTCCTAAGTTGAAAGAGTTTCAAAATCACTGCTTTAGAAAATCATGGTAGTTAGAAGGCTGACCATTTGATTCTGGACAATGTGGCATCAACTCCTGCCTCAGGGTAATCCTCTATACCTCACTCAAACACTCCTCATTTATTTAATCAGTTGATGAATCTACACATTTCTACTTCTGTAACATCTTTCTCATTCATTCACCTCTCTCCACTCACAAAGCCATCACTATTTCAGGCTTTCAAAATATCCCTTAAACTTTTAAATTAACATTTGAATTGGTCTTCCTACCTCTAGTCTTTCTCGGTAATAATCCATCTTCCACCATGTTGCCAAAGTAGGACAAAAATGAAGGTCTGACCATGTTGCTTCTCTATTTAATAAACTCAAGTGATTCTGTATTACCTCTTGGATTTTTACTTATATAGGTTCCTCCACTTGACATACCTTTCACAACCTGGGAAAATCCTACTTTTTCAACATCATGCTATATTGATGACTTTTTTTCACTTTATGGACCAGCTAAACTAGTTTTCTCATTGTTCCTCAAACATACCACTTCCTCTTCCATTACTTTGCCTTAGCATTGTCTGTCCTCAGGATTGTGCTTGGGCATACTGTTCCTATGATACTCTTTCTTACTTCTATCTCTTAGGATACCTAGTTTCATTCAAGATGAAACTCAGATGGTACCTTCTACAGAAAGCCTTTCTTGTCCCCTTAGCTACTACTATCTCCTCTTACTCTCCACAAAATTTTATCTGTATTTTTTTGTAAACACACACATATAAACATCTGTTTATATGTTCAGTCATGTCCAATTTTTTGTGAATACATTTGGAATTTTCTTGGCAACAGCACTAGAGTAGTGGGCTAATTTCTTCTCTGATCACTTAACAGATGAGGAAACTGAGGACAACAGGTTTAAGTGACTTAGTTAGGAATCCCAGTAAGTCACTACTAAATGTCTGAAACCAGATTTGAATTCAGGAAGATAATGATTCCTGACTCCAGACTTGGCACACTGTATCTATTGTGCCACCTAGTTGCCTATGGATAGATACATACATATATATTGTATATATGTGTGTGTGTATATATATATATACATATATATATATACATACATATGTGTGTGTTTTATGTATGAATATATATATATATATTTGAGAGAGAGAGAAAGAGAAAGAGAAAGAGAAAGAGAAAGAGAAAGAGAAAGAGAAAGAGAAAGAGAAAGAGAAAGATCTATGTATATGATGACTCCTGGATAAAAATATAATATCCTAGAGGGCCTGAATTATTTCTATTTTTCTTTGCATCTTTTTAGTCTTCAAATTTCTAGTATCTCCCACCAGGATTGAGAGATAGAAAAAAATAATTAATAAGTAATAATAATCAGCAATTTACATATCATTATTTGAGGTGAGCACTATGACTATTTCTGTTTTACAGATGAGAAAACTAAGATCAAGAGTCCTAAGGGATTTATCTACTTTTCTCCTATGAAAAATATAGTCAATAATAGCTACCCCCCAGATGTGTTTTAAGAATCAAGAATGATAATATTTTTTTTATAATTTTTTTTGTTTTGTTTTTTTAAACCCTTGTACTTCTGTGTATCGTCTCATAGGTGGAAGATTGGTAAGGGTGGGCAATGGGGGTCAAGTGACTTGCCCAGGGTCACACAGCTGGGAAGTGGCTGAGGCCGGGTTTGAACCTAGGACCTCCTGTCTCTAGGCCTGACTCTCACTCCACTGAGCTACCCAGCTGCCCCTGATAATATTTTTAAAATGCTTTGCGAATATTAAAATTCTATATAAATGCTAGCCATGAGGGCAGCTAAGTAAGCACAGTGGAAAGAACATTGGTTCTGGAGTCAGGAAGACAAGTTCAAATCTGGCTTCAGACATTTACTAGCTATGTGATCCTTGGCAAGTCACTGAACCCTGTTTGCCTCAGTTTTTTCATCTGTAAAATGAGACAGAAAGACAATGGCAAACCACTCTAATATTTTTGCCACAAAAATCCCAGATGGGAACACTATGAATCAGATATCACCACTGAAATGAATGAACAACAACAAATTTATGGTTATTGTTATTCTTTTGATTTGAAATCCAGTGTTCTTTCTACTATGTCACATTACCTCCTTTTCTGCCTCTGTGAGCTTTAGTGTTTGCCTTTGTAAAATGACAATAATAATACTTGGATTCCTACCGACACAGAGTCAAATTTATATATATATATATATATATATATATATATATATATGTATTATTTATATATGCATGTGTGCTTATATATACAGACAAATATTTATTCACATATATTTATATCTTTGTAAACCTTAAAGTAATATCTAAATGTTACCTATTATAAATAATAATAATTATTATTAATGATTGTGATTGTTAATGTTATTATAGTGAGGAATGCACTTTCAGAAATTGCATTATAGTGAGTTAAGGGTGAAACATTAGATGTCTTGTCCTCCCATTTGACTCTTCATTTCAGAAAGAGCTGGGAAAAGAAATGTGCCAAAATTCACTGCAGTAGAGCAGGAGGAATCACTGTGAAAAAAGCTCATTTCTAAATCTAAAATGCTTCATTATTATTACTGTTGTCGCTATCATTCTTTATTCAGTATCAGCAGCCATCCCGAGCCCAGGTGAGTTATACATGAGGAAGAATGCCTTCCTTCCAAGATGCACGAGGAGTTGCTGGGCTCCAGGTTTTCAGCTCCCTGCCCACCTAACCAACCAGTTATCTCATATCTCATAAACACAATTTTTAATTTGAAGTGCAGTGTCTGACCCTACAGAAATGGGATCCAGGGAAGGTCGAATCCTATTAAGTCACCAGACCATAAAGCAGCCAGGTATGAAGCTGAAAAATTGTTCCTGCTGAGGAGACTGGGACTGGAAACCGGTCAGGCAAGAGCTGGCTGTCTATGGGAGCCAAGAGGGCAGCCAGAAAAGGAACATCCATCTCTTCCTTTTCAGGACTTCCACAGTTCTCCTTGCAGAATTTTCTTTGTCACTAGGAAAGAAAAAAATGAGAACAAGTGTTTAATGTTGACTCCTATACTTCCTTTGTCCAAATGAAAGAAGATAGGGAAATGAATCAAGATTGCTGCTCGTCGGCCCAAAACTCCTGGCTCTTAAATAGAGAGAGTGCCCCTAATGGAAAGACCATTGCATTTGTTGTGAAAGGATCTGAGTTTGAATCCTGACTCTGTTCCCTTTCCATTTCAGTGGTCTTGTATAAGTCACTTCCCTGTCTTTGGGCCTCAATATCTTTCTCTGTAAAATGAGTGAATTGAGTTAAATAATCTATAACATCTTCCAGCTCTCCTGGTATCATATTGGTATCATGGGTGGAGACAGTTAACTAAGCTTCCAATGGAAAAAAAAAATATGACTCAATATCTACAGTTTCCCCTAAAAGGAATTAACAAGTTTTCTCATTGAAAAGGTCTTTATTGTACATAATAGATATCAGATATAAGATAGCTATTCATTTCTTCCACAAAAAAGACATGCTGAAAACACAAAAGACTAATAAGTGCACATTGACAAATATTTAAAAGGAGTAACTCATCACTCCTATTACACTTTCCCAGAAATAAAGACAGCTTTGTAGGACTAATCGATTGATCTATCACATTCACCTCAAATCTGTACTAGCCAGGCAACTCACAAATCTACATCTTTGGGGCAGTCAGGTGAGACTCTTTAGACAGATAGATGGCAAGACAAACTTAGAGCCCAGAGATCCAAGTTCAAATTTGACCTCAGACTAGTAGGATGACTGAGCAAATCACTAAATGGAACTGTCACTTCCCTCTCAAGATTCTTTTGAGGATAAATGAAATAACATTGGTCAAGCATTTTTAAAATCTTAAAGCATTATATAAATGCTGGATTACCATCACCTTTGTCATCATTACCATGGTCACCACCATTCTTTCTGCTTCAGAATCGTCTTGGTGGTGGTTCCCTTTTCTTCCAAAAAGTTTTTATGAAAATATCTTCATTTTGATCTGATAGTATATAATCCATAGCAAGAAATGAATACCTCTCTGGACTGCCATTTGGTCACTTGAATTTAGAAAAAAAGATACCAGAAACAGGAGAGGTAGTCAGGGCTTTGAGTTATAGTCTGAGGCTTCCAAGTGAGAAAAGTTCATGGTCTTAGAAAAGGAGGAAAGAAATATCTCTTCCCTCTCAATTCCTCCTCCCCAACTTGAAAGTCTAATCACAATGCAACCTAAATAGCAAAGTGATATCCTCTGAACAAGGAGTTTTTCCTTTCCTTTTTTACCTTTACTCTGTTTTATTGCTTCCCCAGGAGATGAGTCTTACTTGCTTAGTTGTTCATCATCTTTAATATAACTTCCAGCAATAGAGGTGTTTGGGGTCCAACTAGAAGCTCATAATTATGCATATTGATTGTGCTTCAGGGGAATAAACACATGATCCATTAGAAAAAAAATAAATGAACAAGGCTTCTGATCAGCCCAATCACCTATGACATGGAGGCTAGAGGAAGGAAGGAAATAACTATTTATATGATGACTAAGCCAGGCATTAAGCAAAGAGAAATTATTATCTCACTTGATATTCGCAACAACCCTGGGAAGTAGGTGTTATTATTACTCCCATTTTACAATTGAAGAAACTGAGGCAAACAGGGTTAAGTGACTTGTAGAGGATCACACAGCTAGCAAGTGTCTGAGACAGGATTGACATTCAGGTTTTTATGGCTCCAGGTCTAGCAGTCAATCCATTGCTTCGCCAATAACTATTCCTACATGATATGAAAACAATGTCTGGAAGGGATTGTGGAATATAAAATATTAGTTGTTCCAAAGCATATAATGACAGATCTGGAAGGAACTGATGTCAGACCATAGAACCTACAATTTGATACTAAAAGTGACAGAGCATAGAATTTCAGAACAAAGAACATAGAAAGCTTGCCATTATTGGAAACAAAGGACCCAGGTTCAAATCCCAGGTTTTCCATTTAAAACATCTGAGATGTTGCCTAAATTACTTCCCCTACTGACATCTCATATTCCTCATATATAAAGCAGTTATTCTGAATGACCTCAAAGATCCCTTTTAGCTCTGCATTGCTATGGTACTGGGGAGCTTGATGAGTCCTAAGATGACTAACTGCAAGCCATGTAATAATGAATGGCATTAATAGCAGGGTGTATGTGAGGATCCATCTCTAGACATTTTCTCTGAGTGAGGGAAAAAAGCAAAGGAAGATCATGCAGGATTTTACTGGCCAATCAAATGTAAAAGAAAAACAACAGCCCTCATGGTTATGAAGCTCTCTCAAGTCTTTGGCCAATCCATCTGGAACAGAAAAGCCTGAGAATCATCAGGACAGTGTCAGCTCAGAAACAGATGGCTTTTATAGCACCCCCTTAACACAGGCCCCTTTCCTGTTGAAGCCTCTAAAAGGCCTGTCATTTGTATTGTAGGAAGTTATTATCAAGTTCAGTCAGTGAGTGGATGTTGTACATTACCAGAATAATTAACAGCCCATTTACTCCAAAAGTGCTTTTCTTTGGAAAGCAATCAGAGCTTCCTTAATCTTCATAAACTCACTATTTGTTACTGACACATCCTTTGCCATCCTTCACGCAGTCTAGCTCTTGTTCTCACCTGAGCAATTCATATACTTACTTTCGCTTAGAAATGCCCAGAGAATGGCAGGGATGTTGATTTTAGATTAGTAAAGACTTTCTAGCTCACATGGGATTCCATTCCCCTTTATTATTTTCATAGCCAAGTCCCATCTGCTAAGTAAGAAGATGGAGTCATAAAGAGGGTATCTTAGCACTGTTCTTATGGGCTCCATCTGGGGAGTCCAAACCTAGGTCTAGTTTTTTTTCTTCTCATTGGCTTCACCTGAGGAGTCCAAACCTGGTCCTAGCTATCTCTCTTTATTGGCTCCATTTGGGGAAATGTCCTTATCTTCAGAATTATTTCTTAATATGTTGGTTGGTTAGTTGGTTGGTTGGTTCTTTGGTTGATTGATTGGTTGGTTGGAGATCAGAATATATTCTATCCAAAGCTTCTTAGAATTCTTCTACCTCCATCTTCCAAGTGATATAGGGAACATCTAACTTTGAGTCAGACCTGGGCTCAAGTTCTAATTTATTACTTCTTATTTCTGTCACCTTGGTTATATTATTTAAACTCTCTAAGCCTTAATTTCATAATTTGGAAAAGTTGATGGTACATCCATTAAATATTGGAAAGGTCCTTCAGGTTGCACAAAAAGCTAGATCTGGGTGGGATCATAAACAAACAAACAAAAACTTGTTCTCTTCATTATTTCAGAATTGGAACAACACTTAGAAGCCAAGTCTAGCCACTAGACATTTATTTTACAATGAGTAAACTGAAAATAAGAGTTACTTGTCTAAAGTTACACAGATAATCAGTAGCAAAGCTTCAACTAAAACTTCTACAAATGATATAGAGACAGTATTGGAGGAAATAACCAGTGTAGAAAGGAATATTGCTAGAATGATCCTGGTCTCTCAAAGTTTCCTTAATCACTCACATGATGAGTATATTCTAGTTAACAGATAATTAATGTTAAGTACATGTTCAATAGTATTTTCAGGATGACTTTCATAAATTATTTCTAATATTAATTTTAAGATGAATTTATTCCCCTTTGCCCTCCAGAACCTATTTTTCAGATTTGGACTATTAGAGGGATTCCTGAGATTTAAATATATATAGAGTTTCCTTTGAAGCAAAGGTAATGTCTAAGAGACAATGTGATGTGATTTGAAGATGACTAAGCTTTGGACCCAAAGAACATAGGTAGCTAAAGAAGGCATCTCAAAGGTCAGCTAGTGCAAGTCTATCATTTTGTGCATGAAGAAACTGAATCTCAGAGAGTTTTAGCTACTTACTCAAAGGTCATTCGGATAATAAGTAGATAGAATCTGAACCCAGATATGCTCAGTCCAAGTCCAGGGTATTTTTTCCCCACTACTTCACATTTCTGCCACTTAGTAGTTATATAACCTCACCCCAATCCCTCATCCTCAGTTTTCTTATCTCTTAAGTGGAGAAAATAATATCTGCTGGATAGGCAGTAAATTTTATAGCTGAGTTTTCAAATTTGTGACCCCTATAACTGTCAAGTGAGGCTAGAACTAGCTAAATATGTCTGAGATATGTTTAACAACATAAATAAGAATAACTAAAAGAAAACAAAAGTAAAAATAACTACAATTTGTTAATTTGTGTTTTTCTATGCCAATATGTAGCTGAAGGGATTTTTATTCCTCTGAGTTTGATACCAGTGATTTGGAGAATAAATTGCTAACCATGGAATTAGGAAGATCTGGGTTCAAATTCATTCTTTTTTACATCCCATGTATGTAACCATGGATGAAGGATATAATATCTCTCAAATTTATAAAATCAAAGATAATGCTGTTAATTTCTACCCACACAGGTGTTGTGAGATAATGTATTACCATGTAGCAAAGATGAAAATTCTCTATAAAAATCCATTTCTTCTACTATTGTATTACTGTACTATTATGTGCTACAAGTTTTTGAATGTTCCTCTGCCATTATGGTTACCAGAACATCCCTCCTCTCAGAACATGTGGTTCCAAACCAGAAGAAGTGGTACATACTACATCCCTGACACCAAGGAGGATGCTTCTGGATGATCTTGAGGTCAGGAGTTCTGATGATCTGTGAACTAGAATGATTGTGGATCTGCATTAACTTAGTGAGCCATGGGAGAGGTTGAGCATGGCAGTGACATTGGAAGCAATTGCCTACGGATGTTCATCAGTCCCAACTCACAAATAGCTCCTGTATTTTTTGCCTTCTTTAGATGTTAAAAATAAACAATTCACAAACAACTAAAACAGAAATATGCTGAAATTCACTGTAATAGGCCTGGCATAATCTTCCTCCTCCCTCTTTATAATTTTCTTAATATGGCTTCTGCCTCCGTTTTTCTTCCTAAAGGGAGTGAGATGTGCCCCACATGACACTAAAGTCACCAAATTGTGGTCTTTAATACATGATTACAAAATAAAACTAATGTTCCCATAGCAACGTTAATACAGACACACTGCATACACTTAGCAGCTTAACAAGCAAACCAGGTGATAACATGTTACATGTGAAATGTGGAGGATATTAACACACCAACAACAGCATTCATTTTGATATTTCCTGACCTTTGGGGTTTTTTTCCATTTTCAGTCTTATGATTACATTGCCACAGACTCTAGATTTAATATGCAATTTAATACACATGACATAGGGTGTGTACATGGCTTTGAGCAGCTTTGAAGTGGAAGATGATTCAAGCAACAGATGCAAAGTATAATATTGTTTAATGATTAACTTTGACGGCTTCCAGAACACCAAAGCTGCCCTCCCAGAAGGCAGAAAGTCGAATGATAGCTTGGGAACGACAGCACTCTGCTCTTCACATTCACTGTTTTAATTGACAAATTTAATTGACACAGTCACACTTTGTATGCCTCCTGAAAGGTAAAAGTAAACTGTAAATTCCTCTTCTTTGGCTGTTTAAAGCCTCCATAATGGGAAATGAAAAGGTGGAATGAACTTGGGCAGGTAATTAGCACTCTATTTCGAGGAGGGGGTGATTTTTCAGAAATTGGTAGTAAGTTGTCTTTTTTTAATTTTTTTTCTTTCATGAACGTGTGAACAACTCTCTGAGCTGCCTTGAGCAATCACTGCTTAAAGTTCATTCTTGATAATGATGCTGCATGCTATCAAGCCATTCTAAAATGATTACAAACAGTACAAAAATGAAGAAAATAAATGTAGCACCTGAGGCATCCCTCTCACACTTGAGTTCCTAGAAATGCTAAGCTGGGTTCAAAGTACTCTATAAGTACACATACATTAAATACATACATATATATACATATATATATACATATGTATATATATATATATATATCACAAACCCCCACTAGTGTTTTATTTTATTACTCAGATAAAGGTCTCAGTTTAAAAGAAAGGTATTTAACGATAATTTAATAAACCATAACAAAAGAATAATTTCCCCTACATATACACACACCTCCAATGGGAAGAGTCGACAAACTTAGTCAATAAGCATTTAGGAAGTGCCTACTATGTGCCAGGCACTGGCACTATAGTGTGTTGAGAATACAAAAAAAGGTAAAAGGCAATCCCTATTCTCAATGAGTACACAGTCTAATTAGAGTAAGAACATGCAAAAATATGGACAAAAACATATACAGGATATGTTAAAAGTGGAAAAAATCAACTGAGGAAAGGTACTATAATAAAGAGAGATCTGGTAAGATTTCCTAGAGAAAGTAGGATTTTAGTTAGGACTTGAAGGAAGACTAGGAAGCCAGGTGGTGAAGATGAGGAGGAGCTACCTTCCAGAAATATGGGACAGAGAAGAGGAAGGAGAAATTCCAGGAATGTGGGGCATCCAGTGAAAATGTTAGGAGTTAGGAGATGAAATGTTTGATTTTTAAAAACAGTAAAAGAGGCCAGTGTCATTGGATTGCCGAATATGGGAGGAGATGTAAATCCTAAGAGGATTAGAAGTGGGGAAGGAACAAGCTATAAAGGACTTTCAATGTTTAACAGGATTTTACATTCGAATCTGGAGATGGCATGTGTCTGGGGCATAGACAGTCAGGAGCACATACACACATACACAGGGAACATGTGTGGCCAGGATAAAGACATGGAAGGGAAAAAATCCAAGGGCCACCATTACCTTCTGGTGATGTCATCACATGGCTCATATTGACTTTGCATATAGTGGCTACCATTATACTTCAACTATAGTCACTGTTTAGTCTTGATCTGGTGTGACACAATGGATGGGATACCCAATCTAGAGTCATGGACACCTGAGTTAAAATCTAATTTCATATATTTTTAATTGATTAATTAAGAAAATTTTTCCATGGTTACATGATTCACGTTCTTTCTTTCCCTCCCCTACTCTCGCCCCCTTCCCATAGCCATCTGGATTCCTATATTAACTGGTTATGCAACTTTGAGTAAGTCATTTAAACTTTGCTAACTTTAGTTTCTTTATCTATAAAATGGATTCATAATAGCACCTACTTCTCAGGATTATTGTGAGAAAACATTTCTATAACACTTAACATTGTGCCTGGCACATAGTAGCATACTTTAATGCTAGTTATTATTATTATTATTATTATTGCTACTTTTTAGACATAGTACATAGTTTTGGAACTTTGCTTTCATCTTCTGATAATTGCATTAAGACTTCTTCCTATTCCCAATAAGAGGGAGAATGAATTATGCCATCTTTCTTTTAGTTTAGAGCCCAGTCTTAGGCTTTAGCTATCTTTATTTATTGATTCAAAGATATATTGTTTTTGAAGTTACATATAATAATAATTTTTGACATGTTTTCCAAAATTATAAGATCCAAGACATCTCCTTCTCTCTCATCCCTCCCCCAACTTGGAGATGGTAAAACATTAGCATTTTTAGAGAGGTAGGTTATTTATAGTACATTTAGTATTAGAGCAATGTAAAGCACTCAGTGTTTTGTTCTGATTCTTCTTCCCCAAAAGAAGCCAGAGAAGCATCAGTTTCTGACTGCTATATAGAAAAGTAGAGCTCTCAGATATTTAATCCATTGTCAGATGAGTATCACAATACATTATCTCAGTGAACTCTCTAATTTGGGGTTAGAAATTCCTTGCAATTTCAGTTTGATTTTTGATTGTCAATCTGTACCCTGATTCAGAATCATTGGAGAAGCAGGTCTCCTTATATTACCAGTGCTTAGCACAGTTTCTAACATATAGTAGGTGCTTAATGTTTCTTGACTGACTGACTGACTGACATGAAGCAAAGGCTATCTGATTCTCAGGTCTTATGATTTCCTGTCTCTATATTCTTCATGCAAAAGAAAATAAGGAAGAAGGGGCAAGGAAGATCTATGTGAAGCCCAAGCCCTCAATTCATAGTTTCAAATTTTCATCATTTAGATGTTCATCTTTTTAAAATAATTCTAAAAGGCTGCACCAGAAAAGCAAAATAGGGAAGTTTTTATTACTTTTTTAGAATCTCAGCATTAGATGTGACCTAGGAGGCAATCAAGACCAACCTTCTATATGGTCATTCTATAAATTTTCCAGTGCCATCTAGTCCTATGTGCATAAATCTCTTGCATGAATTATTATCAACTGTTCGTCTAGACAAGAATGCAGGTTCTAGAGTAAAAATGAAATTGAGCTTTGCACTTGGCAGAACAAATTCTTCTTCTGCATAAAAACTATTCCTACTTTTGTCTTACAGACAGGCTATCACTAGTCTTCTCTTCCCTAGTCTAAACAACCAAATTTAATTTAACAGATTTGCATATACCATGTTTTCTTACTTTTTAATTATCATAGTTTATCCCTTATAGACACAGTCCTGTTTATCAACATCCCTTAAAAATAGGGATATAGTTGTATTTACCTCACTGAAAGAGTATACTTTCAAATTCATCAACTACGAAGCAATGGTGTCTACCATAATTCTTATAGGCCCACTCTGTGCCAGTCATTGTGCTAAGGCTAATAGAAGAAGCTGGGAGGACAGTGAAGATAGTTCTTGGCCTGGAAACAAGAAGACTTGAGTTCAAATTTGGCTTCAAACACTGGCTGGATGACCCTGGACAAGTTATTTATCTTTTTTTTCCAGTTTTCTCATCTGTAAAATGAGAACAATATTAGCACCCATTAAACTCAGAGTTGTTGTGATAATCAATTAAGATAATATTAAAAAAAAACACTTTACATATTACCTGGCCCAAAGTAGGCATTAATCAAGGCTTGTTCTTTCCCTTTACCAACTTGTTTCATTTAACTCTCACAAACCTAAGAATACATGCTATTATGATACCTCTTTTACAATTGAGAAAAGAGAGAAACAAAGGGTAAGCAACTTTCCCAGTGTCAGATCAGTGTCTGAGGATGGATTTAAACTCAAAGTCTTCCTGGCTTCTAACCCTGTGTTCTGGCAGTTGCTACAGCATTCTATCCAGTTTGCTGATGGAAGATACTTCAGAAGTCTTTTAGACTTCCATAACTGAGCAAAAATCCCAGCTACATTGTCCTACTGAATTCAACATATTTTAAGATAATTTGTCTTACATGTGAAGTATTAGAGAATTTCATAGTGGAAAGAGCACAGAATAACTAATTTGGGCCAAGAAGAGATTCTGGAGGCTTCTTCATCCAATTATTCATTTTTCAAATGAGAAGCCTAAAGCACAGAGATTTAGTGACTTGCCCAGAATCACAAAACTAGGAAGTATGTGAAATAGCATTCAAAACTTGGTCCTCTTCACTCCAAGCCCAGAGCCATCTTCCTTCTGTTATGCTATCACCTTTCACTGAAATAAATATCTTCTTTAAAAAGATCTTAATGGGGCCGGGGGGGAGATTCTGGGAAGATGGCTACTTAGAGCAAATCTTAAAACCTCCACACCCTTTCCACACTGAGACAGAAAACAAAGCACTTCAAGAAGAAAGAGGACAAAATCTAACAAAAGGGCAGAGAAGAGGGGATTCTAATGCTGGACAGCTCAAGAGGTACACCAAGAAAAAGGCTTGAATTCTTAAACTGTTAGGTCTGAGGGTATAGAAGGGGAATCCCAGGTCACCTCCCCCCTAGGGCTATGCAGAGTCTCCAGTTGCCCCTGAAATCTCCAGGTGGGCAGGCTCACTGGCTCATAGAGAGGGCCTTGTGGAGCTGGATGCCAGGAGTTGAACACAGGCACTGAAGAGGTGGATAGAGGAGAAAGCCAGAGAAAAAGAGTAAAAATGCTCAGAAGATGGCAGCTTAGATGGAGCAAAACTTCAGCCCTACTTGCTTTAAAAAACTGAGATAGAGAGCAAAGAACCTTGAGAAGAAAAAAAAAGGTATAACTGAAGGACAGATCAGGGGGACCCTAGTGTTGGACAGCTCAGCGAAAAAACTCCATCTTGTCCCCCCACCTTCTCTCTCTCTCTCTCTCTCTCTCTCTCTCTCTCTCTCTCTCTCTCTCTCTCTCTCTCTCTCTCTCTCTCTCTCTCTCTCTCTCGGTTTT
>NC_058131.1:65968177-65991248 GCF_016433145.1 Gracilinanus agilis | reverse complement strand
TCTCTCTCTCTCTCTTTCCTTTTAACATCTCCACTGAGCATGTTCAGCTTCTATAAGGAATGATGGTTGGTTCTCAGGGTAGAAGTCGGTGTGCACTCCATTCAGTGGGAAGTTGGCGTTTCATTATTTAAGGATGACATGCCATTACAGTGATACATCTAAAGGTTAAGAATCCAGCACAGTCTGGAACATTTTAAGTGGTATATGGCATAGAAAGCTGTGATCATTATTTATAATGGCTTTCTTGCTTCAAGATGCAGTGGAAAGCAAAGAATAAAAAATAAAATATTTGGTTTGAGAAAATGCCTCATTATTGTAACAAAGAAACTGAAAACAAAGTTAGTGCATATTCTTGAGAGACTACATAGGTTTGAAATGAGGGAGTTTAAGGAATCAACTTGAGTCAGTCAGAGAGTCTAGAAATTTGAAGGGTCTCTGAAGGTCATCTAGTTCAAACCACAGTGGAACAAGAATCTATTCTGCAATATCTCTGACAAATGGGTATCTAGCCTTCACTTGAAGGTACTTAATAATGGTGACCTCACTAAGCCCTAAGAAAACCTGTCCTACTTTTTGGATAGTTCTCATTGTTAGGAATTTTACCCTTACAAGAAAGCAAAATTTGTCTCTGCAGCTCTTGCCCATGTCTCCTGGTTCCACCCTTTAGGACCAACCAGAACAAGTTTCTTATGAAAAAAAAAAACCTCTTCTTCATGGCAGTTCTACATATACCACAAAAAATTAAAACTTGTCCTAGCCTCTTCACATCTTCTACAGTCCCACATATTCTTTACTTCAACCTAAGCATTTCAAGTTACTCCAACTCATTTATGTATAGCAGAATCTCTAGTATTCTTTTTACTGCCTTCATTCTCCTCTGGACTGACCCCATAAAACGGGCAGATGTTCTTCTCATGCTCCAGATATGAAGAAATGAGGAAGATTATTCCCTTTATGTCATTCTGCTGAAATCCCAGAATACCAATGACTGAAACTTCTGGTTGAAAGTTAGATCATATAATAGTTATCATTTATATCAGATATTGAGTCCATCATTTTTTATGAGTTTGACAGCTAGTTGGCACATGCAGTATATAAAATCTTGCAACCATGCTTTCATGGCTGCAAGCTGGCAGTTGCCCATTTAGAACTCAGAACCTGGCATGAGACCCAGATGGGTGCTAGTGTGGCAGTTTAGAGTGAGGATATAAAAGAAGGGTCCCAGGCCCCTGACTTCACATTGTTCTTCACTGCTTCTTCTGGACAGGATTCAGGGAGAAGGAGGTGGAACATGGGACTGGGCCCTGGGGTGGTTTTGGGTTTAGCTTCTTTAGGCAGGCAGGGACAACTACCATTCCTAGCCAAATACCAACAACTCATTGGCAAACACAACAACCCTTTATAGAAAACAAGAGTTTATTACTATCCTCAAGACATCACCATCTGGCCCAGGGCTTCATAGCCCTGGGTCAGCAACCAAGCCTTTCAGAATTAAGCTTGCCCACTAGGTATTCTTTCTTCAGCACCTTAAGATCTTCAGTATTACTTAGAGCAGTTTATTGAAGTTAGTCATCTAAAGATTTTAGCTTACCTTATCCACTTACCTATTCCCTTTACCTTATAACAACTTATCACCAATAAACCCCTTTGACACTAAGCTTAAGGTCTTGAAAGTCATTTGCCTTACCTTGGCCAAAGGCCAACCAACATCACCAGTCTGAACATACTATAGGCTACAGCTAACAAACTCCATAAGCAGTTAGGGCCAGGAAGTGCCAACCTTCTTCCTGCCTGACCCCTTCTATTGACCAATAGGATTAATAGCATTTCTCTGGGTAGGGTAATAGAACCCTGAGCTTAAAGGGGCTTGACCTGCTAGTAAGAGTGTTTCAACTATCTCTCAGCCAGCTTGGGTGCAGGACCCTAGGTACATATTCCACTCACCACTCCAGCCTAGAGGCCTGGGGCTGGTCTAAGTCTAACCACAACACTACTCCTATAGTGCAGCCAGCCCCATTTTATTACACACATTGGATAGAGTATTGGACCAAGTGTCTGAAAGATGAGTTCAAATTCTGCCTCAGGCACTTTCTGGCTGTGTGACCCTAGACAAATCAGCTAAACTCTGCCTTTTTCATTTTGCTCATCTGTAAAATGGGAATAGTAATAGCACTTTCTTCCCAGAGACATTATGAGGATATAAATGAAATAATATGATCATATGCATATTAGATATCATTATTATTTATTCTTCTCCTGTTTGTGCCTCTATAGCTGTGCTTCTAACTTCATCATTCCCTAGAGGCCAGAATTCTTCATTTGGCCCTCATATGCTATACCCTTTTGACAAGATATGTCAACATTAACAATTCAAGGGATATATATCATGCTGCTAATTCCTATAAGATCTGAAGTCCACTAAGACCTTCAGACCCTTTTTCATGTTACATTGACTATAGTAGTCAGTCTTACAATGTGATTAAGTCAAGATTTACTTGGATATCTTTGGATTACAGCCAATTCTTTTTTCACTAATTTGAGCTTAAGGAGAATCTGTGAACACTCATGAATTATTTGAGATGTAGAAAAGTGCAACATGAAGATTTTAATTAAAGTTAACTATCTGAAGTCCTTCCTGACTATGAAAATTGTCATGCAAAATTTCTTCCTGCCTATGAGCACTGAAAATTTTTACATAAATATTAAAAGATCAACTAGCCAGTAGGCTACAGGGAGTACTTTTGCAGCATTTTGGGAGAGTTTAGGATAGATGCACCTTTAAAGTCCTTTCTAAATATGACATTCTGACATGGAATTCTTCTTTATCTTTTTAAACCAATTATTTATTTATTTTTAAGTATTTCTCCAATGGTTAAATGATTCATATTTCCCCCTCCCCTCTCCCAGAGCCAACAAGCAATTTCACTGGGTTTATACATGTATTATGACTCAATAACTATTTCCATATTATTCATTTTTGTAATAGAGTAATCTTTTGAAAACCAAAGCCCCACAAAGAAATGCTCTAGTTCATCATTCCTTACAGAATTATAGTAATCCATCTCCATCATATACCACAATTCATTCAGCCATTCCCTAATCAAGAGACACCCCCTCATTTTTCAATTTTTTGCCACCACAAATAGTGTGGCCATAAATATTTTTGTACAAATGTTTTTAGTTATTATCTCTTTGGGGTAAAACCCCAAAAGTATTGCTGGATCAAAGAGAATGCCTCCTTTAAAAGCCTGTTGGGCATAATTCCAAATTATCTTTCAGAATAGTTGGATCAATTCACAATGACACCAACAATGCATTAGTGTCCCAATTTTGCCATGTCCCCTCCAACATTTATTGCTTTACTTTACTGTCATATTGGCCAATTTGATAAGTGTGAGGTGGTACCTCAGAGTTGTTTTGATTGGCATTTCTCTATTTAGGAGGGATTTAGAAAACTTTTTTATATAATTATTAATAGTTTTGATTTCTGCAATTGAAAACTACCTTTTCATATCCCTTCCCATTTATCATTTGCGGAATAGCTTGATTTCTTATAGATATATCTTAGTTTCTTATGAATTTAAAAAATTAGAACTTTGTCAGAGATTTTTGTTATACTTTTCCCCCCAGTTTGTTGCTTTCCTTCTAATTTTGGTTGCATTAGTTTTGTTTGTACAAAACCTTTTTAATTTAATATAATCAAAATTATTCATTTTACATCTAATCTTGTAATGCTCTCTATTTCTTGCTTTGTCTTAAATTCTTTTCTTATCCATACACCTGACAGATATACTATTCTATTTTCAACTAATTTATTCATAATTTCCCTCTTTATATTTAATTAATTTACCCATTTTGAATTTACCTTGGTATTGGGTGTGAGACATTGATCTAAACCTAATCTCTCCCATACTGCTTTCCAATTTTCCTAGTATTTTTTGTTGTGTTCTTGTCCCCAAAGCTGGAATCTTTGGGTTTAGCAAATATTAGCTTGCTCAGGTCATTTGCCCCAAGTCTATTCCTTTAATCAACCTTTTATCTCTAAACTGGTACCAGATTGTCTCCATGAGTACTGCTTTATAGTAAAGTTTAAGATTAGGTACTACCAAATTAGGCCCCCATTCTTCACAATTTATTTTAATTAGTACCCTTTTTATTCTTGATCTTTTGTTTTTTCAGATGAACATTGTTATAATTTTTTTCTAATTCTATGAAAAAGGTTTTTTGATATTTTGACAGTGTAACATGCATGATCTTAAGTGGGGTGAAATTGCCTCATATAATTCCACAGTACCCCCCAGAACTCCAGGAGAGGGGGCAATTGGGGCAGTTAAGAATGTAGGTATAAAAGCCAGGACACCCAGCTTGCAAGTCACTTTGGGGAATGAGGGTGGCTGGGAAAAGGGTAGGATTGCTTCTCTTTTGTTAGCTCATCTTTGACCTCTAGGGAGCAGGGTGTTACTTTGCTATTTACTCCATATTGACTAATCCAGGCTGTGTGCACTGGGGAAATACCTCATGTACAGTGTCTCAGCTAATCTCTAATAAAAATCTACAATCAAGATTATCTTTACCATCTTGAACTTGATAACATCAGATAAAGGGAAAGTCAGTTTGTGAGGGAGTTGGAAGTACTAGTTATTCAAAGGCATTCCCCTCTTGGTTTGCTGTATCTAACAAGTTTCCTGAAGATATTAAGTACTTTTCCTTACCCTCAATCCTGAAATTTACCCTCCTTCCTTGTTCTGAAATTAATAAACCCCTTCCCTTGTTAAGTTTGTGAGCCTGTGTGAAGTTATATTTAGGCTTTACCAACCAATTTCATACATTACCTAGGCAAAATCTTCATCCAGGCAAGCACTGAACACAGCTGTTATCCAGAGGGCAAGACTGATGTTTTGAAGACATCCTGAACCTTTTGCTAGCTTAGGTTTTAGGGAATAAAGTTCTAACAGTAGAAATTGCTAATCTAGGTGGGATTATTTCTTATCCTTCTACCAATTTAGCCCTGGGAGAGCCAAGTCAAAACAGCCTTCATTTCTTGATCTAAGAGGGGTTTCTGTTACAATTGTTATTCCAGGCTATAACTGCCTCCGGAGGGGGAGGAGAAAGAATTCTATTCACTCACACCCTTCCCCCCTGCTAGTATTGCCAGCTTAATCTTTTGCTGTGACTCCATTGTCAATCATTGCCAATCTGACCCATCCTTATAATAAGTATAGCACTGAATAAGTAGATTAATTTAGATAGGATTACCATTTTTATTACATAAGATCATCCTATCCATGAGTAATCAATGTTTTTTTTTAATTGTTTAGATATAGCTTTAATTGTATGGAAAGTGTTTTATTGTTTTCATATAATTCCTGTGTTTGTCTTGGCAGATTTCTCAATATTTTATATTGTCTAGAATTATTTTAAATGGAATTTCTCTTTCTAATTCCTGCTGCTGAATTTTGTTGGAAATATACAGAAATGCTGATGATTTATGTGGGTTTATCTTATACCCTGAAACTTTGCTAAAGTTTAATTATTTCCACTAGCCTTTTAGTTGATTTCCTAGGTTTTTTTAAGTATACCATCATATCATCTGCAAAGAGAGAAAGTTTAATTTCATTGTTGTCTACATTAATAACTTTGATTTCTTTTTCTTCTCTAATTGCTACTGCTAGCATTTATAGTACAATATTAAATAGTAGTAGTGATAATGGGCCTCACTGCTTCACTATTGATTTTACTGGGAAGGCTTCTAACTTGTCCCCTTTGCAGATGATACATGCTGATGGTTTTAAATAAATACTGCTGATTATTTTGAAGAAAGGCCCCTCAATTACTATATTTTCTAATGTTTTCAGTAGGAATGGGTATTGTATTTTTGTCAAAGGCTTTTTCTGAATCTATTGAGATAATACTGTGAATTTTTGTTATTTTGGTTGTTGATATGGTCAATTATGTGGGTAGTTTTCCTAACATTAAACCAGCCCTGCATCCCTGGTATAAATCTAACCTGGTCATAGTGAATAATCCTTGCAATAACTTGCTCTAGTCTCTTTGCTAGGATTTTATTTAAGATTTTTGCATCTATGCTCATTAGGGAGATTGGGTTATAGTTTTCTTTCCCTGTTTTTGGTCTTCCTGGCTTGGGAATCTATACCATATTTGTGTCATAAAAAGAACTTATTAACACTCCTTTCCTTATTTTGTCAAATTCTTTGTATAGTGTTGGGATTAGTTGTTCTTTAAATGTTTGATAAAATTCATTTGTGAATCCATCTGGCCCTGGGGATTTTTTCTTAGGGAGTTCCTTAATGGCTAGTTCAGTTTCTTTTTCTGATATTTAAATATTCTATTTCCTCTTTCATTAATCAGGGCAATTTATTTATTTTTTTGATGAAGTGTTTCATATTTTCTTCTATTTATTCATTCTTTTGATTATTTTGTTTTATAGAGTCTTGATTCCTTGTGAAGACATTAGCTTCTAATTGTTCAATTCTAATTATTAAAGACTGAATTTCATCAATGACTTTTTGAACCTTCTTTTCCTTTTGATATATTTTTCTTTGTAAGTTATTCTTTTCATCTTTTATTTATTCTTTTTGCCTTATTTCTGGGCTGGTCAATTCTGTCTTTAAAAAAAAAAAAACAACTCTTTTCTTGTTTTAATTTATGTGCCTCTCTTTCCAGATGACTTATTTTGCTTTTTAAATTCATTTCCCAATTTTCTTCAACCTGTCTTATTTGGTTTTTGAATTCTTTTTTGAGCTCTTCCAGAGTCTTAGTCCAATTTGTTTGGTTTATGAAGTTTCACTTGCTATTGCTTGGTCCTCCTCTTTTCCATTTGTTCTTTGTTCTTCATCCAAATAGAAACTTTCAATAGTAATTTCCTTTTTTTCTTCTGTTATTTATTCCTTTTTTTCTTCTTTCCCCCTCACTGTAGGCTATATAATTTTTCCTCTGTTTGCTTACTGGATCAGTGAATTTGAGCTTTTATGCCCTTAAAGGTCTTCTTCTCTGCTCTGCTGGCATACTGGATTAGACTGTTTGAGGTGACCTGCTGAACTAATATGCCCTGAGGCAGATCTTCCCTCACTGCCCAAAGAGGCTGAAGATTAAAGTGTGGGGATGAAGGTTGTAGATAATTGGTCTTCCCTTCCACTTCTCTCTGCTAGCCTTCTCCCTGCCAGCCATGGTCAGAGCCCTGAGCTTCATGTGGTTGTACCAAGGCATTCTGTCACAGTTGCAGTCTTCACCCTGAGATCCTACTGTCAGCCTAAGTCCTACTGCAGGTCTCAGCACAGAAGGTGGATAAGTGATGGTGGTTCTTTCTACTCTAGAATTCAACTTTCTCTGACTACCTTTCAAATTGAATTGAATAGTTGAGTTCTGTGGCTCCATCTTGTTGTTATTGTTTAGATTTCTGCCTCTTTGAAAAAGCTTTTTTATGTTGCTATGGAAGGATAGTCACAGAGGATTAGGCTTCTGCTACTTGCCACCATCTTGACTCTGCCCTCAATGAAATTCTTCTAAATAACTCAGACATAAAGGTATTTCTCATTACTTCTCAACATCAAAGAGCTACCTGATCATTCCATAAACATGGAATCTGATATTTCTAAACAAGACTCTAGACCAGTGATGGGCAAAATATGGCCCATTGGCCAGATGTGGCCCTCTCAAATGTTCTATTGGGCTGTGTGACATTATTCCTAATCTGATGAATATAATGAATATGATACAATGCAATGAAACTTTGAAAGAGTTGCCTTAGAAACACACTGACAGATGATCATTTCCTTTCCTTTGATCCCCTCTTTAAAAAATTTGCCCAATACTGCTCTAGACAATTCATCTTCTATACCTTTGGAATTCCCTTTTAGGAATTAAAAAATAATAAGTTTTCTACTATCTTTTCTTGATAACCACTGAACTAAATATTGGGGAGTTGGATGCTATTTCAGATACTGAATACTTCTTTCTGGAATTCCTAATGAGTCAGGAGGATGTAAGTACTTAAGGAAATTCTGAGATAAGTCATACCAGCTTCCATTAAGCCTATTTATTCTAAGCCAAGGGTCAGAAAGAAAGAAAATACTAAATGATACAAAGAAAAGGACATTGAGCTTGATTTTTTTTGTCATATATTAATTTGTGACTGTGAGCAAATAATTCCCTCTCTCTAAGACTTAGTTTCCATTTTGTAAAATTAAGGTGATAATTGTACATCATATCTCTAATAATAGTCAACCTTTATATAGTTCTTCCTCTGCTCTAGGTACTGTGCTAAGAACTTGACAATTAATTATCTCATTTAATCCTCATAACAATTTTGTGAGGTAGGTTCTATTCCTGTCCCCATTTTACAGATCAAGAATCAGAAACAGGCAGAGGTCAAGTGACTTGCCTGGGGATCACAGTTAGTATAGTTTTGAACTCAGATCTTCCTGACCCCAACCCTTATATTCAGTGCATTGAGTCACTTGGTGAGAAACATTTGAAATAATATATTTAAAATACTATAGCAACATTTATTATTTTTATTGTAATTCAGAGCTATCCTATGATTAGCATTAAAATTTTGTTTTTAATCCATACTATGTATGCAGGAAGATAAATTCTACCTGGAAATTGATATATGATTACATGTATAATGTTGTGTTAGACATAATTCAGTTCTTGGGGAATGAACTTACCTTGTGGAAAGAATGTCTACCTCTCATCTAGACCTTAAGTTTATTTTAATTTTCTATTTAACAAAAAAGGTTCCTAGTAAAAAGAAAACATATAGAATTGTTCTTTCAAATACAATAAGACAATAGCAGCATGATTGAGAATAGTTACATAAGCCTTGAGATTCTGAATGTATTCTCTTGCTACTAATAATACCTCAAAATTACATAGAACTCTAGGGTTTAAAAAGCACTTTCCCATACATTAATAATCTTTTGAGGTAGTTGGTAGAAATGTCATTATGTATATCTTGTAGTATTTTAGGCTGTAGGATGCTAACCTTTCTCTGAACAAAGAAATCTGTGATCCGATCCCAAATTCTTAGGTACACATTAGACTATATCTTGTTTCCTCCTCCTTATCTATTAAGAACACAGATGAAATACTCATTTCTCCCAGAGGTACCTATTTTTTCTGTAGAAACCAGTTTCCCCCATAATGCTTAAAATAGCAGTTTCTTTTGTTCCTTTCCTTACCTTTAAAAAATATTAATTCATCATCAAGTAAATAAAATGTATTAGTTTCTCTGCTTTTAGGAGAGAAGAAGCTCTAGCTCATGTCCATAGTGTTGAAATGTTCTGTTATGATTAAATTATATTTCCACTCCAACATTCAACTCTTCATTCATTTTGTCCTCCTGGGTGGCTGGTCTGGAGAATGCTCCCATGACAACATTATTACTGTCCCTTCCTCAAATGAACCTCACTCTAATGTTCTGTCATGCTCACCCCTTCCCCCTCTTTGATGGATCTCTGTATCATTCCTCTTAATCTCTTTAATATATTTTGACTAAATTACAGCTCTTGCCTTGTCATATTCCAACTATGATGCCATGTTCTACCGAGTCCAAGTGATATGAATGACAGAGAAATTTCCTCCTCTAGTTCATTGTATTTATCACCTATATTCTCTCTATTTATTTGTAGACATTGACAAGCTTATCATATCTCTTTAATTTTTACTACCACCTTGTAGGGAGAGTGTTCCAAATATCATTGTCTCCAATTTACAGATTAGAAAATTGAATCCAAGTGCAGTGAAGAAACTTCCCCCAAATTTTTGTTCTCTTGACATTGAGAGATGCCAATGGAACATATGGACATTCCATGTAAGATGTCTTACAACTCTGTCTGAAGTCTGTTTTCTACTTTCTATTCTTGGAAAGAGAAAATAGTCAATCAAAAAGCATTTATTAAGTACCTGATATACAGCAGGCATTATACTAAGCATTAGAAATAAAATACAAAGAGAGACAAGAATCAGTTCTTATTCTAAAGTAGCTAAAGGTCTAATGTAGGAAGCACATATGAAAATGCAAATAGAGAATAAATAAGATGTAATTAACAGATGGAAGGGACCAGGATTAAGAAGCGTTGGGAAAGGCTTCTTTGTGGAAAGTGTATCCTAGCTGAGACTTAAAGGAAACCATGGAATCCAGGAGGTAGAGATGAGAAAGAAGAGTATTCTATGCATGGAGAAAAGCTAATGAAAATGACTGGAGTCCAGAAAAGGAATGACTTATGAAAGGACAAGCAAGTAATCCAATGTCATTGTATCAATGCATAAGTGATGGCACATAAGACAGAGATTTCCAACCCACTCTCTGTAGGCTCCATGTAGTACATAACACTCAGAGGAACCAGATTAAACTATCATTGAGAAATAGTTAACAACATAAATAAAAATACAATAGAACAGATAATATTAGATTTACAACAAAATAAATAAAAATATAACAAAACAGATGTTAGATTTAAAACTAAGTCGATTTATGGACTGCAGGGAAACACACATAAGGTTCATGGTCTCCATTTTTGACAACAATGGTATGAAGGGTAAGAAAACTAGTATGGGGAAGAGGGTAATAGATTACCAAAGATTTTGAATGCCTAAGAAGTTCATGTGTGACTGGAGGTAATAGGGAGTCACTGGAATTTACTAAATAAGGGGGTAATGGTGACATGATCACATTTATGTTTTAGAGAGATCACTTTGGCAGCTGAGTGAGGTTGGATTGGAGTGGGGAGAGACTTGTGGCAGGCAGATCCTCCATCAGGCTATTGCAAGAATCTCAGTGTGAGTTGTTGAGGCTCACCTTGGAGTGGTTGCATTGTGGGGGGGGTGAGGGGGAACGCATTTTTGAGAGATGTTAGAAAGGCAACAGATTGAATATGGTAGTAAGATAGACATAGACACAGACAGACACATTGAGATACACCCACAGATAGACATACCAAAAACTTGGACTTTTAAAAATTGACTTGCTTGGTACGGTGGGAAGTACTATAATGGGAGTCAGACCAAAATGGATTGATTAACCAGCATTTATTTCCTCCCTACAATAAATATGTCAGTTTTAGTGTTAGACATTGGGCATTGTTATGTCAATCTAGGGGCTGAGTTAATTGAGTTGTTGAGTCCTAATGAGTTGTTGAGTCCTAATGGGCACCTAGATATGGTAGTGAACTCAAAAGGTCAAACTCAATGCAGCTGATGTTAAAGGAGAATATTTAGAATCCACTGACTCCAATCCCAAGATGGCTAGCAGTAACCCAGGACTAGCAGCCTGAGCTAGGAATCAGTTCATAGTAGAATTCGACTAACCCTTGTCAAACTGAAGCCCTGTAACTCTGATGCTGATGGCTATATCCCTTAACTTGATTCACTATAGATCTGATTATTTGATCTACAAATATTAATTAATTATTTTGACCTGCTCTGACTGGGGATTTGATCTCAAGAAGTTGAATGAAGGAATATTGAAGTAAACCCCTTTCCTAATTTGACACAGGACATAGTCAACTGAAACCTGACTAGATCTTTGAAACTCTCAGGCAAGTGATTTCTCATAAGATCATTTAATAGTTGATGAGTTTAGTGAAAGGAGAACTGGGTAAATGATGGAAAGTGGGACTTGGGAATCCTAAATAAATCTAGATGGACAAATTGTTGTTGAATCTTCACTTGAATATTGTTGATCAAGGATCTTGGTTGGCTGACAGCCAGGCTGAGGCCTGATTGGCCCCAGCCCTGAGTCAAGGCTTAACCCTACTGAATGGTAGTTGTCTTTGCAGATTTTCTTGGTGATTATAAATCAGGAAACAGATAAATGGAACACAGTTGTATCAGGCTGATAGCTAAAGCTGGTAGCTGAGTAAAGAGAGTATAGACTATGCCTAAAACCTATCCACCCTCACCCAAATATCTCCAACTGAGATCAAGATGGGTTCAGATCTGTTCCTTTCATATCCAAGCCTAACTGGTTTGGCTCATGCCAGGCTCATGGCAAGTTCAGTCCATTCTGCATTCTAAGCAGGTAACTGTCCATCACTCTTGACTCAACATGGTTGCCACTATATTTTCTTAGAGCATACAGATAAAAATTGAGAAATTGAGAAATCTTACATTCCATATAAGATGTATAGAAATAACTGTTTGAAGTCTGTTTTTCTACTTCCTATCCTTGGAGAGAGTCAATCAAAAAGTATTTATTAAGCATTATTTATAATATATAATACATATAATATATATAATACATATTGNCTATCCACCCTCACCCAAATATCTCCAACTGAGACCAAGATGGGTTCAGATCTGTTCCTTTCATATCCAAGCCTAACTGGTTTGGCTCATGCCAGGCTCATGGCAAGTTCAGTCCATTCTGCATTCTAAGCAGGTAACTGTCCATCACTCTTGACTCAACATGGTTGCTTCTGCATTCTAAGCAGGTAACTGTCCATCACTCTTGACTCAACATGGTTGCCACTATATTTTCTTAGAGCATACAGATAAAAATTGAGAAATTGAGGAATCTTACATTCCATATAAGATGTATAGAAATAACTCTTTGAAGTCTGTTTTTCTACTTCCTATCCTTGGAGAGAGTCAATCAAAAAGCATTTATTAAGCATTATTTATAATATCTAATACATATAATATATATAATACATATTGTATATAACATATAATTATTGCCTTGTAGAAGATTTTATTCTATTATCCAAAACCTGAATTCTAATTCACCAGTCGTTTATTCTCTTAGAGATATTGGGTAAATCACTTCTGTTTTCTATACATCGATTTAATAATCCTTTAATATTTTTTTAATTACCTTCTGTGTATCACTTCCAAGATTGACAAGTTAAGTGACTTGCTTAGAATCGCATAGCTAGGAAATGTCTGAGGTTGGATTTGAACCCAGGTCCTCTAGATACACTATGCTACCTAGCCACCCCTAAATTTTCTCCTCCTTAAAATTGAACCCAGTTATACCCGCATTTCCTTCACAAGCCCAACAGTCTATATTCTGAGTGTTTTAAGCTCTAACAAGCTGTTGGCGATGTTAGCAATATTCTATGTTCTAGAGTTCCTTGTAACTCTAAACAATCTGTCTCCTAACAATTTATGTTCAAAGATCCCTTCGAGGTCTGAAGTTCCGTTTCATCCGTTCATTATTACTGTTTTCTTGTCTCACTTTGGAAAGGATGTTTGTTCATTGCCCACCAAAGAAAAACTACACGAGCAGCAGCAACGCGTAGTTGATAGTTTCAAGGAATTCTCCATGGGGCCAGGCTGTTTTTGATGTAACCACACCAACAACCCTTCCTGCTTGTTCTCTCAATTGTGACATGCTGGCTTGGATCAGATGAGCTTGCATATGTTAACTGAAATTAAACGGGAGCCTGGGGAGCGAATGGCTTTTGTCAGTATGTGGGGTCAAGGACTGGCCTCATCTTCTCGTTACAATGTATTATTTACAACTGTATGTTTTAAAGAGCTCCGGGTGTCTACAGTTAGCTGCATCCCATTAAGGAAATGAGAGCCCAAACAGGCAGCAGAAGGCTCTCATCAGCCACAGCCTACCCGGATAGACGGATCCCCGGGGCTGATGGGAATTTTGCCCAAAAGCTTTTGGGAAGGGGATTCAGAGGGGAGGTTTAGCCAGGGTGGGAAGAGAGGCGGGGAGGAGGTGGTGGGTTGAGCCAAGACCCAAAAAAAAAAAAAAAAAAAAAAAAAGAAAAAAAAAACCACCAAAAAAAAAACAAACCACCAATAAGCAATATTGATGGTCTCAGACAGAGTATGGCATAAAAATAGAAAGAAATTTACTAACTTTAATTCCGAAGACGTTATTTACTCAGAAAGACTTTATTTCTTGGAACTCAAGCTGCCCTCAGGCTAGCTTATCTCAGGGTGCTCCCTCCACTCTGGGTGGAAGATGGGGGATATCATTAGGCTTATTTTCTTCCAGCTCCATATTGAAATAAAGTAAACTGGTGGAATTTACTTGGAGAAAAGCTTCCAGAAGAGAGTATATGTATGTTTCTGTGTGGAGGGGGGGGGGGGGGTGGGGAGGGCTATAATTAAATAGAGGAATTCTCCATTCAGGAATCATTCAGGGACTCTGAGTGTGTCTTCTTCTGGAAGGCATAGATGTGCCTTGTAGCACCTGCTAGAATAGTGGTCAGCAACGTATGGCTCTCTAGCCATATCTGGCTCCACCTCTGGACCATCCAGTCCAGGCAGAGCCCCTGGATGTGCCCCAGGGGGCCCTTCTGCCCCCGCCCCATATTCCAGTGCCTTCCTCTTCCATCCTCCTCCCACAGGCATTTATGGCTCTCAGGGCTAAAAAGGTTGCCTACCTTTGTGCTAGAAGATGGGTAACATTGCGGCTTTTGTAATTAGTTGGTTTTCCATTTTGTCAAACAAGCTGAAGGTGAAGCTACTCTGTTGTAACCTATAAAAGTCTTTATTGAGGATGTTCTTTCCTTTTCCTTTTATTTTGGCTTCAAGAAAGACACTGGGTGAGCAGCAGAGTAAGGTCAGATCTAGGTAAAATGAGGTGAGCCCCACTGTTTTGGCCCCTTTCAGACATAGGGGAGACTCCATGGGTTTTTCTCCATTTAGTTTAAAAGGACAATTCCTAATTCCATGTGAACTGGAACAACCTCCAGAAACTGATGCATTGTGAAAGGAACAGAACCAGGAGAACATTGTACACAAAGACTGATACACTGTGGTAAAAACAAATGTAATGGACTTCTGTACTAGCAGCAATGCAATGACCCAGGACAGTTGTGAGGAACTTATGAGAAAGAATGCTATTCACATCCAGAGAAGGAACTGTGGGAGCAGAAACACAGAAGAAAAACATATGATTGATCACATGGTTCAATGGGGTTATGATTGGGTTTGTAGACTCTTAAGTGACCATCCTAATACAAATATTAGCAATATAGAAATAGGTCTTGATCAATAATACATGTAAAGCCCAGAGGAATTGCTCCTTGGCTACCGAAAGGGAAAGGGAAGAAGGGAGGGAAATAACATGAACCATATAACCATGGAAAAAATTCTAAATTAATTAATTAAAGATATATTTATATGTATTTTCTTTACAAAGGAGAATTCCTAGAAGATAAGTCCTATATAGGTTATAGCATATCTTCTCAACCATATATGCACCAGTCATACAGACAGAAGCAACAAAGTCCAAATGGTCAGAGTTTCTGAATACTAAGATTTCCTAGGTAGTACAACTTGGAATTTAGACTTCTAACAAGAGAAGGGCATATATAGGTCAGTGCAGTCTCAAGAGTTGCTTGGAGAGGAGCCCCATATCCAAAAAAGTCTATCAAAAAAGGGGAAATTTCCTGGGAGGTATACTGCTTGGCAAAGGAAGATCACATATATGGAACCTGGTGATAGAATCTGGGTCACTGGTAAAGGACTAAAACCACTTATGGGGAGACAAAGGAACCTAGGATTTAACTCTGTTCTTGCTGTGTTATTTTTGGTTTATGTCAAATGAGAAGGAGATTGAGTCCCTATTATTTTTGTTTGTTTCTGTTCTGGGATAAGAACAAGCCCCTGTAATTGCTGTTGTTTTTTTTTTTTAATATTACCTTCTGTATTAGAATTGATAGTAAGTATTAGTTCAAAAACAGAAGTGGTAAAGGCTAGGCAATTAATGTAGCTAAGAAGTATCTGAGATCAAATTTGAACCAAGGACTCTCAGACTCCAGGCCTGATACACTAAACATTGTTCTAAGTAGTTGTTCCCCGCCTGCTAAATTTTTACAAGAAAATTGAATATCTTTGAAAATGTCTGTGGGATGAAAGTGAGAATGACTGGAATATTGGGTTGATGACCACTAGGCAACCTCAAATGTGCTGCCTTTCTGACAGTGGTCCAATCCATGGGGTAGTTCCTTGAGTCTGGACAACTTGGTACACTTGGGAAAGTAGGACTCTCAGGAGAAGAATGAAAACCGTATTGATTGTTTATAGGCCATTGTGAGTCGTAATGTGTTTCCTGAATTTGTTTATGGGCTCCTTTGAGTGCTTTGTGTTTTCTGTTTTTTCTATGGAATGTAATAAAGGCTTTCCTGTACCTGACAAATACATTGGTAATTCTACTGCTTGTATGGGAGCTTGGGACCCATTTTAACTACATCTGTGGATACCGAGAGAAGAACTATATTTGAACATTTTCCCAGAGGCTTTCTGGGTGCAAGCAATAAGAGTCAAAGAGAATAAAATTCTGAGATCAGCTCTTCATCTGTGTAGACCCAGGAATTGGAGGCATTATTCTATGAGTTATACAAGAGTGTCAAAAGTAGTATTGTTAATCAATTTATCAATTAACAAACATTGATTAAATATCTAGTGTTTTCCAGGAACTTGCTAGATGCCAGAGATATAAAAACAAAAATGAAACAGTATCTGCCCTCGAGGAACTTACAGTCTATCAGTGTTGCAGTGGAAAGAGTATTATAGGCAGAGTATTATCTAGGGCTAATAAGGGTTACTGCAACTTGGCCACAAGGTGTGAAAAACAATCTGTGATTGCATGGACCAGAGTTGTATTTGTTCTCCTGCTCAACTCTGCCTTAGTGTCAGTGGCCATATTCCAGACTAGACTTCCTTCCTTGATGGTATTTATAATCATGGGTTCACAAATTATTATCTAGAAGAAAACTTAAGGGTCATTGAGTCAAGTAACTTCATTTCACAGATAAGGAAACTAAGGCTGGAATAAGTTAGGTGACTATCACAGAGCTGCACAAGGAACTCATATATTTCTGACTCCAGGTCCAATATTTGAACCATTACCCATGCAGTGGTTGGTCCTTTAGAAGCAATGAAATTTTGTGTTATCCTCTGGAATTCTTTCTTTAGAAAACAATGTACTCTAGAATTAAACTCCCCCTACTCTGCCTTGCTGAATTTAGGAAAATTAACAATCAGAGCTCTGAGTACTAGTCTTTGAGGCAAAGGATATAGACTATTTGTATATATACACATATACATGTTTGAGAGAGAGAGAGAGAGAGAGAGAGAAGGAGAGAGAGAGGAGAGGAAGAGAGAAGAGAGAGTAGGGGAGAGAGAAAGAGAGGAGAGAGAGAGAGAAAGATGATAGACATATGTATGTATATATACAAAGCACATTTATATGTATATATGTATTAGGAACAAGTAGGTGGCAGAGTAGATGGAGTGCTGTGTCTGGAATCAGGAAGATTCATCTTTCTGACTTCAAATTTTGTTTCAGATACTTACAAGTTATGTGACCCTGGGCAAGTCTATTAACCCTGTTTGCCTCAATTTTTCCATATTTAAAATGAACTGGAGAAGGAAATGGCAAGCCACTCAAGTATCTCTGCTAAGAAAATCCCAGTGGGATCATGAATAGTCAAGAATAAAACAAACAAACATCACCAACAACATATATGTATATGTACATATGCATACACATTTATACATATATGCCTCACATATATATGTACATATATATAAAATGATATGGGAGTTTCAGGGTAGAAGTTCATTAAGAGTGAGAGAAATCAGGGAAGGCTTTCTAGAGAAGGTAACCTTTGAGATGAACTTTAAAAGATGGGCAGTGCAATGTGAATTTGATTAGTGTGAGCAGAGAATATTGGGAACCCTGTGAACTACAATACCTAGGTGTACATGGTCTGTCTTCAAGAGGGAGAGAATTAGAGGGGCATTGCAAGCATCAATATTTCCCCCGGCTTACACTTTGGATTACAATTAAATAAAGTTTTGTAAGGGGGAAAACAAAAAAAAATCATAATACAATATAAATTACTTGGGAAAATAGCTGAGGAACATACCAAATTATTTTTATGATAGATATACAGTGTTGATAACTAAACCAAGAAAGAAAATAGAGAAACTATAGACCAATCTCCCTAATGAATATTAATGCAAAAATTTTAAACAAAATATTAAATATTATAGATATGTATTCTAAGGATCATATGCTACAAAGTGGGTTTTATACCAGGAATGCAGAGATGATATTAGTAAAACTGTCAGAATACTTGACCATATCAATAAAAAAATCAACTGAAATCACAACATTATTTCAATAGATGAAAAAAAGCTTTTAACAAAATACAACACTCATTCTTATTTAAAAAAAAACCTGGAGAACATAAGAATAAATTGAACACATTTCTCAAAATGATAAATATCATCTATCTAAAACCATCAGCAAATATTATCTGTAGAGGGGATGAGCTAGAAGCTTTCCCAGTAAGATCAAGAGTGAAGCTAGGATGCCCATTATCACCACTACTATTCAATATTGTAGAAGAAATTCTAGCTATCGCAATAAGAGAAGAAGAAATTGAAGGGATTAGAATTGGCAATGATGAAATAGAGCTATCAGTGTTTGTAGATATGACAGTATACTTAGAGATTTCTAGAAAATCAAACAAATTATTAATCAAAACAATTAGTACAGTTGCAGGATATAAAATAAACCCAAATAAATCATCAACATTTCTCTATACTGCCAAAAAAGCCCAACAGCTAGAGGTAGAAAGAAGAATCTTATTTAAAAATATCCATAGACAATATAAAACATCTGTAAGTCTACCTGCCAAGACAAACCCAGGAAATATATGGTCACACAGTCAGATGTAAACAATTGGAAAAAATACTAATTGCTCATGGGCAGGCTGAGCTAATGTAATAAAAATGACAATTCTAACTAAATTAATTTACTTTTCCTGTGCTATACAAATCAAACTACCCAAAATCCCATCATTTCATAGAGCTAGAAAAATAATAACTAAATTCACCTGCATGAACAGAGGACCAAGGAATTAATGAAAAAAAAATGAAGTGACATGGCTTAACTGTACCAGATCTCAAATAGAATTAAAGAGTGGCAACTGTCAAAACAATCTGTTACTGGCTAAGAAATAGAGTGGAGGACCAATGGAATATACTAGGTACTTAGCACAAAATTAAATGACCGTGAGTTTGACGAACTCAAAGATCCTTCTGGAAGGAGAACACATTATTAGACAAAAATTGCTGGGAAAACCAGAAAACAGTGGGGTAGAAATTAGGCATAGACCAATACCTCACTCCATATACCAAAGTAAGTTAAAATGAATGGAACATTTAGAAATAAAAGGTAATAAACAAATTAGGGGTGCACAAAATATTCTACCTGTCAGATCAATGGAAAATGGAAGAATTTATGTTCAAACAAGACATAGAGAATAGTCTGAGAAGTAAAATAGATTACTTTGACTTCATTAAATTAGAAAGGTTTTCCACAAATAAAATCAATGCAACCAGGATTAAAAGACAAACAACAAACAGGCGGTGATTTTTATAATGTGTTTCAGATAAAGACTTCATTTTTCAAATATGCAAAGAAGTGAGTCGACTTTATAACAATATTAAGCTTTCCCCAAAAGGCAAATAGTCAAAGGATAAAAACAGGCAATTTTTAATCACAAAAGAAATTAAAGCTATCTTTAGTCATATAAAAATGTTCCAAATCACTATAAGAGAAAAGCATATTAAAACAACTCTGAGGTACTACCACACAAATATCAGATTGATTAATGTGACAAAAAAGAAAAATTTTAAATGTGGGGGTTATGAAAAAATTGGGGCACTATTACATTGTTGGTAGAGTTGTGAACTGATATAACCATTCTGGAAAGTAAACTGGAATCATGCCCAAAGGGCCATAAAGTTGTTGTGTATTCTTTGTTCCAGCGATACCACTTCTAGATCTATATCCCAGATGGATTAAATGAAGGGGGAAAGGACCTTTTTATATAAGAATATTTATAGCATCTCTTTTTGTGGTAGCAAAGAACTGGAAACTAAAATATTATCAATCAATGGGAAATGGGAGAACAAGTTGTGATATATTATTGTAATAGAATACTATTGTGCCATAAAAAATGACAAATGAATGATCACGAAAAACCTTGAAAAAAACTTACATAAAGGGATACAAAGTGAAGTGAGCAGAACCAGGAGAACATTGTAAACAATTTTAATAGCGTATAATGGTTAACTGTGAATAAAGTATATTATTAAGAAGACAAAGATCGAGGACAATTCCAAGAGATTCATGACAAAAAAAAAAAAAAAGGTATCAACATCCCTGGAAGGAACTGATGTAATCTAACTGAAAATTAAAAAAAAAAACAAACATTCTTCACATTATTTCCTCTATTTATATTTGTCTAGTGTAAGCAAGATGTGTCTTGTTTCATAAAATGGTGAACATGGAAATATATGTTACATGATCATATATTATGAATTATATATTACAGGCACAACCCGTATCATATAACCTTCCTTCTTTGGGATGGGAGGGAAGGAAAGAATATGGATTGAAAAAAGTCAGAAAATAATCATTAAAGATAATTTTATAGATGTTGGTATAAGTGTAATCTAGAAAAAAATATTATGGGCAGTTAGGTGGTACAGTAAATAGGGTGCCATGCCTGGAGTCAGGAAGACTCATCTTCCTGAGTTCATATTTAACCTCAAACACTTACTAGCTGTGTGATTTTGAGCAAATAATTTAACTCTGCCTCAGTTTCTTCATCTATAAAATGAGCTGAAAAAAAAAAAGGCAAACTGCTGAGAAAATCCCAAATTGTGTCACAAAAAGCTGGACATGATTGAAAAATCATTGAGCAACAACAACAAAAAAGTCATATTTTGGTAGAAAAGAAATCAACTTTTCTAGTATAAAATGGGATATCATGGCTTATACAACAGTTCTGGGTGATGATGAGAAGGGGTGCAGCAGAGGGAGAATATCTGGGAGTTTCAATGGAACACAAACTCAAAATGAGTTAGTGAGCTTCTAAAACTAGTGTATCATGATACATCATGACCATGTAATTTGCACCCTCTATCTCATACCTTCTCTTTCTGCTATTCAATTTCCTCCCTGACCAAGACACCCTTTTTTCCAGTGGCCTGACATTCTCTGAATGTTAACTCCTACCTTGATGCCACACATTAAATTGATGTGACAGCCTTCTCAGCAGGAATTGAGATATGTGTTTTCTTATGGCTCTTGTAGACACAGAACTTGATAATGCAGGTTGGAAACTGGTGACATAGTTGGAATGAGACTTATCTTATGCAGATCTTTTCATTCCTGCCTTCAGATATAAAAGATAAGAGAAGCTTGGTAAGTATGAAGAGTATTGGACTTGAAGTGAGGAAGACTTGAGTTGAAATCCAGCCTCAGACACTTATTAGTCATAATACCCTGGGAAAGTCACACAACTTCTGTCTCAGTTTCTTCAACTGTTAATTGGGGATAATAACAAAACATCTCCCAGACTTGTGGTGGGGATTAAATGATATAATATTTTTAAGGCTCTTAGTATAACACTTGGCACATAATAGCAGTTATTTAAATGATTTTTCCTTTCCCCTTATGCCCAGTTCATGAAGGTAAGTTCAAAGAAAACTTTCCTTAAGTGCTCCTCAAAGTTACCATACTCCTGGCCAAATTCTTCTATTGTTTGCTAGTCTGGACATAATAGATGTCTAAGCCCCAGGCTAAAAAAATGTTAGGTGTATGTTCCATTCAAAAAGGGGGAAAAAAGATAAGATAATCTATGAAAGTAACAAGGAATTTTATCCTTCAGTGGAGTTCACAATGGATTTTTTAGATTCATCCATCCATAAACATTAGATAATATCATACTCTGGTACTATAGAATTAATTTTACAAGACGAACATAACATCTACATTAATATCAGGGAAGATATTTCATGTAGCAGCACGTTCCCTGGCACCAATCCAAATTAAAATATGGATATCATGAGATCATTGTTTAGAGCGAGAAAGGATTGTAAAAACCATCTAGTGCAAGAAACACATTTGATAGATGGAAAAAACACAGCCCTGTACAGGTGGATTGACTTGCCCAAGGTCAAAAAGAGTCAAGGGACAAGGTTAGAAGGTCTGCTCCTTCCAAATCCTGTGGAATAGTATTTCCCAGCTATTTTCATTATCCTTAATCCATTCTAGTCATTAGCATTCATTCCAATATTCTTGGAGAATTATGCCACATTTCTGTCCTGATTTTAACTAGCTTCGCATCCATCTTCTCTGTTTCTCCTGGAAATATATAAGTTGGTAACTTTCTTACATATCCAAATTAGCACATTTAGACACCATGCTTTGTTTTCCCATAAGTAGTGGATTTTTTTCTCTATAGCTTTAGAATTTTATATTTGAGCATTTTCCATCTATTCTGGAAAGCCTACTCATCTATAGCAATATTATAGTCTTGGGTGTCATCCCACCAAATCTCAGTGATAACTCTGAATTCAGCTTTCTTTATATTCTCTTTTTTCTTTCTTTTTAGGTACACATCATGCCTATGTTTATAGACATGATAAATATACAAACAAATATATATATATATATACCATACCTAGGAGAGACTGAGAAACAGGGACAGAAACAGAAATGGAGACAGAGACTGAAGAAGACAGACAGAAAGCTGAGGAAAATATGGCTTGATAAATTATTGGCACTGCATGGATGTATGATTTCAATGGTGTGGTCAGTTCCTTCAGTGGTTCAGAAAATGACTTATTTGCACCTTTTTCATCTTGTGTGCTTCTATGTACCTCTTCATCTATACATCCTTGCCAAAACATCCACCCAAAGTGTTCCACCCTGAATCTTCCTCTAACTCCTTTGACATTGCATAGGTTTTTATAGTATACCATGGCCTTGCCTCTCTTATCTCTTTCTCAGTCTACACAAGTAGTCCACTACCTCTTCTAGTTACACATCTTTTTCATAACATGAATTTCTTTGCCTTTGTTGCACAATTTTACTTCAAAATATGGTATAGTCTGTCTGCACCTTGTTGTGTGTCTATTGTTGGATGAATTACAATTAAAACTTTGTAGCCATATTCTCACTTAAAGAACATAGATGTCAAAGTAGAAGCAGAAATAAGGGAGGGAAGGAAGGAAGGAAGGAAGGAAGGAAGGAAGGAAGGAAGGAAGGAAG
>NC_058131.1:65948303-65967882 GCF_016433145.1 Gracilinanus agilis | reverse complement strand
AAGGAAGAAGGAAGGAAGGAAAAGGAAAGAAGGGAAAAAGAAGGAAGGAAGAAAGATATTTTAAGGTCCCTTCTAGCTCAGTCATACTATATTCTAAGGCTCCTTAAGCTCTAATATTTTGTGTTCTAATAACTCTGCCTCTGTGCCTTCTCTAAAATTCCATATTCTAACATTTTATTTTAAAAGAAACCTAGCTCTTAACTTCTTGTGTTCTAAGATGGCTTCCAACGCTGACATTCCACATTTCAATTTCCCTTCCAAACAAGACATTTAATGTTCTTACATTATGTTTTTAAGTATTATACAACTGATGATCTATGTTCTGGTAGTCTGTGATTTAAGGACCCATCTATCAGTGGATACAGAATTGATGCACAAAGGTAGACTCAGATTCTTGAAGCTATTGGAATTCTCCATCACATTTATAATCTGCTTCTCAGCACTAACTCTGGCTATAAAATCTTTTGGTGTTTTCAATATAACTCATTTAGGGTAAGGATAAGATTTTAAAGAAGTAGTTCCAAGACATCCTATAAAGAAAAAGAAGTTATTGCAGTCAGTGGGAAAATGTCATGAAGTCCCAGCTAAGTATCAGTGGAAGACTTTATCCTCTGATTCAGAAGTCAAAAACTCTTGTGAATCAAATCACATCTAAGAAAGTGTTACATCTTATTAAAGAGCTATAAAGTATTACCTGAACTAATAATACCACGGAGATATAAAATGTATAAAGTTCAATATTGACCTCAGTCAGCTTATTTATATTTTGCTACCTTTGTAAATAAGATTTGGGAAAAGGTACCTAACAACAAAGGCATAGTGTAATTGAGAACTGCATTGACACTGTGAAGAGTCAAGGAAAGATTAATAAAAAAGAAAAAACTACATTTGATCTCAAAGAATCTTGCTCAAATGTTCCACATTATTCTGAAATGAGTGAGAGAAAGCATTTACCATAACTTGGCCATTATTAAGTTGTCATGGCAGTATTTCATGTTAACATATGTGCACACATACATATGCATTTTGTATGTTTGTGTGTCTGTGTGTTTGCTCACTTATGTAGATTGGGTTGAAATAGAATCTAATCAGTTATTAATCACTGACTTCTAACAAAGAGAACTCTGGAAAGCCATAGCCTCAGAAAAGAAGAATAGAAAGACACCTCTGGGATGGGTACTTTTCTGCCCCCCCCCAGCCACTATCTTATAAATATGTATCTTAATCATAAAGGGGGACCAAGTCAGAGGCACTGGATAGCCTGATGCTACCATTATCCAAGGTTGGAAAAAACTCAAACACTGTAGAACAACTTCTCCCCAGCATCTGTTGTTTGATACAGAATGAGGGTAGCCTTGTCCAGAGGTGTAGTATGGCCCGCTGACCATTCAAGTCCTCTTCCTGCTCTTAGATTCTCTGATTCAGTAATAATGTCTGTGAATAATAGATCTGGCTACTGACATATCACATGATAAAGTGACCTGGTACCAAAGCCCATCAAGATAAATCACTTTTAAGTTTAGGAAATTATATGTTTGAATCCTGTAATTTAATGTCACAGTGATAGCCTAAGAGGAAAGAGAGAGGGAACTCAATTAGAGTATAATTAGATCAGGAAACTTGGGCCAGGCTACAGAGCAGAGGCCTGGGTTTTGTGTGGCCTCTGCTAAAACTTTAGCCCTGGAGAACTGAGCCAAGGAGGACATTTCAATGAAATCCACACACCCTTCTATTCAAACTGGCATATTTATTTGTAACAGAAAGTGAATTTTGTTAATGCAGGACCCTGAAAGATCACTGAACCAGGACTCAGGATAATTGGCCTTGAATCTGAGTTTTGCTACTTGCTTATAACTATGGGCTCTTAGGCAAGTCACTTAACTCTCTTGGTCTCAGTTCTTCATAAAGAAAATGGGTTAGTTGGTGTAGGAAGTGATTTCAACTCTAAGAATCAAAGGGTCCATTGGATGGTTTCTAAGAAAGCAAATGTTCAGAAATTTTATCAACAGCTTGAATGCATTTTCAGAACACTGCAGATTCTCTCTCTCTCTCTCTCTCTCTCTCTCTCTCTCTCTCTCTCTTTCACACACATACACATGTACACACACACACACACACACACACACACACACATCCTTTTCTTTGTGTGCCTGGCACATAATAAATACTTATTGACTGGTTGACTAATATACACACTCTCTACATTTCCTTCCCATCTGCTCTACTGCTCATGAAAATGAGAATCTACCCTGGCCAACATTTAACTTAAAAACCTTCAAATAGTGTGGCTTCATTTCCTCTTCCAATCCCTCTTCCAATGCCTTAGAACCTCAGTGCCATCTTGGATTTTTCCAGTTTTACCTTAAGATAAATTTATAGAATTCATTTCCCAAGGTGTGTAACTTCACCATTATCCTCGGTTCTTTATTCTCTTCCATATCACAATCTATGCAGTGGCCAAAGCTTGCCATCTCTATTTCTATCACACCTTGGCAATATGGCCCCTTCACTGCACTCATACAGACAACACTGTAGTTCAGACCCCCTTGACTCAACACTCAGTGCATTGTAATAGCTTCTTAATTGCCTCAAGCATCTCTCTACCCTAACTGATTGTCTAAACAGTTACCAAAGTGATTTCCCTTAAGCACATATATGATCCCACAATTCCCCTACTCAGGAAACTCCAATAGATGGTAGAACCATCTAGAAGGGAACAAAAGGACTATAAACTCATATTTAACTTGCAAAGTGCTTCAAATCCAGCACTAACCTATCTTAAAGGCTTGTTATGCACTTGTTATGTTCCCCCTTTCACAAGCTGTCATCAAGTAAAATTGAACTTCACTCTGTTCCCTGTATACATCGGTCTATCTTTGGTCTTTATCCCTTTACAATGACCAACCCTTTTGTGGTAAATACATCTCTTCCTCACCTCTACCTCACAAAAATCTCTCCTTTCCTTCAAGACTTAGGCAAAATGTAATCTTCTCCATGAAGACTTTTCTGGGAACGAGGCAATCCCCCCCCCCCAAATCTAGAAAGACTCATATTAAATGATGCAAATTGAAATAAGGAGAACCAGAAGAATGTTGTAGATAGTGACAGCTATAATGTATGATGATCAGTTATGAATGACTTAACCATTATCAATAAGGCAAGGATCCAGGATAATTCCAAGGGACCCATGACAAAAAACTATCTAATGCCATAGAAGTAACTGATGAAATCCAAATGTGATCAAACATACCATTCTTCAATTTGTTTCTTTTATGAATTTTTCTTTAGTGTAAATGCTATGCATCTTCTTTCACAACATGAGGAACAGGGGAATATGTATCATATGATAACACATGAACAACCTCTATCACATTATCTGCTATTTTAGGGAAGGGGAGGAGAGAAAATGACAGATTATGGATCAAAAAAGATCTAAAACAATTATTAAAATTTTGTCAATATATAAAAACATAAAATAAAAAGAGCTCCTGATGCCCTTAATAACTAGCACCCTCCCTTCCAAGTTACCTCATATGTACTTGTATTTATTCTGCTTATATATGTGGAGTATATGCTTATGCATTTATTCTCTCTTCCATTAATATAGAGGTTTCTTAAGAGTATAGCTTTATTTTTGTGTGGGTTTGTAGCCTTCACCTGATATAGTGTCTGGCATCCCACATCAATCCATGATGAATGATTGATATGGTATAATGGAACATACTTTGGATTTGGTGATGGAGGACCTAGATTTGAATTCTGGTTCTACTTACTTTTTAAATCAGCTTAAATGAGCCATTTCTCAATGAACCCCAACTTCCTCATCTACAAAATGAATGGGATGGGAGGTGGTTGGACATAATGACCTTCATGGTCTCTTCTAGTCATAAACTTATGAGTTTATAAAATGTCAGGTGAAATTCTGACATTTCAAAAGTCTGACTTCTTACCTACTTATGAAACCATGCCACCCATTTCTGACACCATCTATTCTATTTAATTTCAGTTCTATAAACATTTGTTAAGAGACTATTTGGTACAAGGCAATGTGCTAGTTGTTGGACTATTAAGACAAACATAAAACCATTTCTGCCCTTGAAAATTTATATTCTGCTAGATTCCTTCCTAATATTTTAGCAATTAAAAAAAGTAGGTTATATTGTGAGAACCAAAAAAGGCTTCTGGTGGTTTGGGTAAATCCTTGAGGGAAGATTTATGGAAAGTTATATACATGAATTCATGTATTATATAAATGAGCTGCGAACTTCCATGGGAGGGTATCCCCACCTAGCATTGATGAGATTGTGGATACAAGAAAATACTGAAGTAATAATGAGCACACTTTGGCTTGCATTTCAAAATGTCTCATATGTATTCCCAATATACATGCCCTTTATTGAAGAAGAATTGAAAAGGAAGAATTTCCCTACCTTTAAAAAGTTAACACACATGCTGAATTCTACAATTTTTCAGAAGAAAAGTGTATCAAGGGAGTTGTAGAAAGAAATCCTTTGAATTTTACAAATCTTTTAAGTTGTAAGCCAATAAGTGGAAGTTAGTAGTACTTTTATTTCTCCTTCTAGATGGTGGAGAGATCCATTGGCATTTACTGAGTAGGGAAATACTGGGGTCATATCTTGCTGATGTAACTGGGAAAAATGAGAGAATCTCTTGGAAAGGAGTAAGGAAAAAATGGACTTCGATTCTAATTTGGACACTCGCTACTTATTTGATAGTGGACAAGTCGCTTCTACTTTTGTACCTTATTTTCCCTATAAGTAAAGAAAGAATAATTTAACATAGTACTTTAAGCATTACATCAAATTATCCATTTTATCATCACAACAACTATGGGTGGTAAGTACTATTATTATCCCTATTTTGCAGCTGAAGAAACTAAAACAGAAACAATATAAACAACTTACCCATGGTCACACCTCAAATCACTGTCTAAGACAGGATCTGAACTCAGATTTTCTCCAAATTCAATGTTCTATTCATCAAACTACTTAACAAATTGGAAAGAGAACACTGGATAAGATTAATTTTCAGTTCCTTCTCTTCTCTAAGCGTGTAAATTAGTCCATTAGTAAAGTACTGAATTTTTTAATAGTTAATTTTATCATATTGAAAAAGAGCAAAGCAGTAATGCATCTGTGTGACCCTGAAGAAGTCACTTCCCACCTCTTTGCTTCAGTTTTCCCATTCATGAAACATCAATAATAGTTGACGTTCAATTTGGAAATTTACTTTGCTTGATGATACATGTCAGTAGCAGAGATTTTCTTGTTTCTTGTTTTCCTAACAGAAATGGAAAGGGTGGAGATGGGAAGGAGGGAATGTTGACTTGAAAATGAAAGGAAATTGAAGAAAAAAAAAGAAGAATGGATATTTACATAAAACTATGAAGTTTATTTTGTGAAGTAAGTACTAGAAATATTTTATTCCTGTTTCCTAGAAAAACTGAGGTCAGTACCACACACTGCCTTTGAGCATAGGCTCCATGGTTTCTCCCATTACTAAACCCTATCGCCAATCAGTGCATCTGAAACAAATGGCAGCAACAGATGGACATAGTCTAGTACATACTTTGCCAATGATGCTTTTGGAAATGCCTAGCAATCTTTTCAAAGTTGCCTTTGACCTAAGCCCTTGTCAAAAGTCTAACATTTCTATAAGCAAAGGCAAAATATCTATAAAGCACTTAAAGTATCATTTAGCTCAAGGAACTTGTCAATAATGTATATATGAATATATGTGTATATATAGTATATAATATGTATTATATTACTCATATTATATATATATATGTATATATATATTAATATGATATGGCACCCAACTCTCTAGATGTGAACAAAAAGGGAGCCAAGAGATCCATTCATTGATTTACAGATGGTTAGTGACATAGCAGACCTCAGATATGAATCAGTTCAATCTAGTCATTGGGCAGATGAGAAGACAGAGTCTCAGTGTTGGGAATTGCTATTTTACCCACTCAAAAATGGGCAGAATATGTGTCAGAAACCCACTAAAATCAACATAGATGTAAATCAGTCCAAGGAGATATTACACAGAACTTTGTGTAATAAAGAAAATGGAAGAATTGCAGTGAAGAGAATTGGATTCAAATCTTATCTCTGGTCTTTACCAGTTCTATGACTGTAGGCAAGTTTCTCAACTTCATTGAGCTTCAGTTTCTTCATCGATAAAACTGAGTTGATAATATTTGTACAAGGTACTTCACTGTTTATTTTGAGGAAAACACTTTTGTAAACCCAGAGATACCATAATACAGGAGAAAGAGCCCCTGGCTTCATCTTTCTCCTTATGATGCTTAATACCTCTTCAGATCTCAGTTTCCTCATCTATAAAATGAGAGACAAGAGGAGGGATAGGTTAAATGGACTCTCAGTTCCCTATTAGCTATAGATGTATGGGCAATAGGAATGTGAACCACTAGCAGCAATATTTAATATTTGTTTTTGTATCCTTAGCTTCCAGAAAAGTGTGTAATACATAGTAGATACATAACAAATATTTGATGATAATTAATTAAGTGACTGATTGTGTGATATAATCCCTAGATGGTTTTGGTACTTCTTATATGTAAATCAGAAAGGGAAGATGTCTGAAAAGCTGTTCCTAATCCCTGGCATGGTAGATTTGGGCACAATTTTTCATGTGTTCACAACATGGGATAGTCTAAAATATTTCTTTTTATAAATGAATATGCATTTTATGCCAGGAAATTCTTTTCTCTCTATTTATTTTATGTTAAAACAATTTGCATATGTTAGAATGAAGGCTAAAAGTCTGCATTATATGTACAACTTTTGAATCTGACCTAACGGGCACACATGCCTTTGCCCAGATGTCCTTTCTCCCTCAAAAAAAAATCTAAAATAAAAAAAAACAAGGAATAAATTAAAAGAGGATGGAGCAAAGATGCCTGAGTACTACATGAAATGTGATTGTACAGAAATATTGAATTTAGTGTGATGTGTATGACATGGGACTACTCAAATATTAATCCACAATATATTTTAATGAAATAAGGTACCCATGAGATTTTGAAAGAACAGAAAGTGCTTTACATTTTTTGAATAAAGTTGTAATTGTTCTGAGTTTGCATGTATCTTTGTTGTAAAGGGCTCCAACTATCCCCTAAGCAACTTCAAAGATTGTATACTATTTGTGATATGAAAAGTCAATTCTTAACCAATCCTGTGTTGTATGGATGTCTGATTGTACGTGTAATCAAAAGTAACAACTAGATTTTGTTCCAGAAACCATTAGTTCATATCACAGTCCTGGAACTTATTAGCTCTGTTGACATAGATAAGTCCCGATCTCTGAACCACTGTTTTTTCACTTGTAAAATGAACAATTTGAATTACATGATTTTTGAGGCCTCCCAAAAATTTAAGAGCATGTGATCCAGTGACAGCTTGATCACTTGTGTTCCTTCTGACTTTAAATCCTATCTTCTGATCTTCTGAGCATAGAAACAGAAATTGAAAAAGAAAGTCTGAGTCCCAACTTAGCCACTGATTTGACACCTCGTACAAATGATTTTACTTCCCTTATGTGCACCAGCAAATAGTATTATTGATGACAATAAAATGTATAATGATGTACTCAGAAAGTATCTGAAACCTGTAAAATATTAACATGTGACCCATCACATTAGGGCAGCTATATAAAGCTTAACACATCCTTGTCAAAAAAGAAGGCAGAAAATTGATTGGCGTTCCCAGAACATATGATCAGTAGCTTAAAAACAGCTAAAAACTCTGCTGGAATAGACAGATACCATTTCATAGAGCCGTGGTAAAAGCTGACAACGGTTACGTGTCACTGGACTTATTGAAGGCAACTGATTTTAATTTCCCTCAAAATGAAATGGCTATCAAATGGCTAAGCTCCAAGAACAGAACTAAAAGGATCTCTATGGCAATATCCCCATGAATTCCACCAACAATATGTTGAAAATCAGACATTGAAAGCAAATGACTGAACCATGTGGATTTGTTTACAGAAAATAGGGATTTAAGATCACAACAAAAGACCAAGTGATTGCTGCAAGAATTTATAAAAGAGTCACTCCTATGGAGTCTGGATTAGTTATATATTTTACAAGGAAATAATAAAACAATAACAGAATCTCCAATATCCAGACCTTGCTATCAATCTACTGAGCCACCTAGCTGCTCCCTGAGAACAAACATTTTAAAAGAATGCAAAAATAAACTTCAAAACTAACTCATCAAATGAGTCTAAAAATATATGCCATAACCTAACCCTTAGTCCCTCATTCCATGAAAGAAAAAGAATGATGTGTTTTTTACCCTGTATTCTTAGGAGAAAACTTTGAACATGATAATTATGCATAATTAAATTAATTTTCTTTTGGTGGTTTCATTCATTTTTTTAAATAAATTTTGTTTTTATATCCCCTACATTTCATCAGCAGCATCATCATCATCGTCATTGTTGTTGTTGTCGTCATTACTTAGTACTTATGTGTCAGGCACTGGGCTAAGCATTTAGCAATTATCTCATTTGATCCTTGCAACAAACCTGTGAGGTAGGAGTTATTATTATTCCCATTTTATAGATGAGGAAAACTGAATAAAACAAAAGTTGTGATTTGCCCAGCTAGTGTCTGAATTCATATTTGAACTCAGTTTTTCCTGATTTAAGGACCAGCAGTACTCTTTCCATCGTGTCACCAAACTGCCCCATAAGTATGTCTCTCTCTTCCTTCTCAGAAAGAGTAATGAAATTAAAAGCTAAATGAAATAAAAATGAAAAAAAACAGCCAGCCCTCAAAGTTAACTAAAATATGTATTCTTTAAAAGTCTGACATTGCATCAACATTCTAAGGCAGTATTCCCCACCTCTATAAAGAAGATGATCATATTTGGGGGAGGTGGGAAAAAGCTGGTTATTATAATTTCAGCTACCGGGCTATATTGTTTTGTTGCCATTTCACCTTCCATTAAAGGATGACAGTCATTGTGTTTTTCCCCAATTTTATTTTCTTTTACTGCTTTGCACTTAAATCTTTCTATGTTTTCTTATAATCTTAATATAAATTTATATGACATATTAATATTCTATTATATTTCTATACCACAATTTATTTAGCTAATCTCCAATTGTCAATCATCAACTTTATTTCCAGTCCTTTGCTATCAAAAAAATGTTGCTATGAACATTTTGGTGCATGCCATGTGTTATCTCTTTTCAAAGATCCAATAATTGACAATATTTTTCATTTTGCCTATAGCTCATAAAAATCTGAAAATCAATAGAACCTCCTTCAACCATTGAGGAAATGACATGTATTTGGGGAGGATTACCTTTTTAGGGCTTATCTTGTGAAGGGGAACTCACCACCTTCCAAATATTATCTTTGTTGGACATCTCCAATATTTAGAAGATTTTATTTACATTGAAAAATAACAGCCTATGTCATTTCCAACCATTTTCCCCAATCCTTCCACTTGAAACCAGGTAACATAACTTTAATCCTTCTACCATGTGTACAAATGCACACATAAGTACAAAATACTTGAAGGTTGTTATGACATCATACCTTCCAAGTCTCTCCTCTTTGTAAAAACATCCTGTCTTTCTTTAAAAACCTTTATATGACATGTTATCCAAACTCAGTAATTCCCTGGTAAATTTCCATAAGCATCTCTCCACTTTGACCTTAACCTTCTTTAAATATTGTTCCTAGAATTAAATGTAGTACTTTGGATAGTGTGTGACCAAGGCAGAGGACAACAGTGCTATTTTTTTCTCTTTTTAGATCTCCAACAATAATGTCTATGGTCTGGATGTCATGTATATGAAAGGCGTGTAAATCAAAAGAATATGAAGTTTTGAGAGATGTCTTATGGGAAACGTCTTCCAATTACTAGAGAGTAATCATGTATTTTTTACAAAAAGAGTTGTAATGGATGACAAAAAGGATGATTTCAGAAAAATCCTGGGAAAATTTGGACAAGCTGATAAAAAGTGTACTGAATAAAAGTAGGAGAACATTGTACACAGTAACAGATAGTACTGTGACTCTACTCAGCTGTAGGAGAGACAGAGACAGAGAGAGAGAGATGATGATGATGATGATGATGATGATGAATTTAGAATGAGGATTGAAGGATATTTTCTTTCATTGTTTTTCTTGCTTGTTTTTCTCTTTTGAACCATGAGTACTGTGGAAATATATTATGAATGACTTAATATATCTAATGGGTTTCATATTTATTGCCTTCTCAATGGATGAGGGAAAGGAAAGAGGGAGGGAGAGAATTCAGAACAGAAAATAAAAATCTATTTTAAAAAAGACAGAGCATAATTATTTTATTTATTCTACTTAGAATATATTAACTATTATTTCCTTCAGTTCAGGTTACTAACTTTTTAAAGCTATGCTGGAGGCAGCAGAAAAATCAAAGAAGGCAAGGATATGGGTAGTGTGTACAGGATAATAACAAGATAGAGAGAAAGTAGAACTCTAACTCATTTTTTTCTTTTTTTCCTGGACAAATAGTTATTCTTGGATTGGCAATGATAGTATAACAATATTAGACAGGAAATTGAAAACCAAGATAAATAAAAAGATGGCAAAGGAACACTTAGATATTCTCTATTAAAGTCCCTAAGTTTGGGCAATAAAACTTAGAGATATTGAGCTATTGTCATTTATCTTAGATCACAGACAATGGAAGAGATGTTGTTGGACTGGAGAAGAGTGTAGTGATTGTGGTTTCAAAAACTGTAAGAAAGTGAAGTCTCCAATTTAGAGTATATCAACAGAAGGTTGGTTTGTTTTAATTAAGAAAAGGAAACAGTAATTACTAAAAAGTCAACATAGCTCCATTAATAACAAATCACATCAAGCTAAACTCATCTTCTTTTTTTGATGGAGGTCTACACTGGTGGAATGGGGAGTGTTGAACATATAAGTTTATTTTTTTCCCATTTCACCAAAATGTTTGAGAGAATGTTTCATGATACCATGTGGTAAAAAATAGAAAGGTGTGGGTAATATTTGATATAGTAAAGGTGTTCATTGCTGTTTAAATGGGAATGCTTACCAAAAAATATTACCTTTGCTTTATATCGATTCTAAGGAAGAAAAGCAGTAAAGCCTTGGAGACTAGGAAGGGTCTGACGACATATGTAAACCCAGGTCCTTCTGACTTCAGGTCTGGCACTCTATCAACTGCACTAGCTAGATGCCCTAGAAATACTTCCAAGCATACCTTCTTAATTTGTCATCTATAACCTTATAAAAAATAACTGAATTTCAATATAATTAATATCTCTTTAATCCTTATAAAATTTATTTTATGTATTTAAGAACAGTGTTCTCAGAGGAGATCCAAAGGTTTCACCTGACTAACAAAGCAGAACATACACACAAACACACACAGTTTAAATACCACTTCTTTAATGGGCCTGTAGTAACTTAAAAAAATATTCTAGTCGGGTGCTCAGGGATCTTTCATGGACCCTATGCTAGTAAGCATGTTTATTAGTGACCTTGATGAAGTGCAGATGGCAAGGTCATTATGTCTTCAAAGTAGAAAGATATAAGTAGGAAAGATAATGTCTTAGAAAAATTATTATTATTATTATTATTATTATTATTATTATTATTAGGTGATGTGATTAGAAACAATCTAATGATTAGGAAGACAAAATCAAGATACCAACAGTTCCCTACAAGCTAGAAATAAAGAAAAATCAAATTACATCAGAACAGATTTTTCCACACATGAATTTAAAATATCAACTGCCCAGTTATAACGTAGAGACATATATAGTATTTAGGCTTCATTGGGAAAGTTAGAATATTCACAATATATAGAATGGTGATTTCCCTATATTTTTCTGACTAAGATCATATCTGGAATATTAATCCTGACTGACCCATTTTAGGCAGGACATTGATAACTTTTAGTACCCAAAGTACAGGCAATAGAATGGGAAGGAAACTAGGCACCATGCTATATGAGTACTAAATGAAGGAAAAGGGAATGTTTTAGCCTAAAGAAGAGAGAACATTCAAGTAATCTAGAGGTTGTACAATGTGTAGAAAACAATAGATTTGTTCTGCTTTGCCCCAGAAAGCAGACCTCGGAGACGAGAAGTAGAAGAGTCAAAGAGATTTGGGCTCTGTTTAAGGGAGGTGAGAACCATCTTAAATGTTGGAGTTTCCCCAAAGGTAATGTAATGCTTTGTTTGGGAGTGAGCTCTCCATCATTAGAAGTCTTCAAGTGATGGATGGCCTTCATAATTAGATAATATTAAACTAAATAGCCTCTTATTCACTTTTTAGTTCTACAATTCTATGAGTTCATATGTAGGGAAGAAAACTTATAGGAGAAAAAAGAAAATTACTAAGTTAAACTGATGAATTAAATTCAAGATAAATGGGTAGATCAAATGGGGAGAGCATGAAATGGAAGAATTAAATAAATTTCATTTATTTAAAGCAAGTATATTTTATTAGAAAGTAATTGCAGTCCTAAAACTTGGCCAAAATACCTTTGAGCATAGATATTGGATAGGTTTCCTATCACTTAAGAGTCATTTTCCTCCTCCTTTCTCAAAGACAGTTCCCTTCTTAGATTGTCTTGGCTGATACATTAGTCCTTTTATCTCCCTTTTGCAGGGGAAACTAGATACACCATAGAAATTGTGGAGAGTCCATTACTGACCTTCTTCATAGACAAGATAACTTAATTGACAAGAGACTGTATCTGTGCAGTATAATGTAATATTAACTGCATTACCACTATCTGAGTTTTGTGAAATACAGAATGAGTCTATATTGTGCCAGGTCATATCACCATGCTAGCCACCAGAATGGTCAATTCACTTTTTGTTTTAACTGTCACAATGGCTGGCCATCAAACAGTGGCTCAAATATCATGTGGTTGGTTGATAACATGACATTGCTCAAGCACTTGTGGTTCATTATTTCAGCTTTTTTCCTGAATAAGATGATCAACACAACAATCCAATTTACTGATTTAATGGAACACATTTAATAAATATTCATCTTTCCTGGACTTACTGGGTGTTATGAAAAATTCGCCATTTATATATAATGTGATTCCTTGCATTTATGGAGTTTTTAATATGGTGTAAGAATGAACAAAATATGCAAATAACTATGTTGTTATTTAGTTGTTTTCAGTCAAGTCCAACTCTTTATGACCCCATTTGTGGTTTTCTTGGTGAAGATACTGAAATTGTTTGCCATTTTCTTCTCTAGTTCATTTGACAGTTGAAGAATTTAGGCAGAGTTAGGTTGCCCAGGTTCACACAGCTAGTAAATGTCTAAAGCTAGAGTTGAACACATGAAGATGTACCTTCCTGTGTCCTAACCCAGTATTCTAACCAGTGTTCCACCTAGCTGTTCTCAAATAGCCACAATGGAAAAAAATGTAATAAGTGCAAAAAAGGTTCAACCAACCTGCTCTCTGAGAAAGAAAAGACTCCTCATTAAGAAGGTACATTTTGATAGGTGGGACATTTGTGTTGGGCTTTGAATGATGGGAAGACATGATAGGTATGCATAATGAACAGAGGGGCAAAGACATAGAGATGGTAATTCATTAATTAATCAATTACTATATAAGTCCCATGTGAAGATGGTAAAATGACTACACCTCACTAGCTGTAATTTAGTAACTACTAGTCTTGGAGACATATTGCTCCATCTCTTAGAACTAGTCAGCCAACTCATATGATTACTGTACAACTAGTATCTGGGAAGCTTTTTGCAGAGTATAGGAGATGGATCTACTTTTTCGTATCCCTATTTGTCTTTCTCTTCTCATGAGCACAAAGTAGGAACAGGGAGGGGAACAGAGAAAAAAAGGAAGGTAAGAGAAAGGGGAAGGCTGGACAAAGGTGTATTATGGTGTGTTTGAAGGAATATTATATGGAAGAAGAAGATCCATTCTGCCTGACTCCTGAAAATAGAAAAAAAAAAGAAAAATGGATAGAAGTTTTAGAAATGAGTAGAAGGTGCAAAGATACATTTAGGCTTGATTTATCTTGAGTGAAACTTGGGAAGAAGGGACCAAAACAAATCAATGACAACAAAGAAGCTTTAAAGTTTAGAATTCTCAAAAAAAAAAAGGGGGGGGTTATGCTGCCTCTGAAGGAAATAGGTTACTCATCTTAGGGTCTCCAAGTGTTGACTAGAGAGCTACTCAAGATGGTTTAGAGAGGGAGTTCTACTCTGATATTGCTTGGATTGGAAGAATTCTTAGGTTTCTTCCAACACTATTATTAGATAATTCTATACTTTTTCTTCCTAGCTTTCTGGGGATTTTCTTTGGGTTTTCTATCTTATATTGGTCTGTCCTTCCCTGATGGTATGACATCCATTGGAATTTTATTTCTCAAAACTTATCAGTTCTGCTTTCTAGTATTCCTGTGTCTTATTTCATATCTTCTGAGGTGAAATATTTGTTAAATTCATCCTAGCTAAGGTGTTCTTTGGTGATACCAGGTTAATGTGTCTTTCGTTCTAGGTAATATAATTATATTTTAAAGAAAGCATACTGGAGACACATGGCATTAACCTTAAGGCTTTGTGACTGATTCTGTATTTTTATCATTTATTTTCTAGTAGTGGATATAAGTGGACTCTCAGAATATTGAAACTCAGGCATGACCTTAGAACAAAGGTAACCTGAGGGTAATTTTTATCCTGTGCCCAATTCCCATGATATTTTTTTTTTCTTTTTTTCTTTTTTTTTTTTTTAAACCCTTAACTTCTGTGTATTAACTTATAGGTGGAAGAGTGGTAAGGGTAGGCAATGGGGGTCAAGTGACTTGCCCAGGGTCACACAGCTGGGAAGTGGCTGAGGCCGGGTTTGAACCTAGGACCTCCCGTCTCTAGGCCTGGCTCTCAATCCACTGAGCTACCCAGCTGCCCCCAATTCCCATGATATTTTGTTTTGCTTTGCATTTTATTTTTATTTTTTATCAACTTAAGACCAGTCTTATAATTTCTACAACCCAACACAAAATTTCGAGAGCCATAAAAGTAAGTATGTCTTCCTGGGGAAACAGGGAAGAAGACATGATCTTCCTAACCTTGAGATTGAGAACCTAGGTCAGGAATAAAATATAACCAGATCATAATATTCTTTAAAGAAGACCTATATGCCGAGAGTTTAGGGGAGGCAAAGTTCTTTGAAAAGACAACTCCATCAAGAGCTCTCCAATACAGAACACATCCAAAGTCATTATTCTAAAAGAAATTGTTCAAAAATAAATAAATAAAAGAAATTTTTGAGTGGTGTTAAGGGATAAGCAGGAAGGTCTAGATCAGTGATTCCCAAAGTGGGCGCCACCACCCCCTGGTGGGTGGTGCAGCGATCCAGAGAAGTGGTGATGGCCAAAGGTGCATTCATCTTTCCTATTACTTGCTATTAAAATTAAAACTTTATTTCCAGGGGCACTAAGTAATATTTTTTTCTGGAAAGGGGGCAGTAGGCCAAAAAAGTTTGGAAACCACTGTTCTAGATAATCATCACAGCAGTGGAGACTCTTGACCTCAGGAATAGCAGTCTTGAAGAATAAAGAACAGCAACTGAGGAGTTCTCAGAGGGGAAGTCATGTAGCCCCAGAAAATGAGGAAACCACGTGGCCTGAGAGAAAATAGCATTAAGGTACCTATAGAACCTACCGGAAAGAAGAGTGTGAGAATTCCTAAACAACTATAAATTTCTGATGAATGGCAAATAACTAGACTCAATATTTTTGGGAGAAGAGGGAAGCCATGGTCTTATACCTGGAGAAACATCAAGGAACTGAGCCTACAGTGAGGAGTAAAACAGAAGCATGGCTTCCATTTAAGAACATGAGTGATATAGACTGAAAAACCATTACTTCAAGTGTAATTTTTCCATTTACCCAGTCTTAAGCCTTATGGTAAAATTTTACTTCTGGAGACCTTGGGAGGTAAAGGCTCACTGAAATGATGGGTTGTCTCCATGACCATAAAACTGACAGAATGAGACAACCTCATGAAAATAGTGGTAGGACTTCTCAGAAGGATTCCAGATTGTCAAAGGAATCAAAGAGTGAAAAGAGTGGGCAAAGTTTGAGAGCTTTTTTTTTTTATTCATTTTTATTTTATTTATATCAGGATAAAAAAATCTCAAAGAAAGGACATGACTTTCATTTGTTCAGATAATTAACAACAGAGAGAAGGCAGAGCTACTCCTATTTATTTTGCTAAAGGGAATAGACTTTACCATGGAAATGACAGAATTAAAAATTTCTAGCAGAGAGTTGATACCCACAGTGAGTCAATAGGAAATAAGAGTACCTATTTGCCCTTGATGATTCAAGTCATCTCACTTAAAGGAATTCTTTCCTCAGGTGCACCATTGGCTAGAAGACCTGAGTGCTGAATTACTGTCAGTAATATTTGAGGGGGGAAATGGGAGAAGTAACACAATGCTGGAGAAGAGCAAATATTATCCTCATTTCCGGAGGAGGAAAGAGAAGAAAATCTACAAATTATAGGTTTACTAGTTTTTCAATGCTTCTAATTGGGAAGATAAGTAGTAAACATATAATAAGATGGATTCCAAGCTGGTTGGGAGGCAAAATTCAAGGAGTAAATGTTAATAAATCAATATCAGCATAGCAGGAGATTGCCAGTAGAATACCTTCAGGCTCTGTGCTCAGCTTGATGCTCCTCAAATTTAGAACAATGGCTTGAATAAAGGTAAAGGTACATTCTTGAATTTGCCAATAAAGTTAAGTTGAGAGGGATCACTAGCATAGAGAATGATATTCTGGATCTCCAAATTCCTTGACAGATCTCCAGCATTGGGCTTAATCTAATAAGATGAAATTTAATAGACATAAGTATTAAGTCTTTATTTTTTGGTGTAAAATGTCAATTTTATAAGTGTAAGGAGGGGTAGGCATGGTTTGACTCCATTTTATCTGAAAAAAGGCAGAGGTTTTCATGTACTGCAAATTCAATATAAATCAGCAGTTTAATATAGAAGCCAAAAAAATTAATGCAATCCTGGTTGCATTAAGAGCACAATAGCTTCCAGGAATAAGGAGTAAATAGTCCTTCTGTCAAAACTCATCTGGAACATCATATTCACTCTTGGCACTATAGTTTAAACAGGACATTGATGAATTGGAGGGTGTCCAGAGGAGGTCAGCCAGGATGGTGATGGACTCTAAGTCCATATTATATAAGGATCAATCTAAAAAAATTGGAAATATTGATCCTGAAGAAGGGAGGATATTCATAAGGGGCATGAAAACTGTGTTCAATTATTTTAATAGTTATCATATGGAAGGGAATTTAGGTTATTCTGTTTGGGACCCATGTATTAGAATCAGAATAAATGGGTAGCTTCAAATGGGTGGGTTGGGCTTGATAGAGAAGGAATAACTTTCTAACAATTAAAACTGTCCATATATGGGTTGGGCTCCTTGAGAGGTGGGACTAGGCAAACCATCCTTAGAGATTTTCAAGCAAAGACTGAATAAACATTTGTCCAAAATATTATTTTGGGCATTCATTTGCATAGGAGTTCAATTAGCTAGCTGCTGAGGTCAACCTCAAAACTCAAATTCTGCAATTTTGTATTTCTTCATCTGTCAAATGAGGGGAAAAATACTCTGAGAGCCCTTTCAGATCTAATTCTAGAATTTCTATTCATCATATGACCTCGAATGAATTTCTTTTTTGGGGGGACTTTCAATCACCACATAGCATTATGAGTCTGGAGGACTATATAGTTCCAAGGGTGGGAATGGAAGGTGGGTGGGAAGCTGAGAATCTCCAGGAAGGGAATAAAAGCTTTTTAAATTGTTCGTGGTCTCCTTTGTGTGTTCTGCTTTATCTGTGGTTAGAAATAATATCTGTCTTGTACAGAATATACATTGTTCACTTGCGTGCTTGCATACTAACTGGGGGCTTCCCCCCCCCATGAGATCTAGACACAATTTTGAGGGTTCCAGGAAGAAACCATATGTAAGTAAACAAACCAAAGAAAAGTTTGGCAAGCACCTCTCTTCAATCCTTAACATTCAGTTCAGTCCATGTAAACTCCAGAGCTTAGAGTTCTGGGTCATATGTGACCAAAACATTTAGTATTTTCAAAATCAGAGAAAATCAATGGGTGATCCAACATATACATCTTAAAACCAGAGACTGGTTGCGTCTATTTCTGACTTCTTTTTTTTTTTAAATTTCATCTTTTTTTCTGGCAGAAAATCTGATTTCAGTCCATATTGCCATTTTATCATTTCTCACAGCTGTGACTGTGATCACAGCTTTAGAGAAGTAGAAATGTTTGTCACATTTAATATTATGCTCCCATTTTTCGCATATGGGAAGCCAACTCATTTTGCTTAGAAGATACTGGAATTTAAGGAGGCAGCTGCTGTTGCAACTATGTACATACATAAGTAGTTCGTAATATGCTCTAGCAAGTCTAATTCATTATGAACATCAACAATCAAATCTACTGGACATTCTATAGTTGAGGAGTCTAGTGGAAGCAGGAAAGGTATTGAACTAAAGAGTCAAGACACAAGCTATTTGGGCAGCTTTGACCAAATCAGGTCCTCTTTCTGGGTCTAGATTTCTTCTTCATAAGATGAGTGGATGAGAGGAGGTGAACTCTTGATATCACTTCCAGTTTTAACACTCTACATTCTGGAGTCTTTCCTACCTCTAGTATTCTCTATTCTATGCTCTGATACTCTTTATTTTAGGTCACTTTAAGCTCTGACATTCCATGGTCTATGTTCTCCCATTTGTTGTTCTGGGATTTCTTCCAAGTGTAATATCATCTGTTTCTACTCTATGGTACCTATTGAATAATCAATGCTGGTATAGTACGATTAAACTAATTCAATAATTATTAAATTTCTAGTATATATAGGGTCTTGCTTTTGACAGTGACAGATAAATAAGACGTGATACTTGTCATCATTTTGTTTATGATCTACTACTGTCTATCTTCTCTACAGTCTTAAAATATCCTAGTATGTTTATTAATTATCATCATTAAAATTATTTGGATTTGTGGGTCACATGTTCTCCAATGTGATTCAATGTCAAATATTCTCAGCTTAACACTGGAATCTCTCAGAATTACTGTTTTTGATGTTCTTGAGGTTCTAGTTGTAATGGGTCAAAAACAAAAACAAAGGGAAAAAAACCCAACAAACATTAGTTATAGTTAAGGGAGACAGGAAAACTATTGCACATTCAAGTAATTTGTCTAAAATCATATGAGTAAGTAGTAAAAATCTGGTAAATAGAAGAACCAGTTTCTAAAGCCAGATCTTCTGAGTCCAGTTCATTGTTCGACTCTATTACACTTATCAAGGAGAGGAAACTTTTAAATATCATTGCAGACTGGAGACATATATTGATAACATGATGCTACCATTGAAGAACCCTGTCCAAGGCAGAGAAATTTCATAAAACAAATCACCATTTTCTCAATGTGTCATATGACCTTTGTAGTGCACCCTCTCT
>NC_058131.1:65894549-65938459 GCF_016433145.1 Gracilinanus agilis | reverse complement strand
GAGAGAGAGAGAGAGAGAGAGAGAGAGAGAGAGAGAGAGAGAGAGAGAGAGAGAGAGAGAGAGAGAGAGAGAGAGAGAGAGAGAGAGAGAGGAGATTCCTGAGGTGGGTGGGAGATTAGACTAGAAAAACTTTAGCATTCTTCTCAGCTGAAAGATCCTGCCTAATTGGATCTATTATTCTGCACACAGGAACACTGCCCTCTCAACATAGAAAATTTTATCTTCTTTTCAGTAGTTACATTTCTTTATTGGCATTTGACTGGTACTAAGAGGGACAGACTTTGGTAAACATTCAAAACTGAAGTGGATTGTCAGTAGGAACCGCTCACTTTTTCTCTTCTTTATTCCTTTCTATTCCCCTCCCTGATGATTTGAGCTCAATTTTCAAAGGGCAGCAGCATTCCTGATCTCACTCCACCCCCACTTAATTTCAGGAATTTCTTGATGTGGGCAAGACAGATTTAAGCCACAGATTCCCATCGGTCCAGGGAGCCTATGAAGTAGAAGAAAACTTTGGAAACACTTTTTTTGCTGAAATCCATTGCCTTGATTTTGGCTTAACTTAAAGCCTATGATAACATCTGAAGTGTATTTAATATCAGCTTGTGTGCCAAGGCTGTCCAGTCCAGGGAAAGGGGATATGTGTTTGTGTTAGGTTCTGCTGCTATACTAAAAGGGGCTTCAGAGGAGAATTCGATGAGTCAGTCCATGCTGAAAGCAATCAACTCTTTTCTTTAACACATTTTTAGAGAAGGACATGTGGCTAAAACAGAAACACCTAAGAGAGTATGAAGGAGATGTGGGAACAACAAAGTTGAAGAAGAATAGTCTATTAACCTCAAAACCTGGGCCTTGGACCGACACTTCCAAAATAAGATTAGGAAGGGAAGGGAAAGGGGATATTTGAGGATGTTGCCAAGGAGTTCTAGGCTAAGAGGGGAGGAATTCATGTTGATTGTGTGAGAAACTACTTCTTGGACTTGACTGTTGACTTTATCACGTTTATAACTGGGACTCAAGGTTCATGCTCTAGGCCAGATGTCTCACTTTTTATGAACTGAGGTCGGCTTGGGAACCTGGGATCAGAGGAGCTCAATTGTCTTATAGGGAGGGAAAGCATCTTATTTAGTTGCATCCTATTAGAATCTACCACTGAAGTTAAAGGCAGAGAGATGTGAATTATCTTGGAGTGAAGACATGGCACTAGTAAAGAAGAGGATTAGAGGAAGGAAGTGTTAGACTTATTAAAGCATATGTTCATGTGTCCATGAGGTTTTTCAAAGTACTTTTCTTACAACAACCTAGTAAGAAAAACAGAGTGAATATTATCATTCTTTCTTAAAGAGGAAGAAACAAAGGTTCTATGAAGTTGTGACTTATCCATGGTTACAACGTTAGTAAATGTCGAGGCATAAGATATCCAATATCTTATTGGATAGAGGGAATATTATAAAGGGAAGCATCAATGATGATCCCAAGGTTTAGAGCTTGGATATGTGCAAAACACATTCTGGTTATCTTTCAGAAAAAAAATTATATCCCTAGAATTTATATATTACTTCAAGGTTTTCAAACAACTTTTCAAGGATTATCCCACAACAAATCTCTGAGGTAGAGGCTATTATTGTGGCCAGTTTAAGTGATAAGAAAAAATGAAGATGAGAGAGATTAAGTGACTTGCTCACAGGTGACTGAAGAAGGGTTCAAACTTAGATCTTCCTGATTACAAGTTCAATTGGTTATCTACTATCCTTCCTTTGTTGTTAGTTAGTTGCTTCAATCATGTCTGACTTTTTGTGACCTTATTTGGGTTGTTTGTTTTGTTTTGTTTTTTTGGCAAAAATCCTAGAGTAGTTTGCCATTTTCTTCTCCAACTCATTTTGCAGATGAGGAAACTGAGGCAAACAGCATTAAGTGACCTCTCCAAGGTTACACAGTTAGCATATATCCAAGGCCAGATTTAAACTCATGTTTTATTCACTCCAGACATGACACTCCATCTCCTCCTCTGGTACCTTGCTAACTCTGTGGCCTGAATAAATTTTTTTGGTTATACATGTGATAAATAAGGCCATAGGCTACAGAGGTATATATGTGTGTGTGTGTGTGCGTGTGTGTGTGTGTGTGTGTGTTGTAACATTGGTCATTGATTAATATTTTATTAATAATTTATACAATACTATTAGTAATGTTCATATTAATGAATAATGATACATTAATTAATAGTAAATGTATTTTATAATATACCACATATTATAAGTTATGTAATATTATATTAAATATAATAATAAATTAATACATTTTAAAAACTGACTCTATATAGAACCTGGTGGAAGCCTTATACTCCCTATGCCTGCAGTTCAGTGAAAGGCAGCCAGGGGGCAGTGATGTCTGGGTCAATTTCTGTAAACTCCCTTGACTTTTGATATGAATAATAGATATTCCTAAATAGCCCTGCAGTGATGGGTCACACATTGGTGTCACAGTATGCAGTAAATATTTTGTTTAGGATTGGTGTGTACTAGAGGGTTAGATAAAGTCTTTGACTTTATAAAGTTTCCATTGAAATAAGGCACCAATATGATCAAGGCATTAGAGAAATGCTTTGTGGTAGGTGGCACAGTGGTTAGAGTGTTGGACATGGACCCAGGAAGAGCTGAGTTCAAATTCAGATTCAAACATTAGCTGTGTGACACTGGAGAAGTCATTTAACTCAATTTTTTCATGGTAAAATGAGCTGGAAAAGGAAGTGGCAAATCACTCCAATACCATTGTGAAGAAAATCTCATATGAGGTCATGGAGAATCAGATATGACCAATAAGAAAGAAATGGGAAAACAATGTAGGAAGAAGGAGAAGAAGCTGTCATTAGTAATCAAGGAGTAGGGAAGCCTTCATGGAGGAGGACAATTTTGATTTGGGGTATAAAGGATGGATGTTATTTCATTGGAGGAAAAGGGCGAGAACTCTTGGGAAAAAAAGAAAGCATGAGAAGAAAAAGAAAAGGGTGGAAAGAAATGAATTCTTGGGAAGCAGAAAGAGAATTTTGGTTGATATGTGAAGGGCAGAGCTACAAAGGAACCAACTAGGTGTGCAATGGCTAGAACACTGGTCCTGAAGAAGGAAGACTTGAGTTAAAACCCAACTTCAAACACTAAACTCTCTCAGTCCCTAGTTTCCTAATCTATAAAATGGGGCTATTAATAGCACAAACCTCCTAGGGTCATTATAAGAATAAAATTGGAAAAGCCAGTTGCAAACAAAAGCACTATCTAAATGTAGCCTATCATTATTCAAATGAGATAACCTTGGAAATGTAGGGTGGAATGAAATTGTGGAATCTATTTTTCTATTCTGACAAATGAGTTTGAACTTAACTCAGATGCCAGAAACAGGTAGTTTTGTATACTTCCTCTGATACTTAAATGTTTTATGGTGAAAGCAAAATCACTTATCTGCCCTGAATCTCAATTTCTTCATCTACTTAATGGAATCTGGTTCTCATTGTTAAAGAAGGTACTCCAGAGGTAAAGATCTTTGTAGATAAGATAATAAGTACCTAAGCACATACTTTACAGGTATTGTGAATAAGAGGTCAATAGCAGAAACTCTGAAAACTACATATAAATATAAGTTATTATTATCCCAGGAGAGTGAACCCTTTATGAATACCCAGAGTAAGAACATGATTTTAAAGCTGGAAGAAAGCAGATATCAGCTCTTTCTTTTTTCATTTTTGTTACTCCTGAAGGAGGCTCAGTATAATTAAGAAACTTTTACTTGGTCACAAAAATAGTAAGACAGAATAGAGATTTGAATCCAGGACATGTGACTCCAAATCCAGCCCTCTCTCTGCTGCACTATAGCTGCTTCTCTCTATGTCTCACCAATGTCTCACCACGTCTGGATTAGGAGGAAACTTTTACCATTATCCTTTGGAATGGATATGTCTAGCCAAACCCTAGGACAGACAGACCATCTTTTGCTTGGCTGGCTAAGCAGACTGTACTTGGGTTCTATTTCTAATCTGCTCTCATGATCCAATTTGAGTCATCCTTTGCCAGCTGCCCTAAGGGTCTCTTCTATTTCTAATCCTTTGAAATAAAAATCTTTCAATCTTTCTCTAATTCCCCTCTCATCTTTTTCTGTGATCCATTATTCCTCCAACTACAGTCATTTGGTCTCTCTTTAGGAAGGGAGAGAGGCTTGTCTTATTTACAATAAAAGCAGTGAGCCCTTTGGCATAGGCTTAGTGTTATTGTTTTCATAATTTTTGATTAGAGTATATATCCAAGAACATGGAAGCTCATTGAGGGTAGAGATTATAAAAAATTAATTTATTCATTTTTTGCTCTGTCTTTGTATCTTTAGTATCAAGCATATAGAAAGAGAATAAATAAAAATCTGTTGCATTAAATTAATTAGAAATATGCACCAGGTATGCGTTCTAGACTCTATAAAGGCAAGCCAATGTATTGGCATCCTCTAATTTTCCATGTGCCAGTGGTACCTTGGTATTCATCATTAATTAATTCCAGAAGGCAGTTTGAGTAACAAATGAATTTTCCCCATAAAGAATAAAATAAATTGAATTAATCAGTTCCAGACACCCCGAAAACCAGGATTTTATAAGGTATTATATGCATTAATGGAGTTATATTTTAATAAAGAAACATTTATAATACATAGACATGAAGAAAAGCAATAATTAGATTAAATAAAATAATTTTAACCTAACTTTACCTGTGTTGAGAGAAGTTCATGGCCTAAGATGATGGTGGGGAGGAGAAATGTTATTGTCTGGAAGAGGTGATCCCTTGTATAATATCTGAGGGCAGCTGCCCTTCTGGAATTCTTTCTCTTTCTCTTTTCTGTCCCTATCACCACTGAACCTTGCTTGAGATTCACCAGGTGTAAGCTTCACACAAAGTCTTTTCAATGATGTTGGTTTTGTCTGTGTTTCAAAATTCCTCTAAAATGGGAAATTATCTAGTTATTTAACAAATGTACAATGCTCCTTGTTAAAGTTTTATCGGGGACATATATATATATATTTTTTTTTAACCCTTACCTTCTGTCTTAGAATCAATACTATGTATTGGTACAAAGGCAGAAAAGTGGTAATGGCTAGGCAATGGGGGTTAACTGACTTGCCCAGGGTCACACAGCTAGGAAGTGTCTGAGTCCAATTTTGAACCCAGGGCCTCCTATCTCTAGACCTGGCTCTCAATCCACTGAGACATCTAGGTGCCACACTTTTTTAGTGTGATATTTTTCAACAAAGTTTTGCACTTTCACCCATAGTGAAATGGGGACGTCTTCTTTTGCATCCTCCATACCTGAAGAAACTCTGCTACTCTTGTAACAGCTTCTCAGTGCTGAGCTCCTCTATGCTCCTGAACTAACATGTACTCTTTTATTTAAGCTGGAGCAGGCATACACTTCCTAATATCACAGCACCAACAAGTTCTAGCAAGGCTGTTGAGTGTCAAGCAGACACTGAAGACTGAAACAATTTTTTCTCATCAATGTACTTGAAAACCCAATTTGGGGAATTCTGAAACCATTGAGTATCCAAGTTTGCTTGTAGAACCAATAGGGAGCCCTCAGGCTAAAGAGGAGGCTATTTCAATCATGATAATCATCATGGTAGTAAAGGTGATGATGTTGGAGATAATTATGGTGATGTCACAAATGCATCCTCCAATTCTTGATCAGGGGATTCAGGTACACGTAGGGGTTTTTTTGTTTGATTGATTTTTCAAAAGCTTTTCCAGCAAAAAACAAGTTCAAAAGACTTTGAGTACAAGTGAGAGGGATGCATTGTCTACCAGCCATCTGATGCTGAGCCTAGAAGACCTCAGAGTGATTCATCAGTCTACCGGCTCTAAAATTATGAATAGTTCATCATATAATTCTCCTAGACAAGTGACTAAGTCAAGGAGAGACTCCAATCCACCAACGGAGGGAGTAGTACAGATTCTTGAAGTCTTAAAGAAATACTTGAACTACCTCACTTCCACTGGGTTGTTATAAATAAAGTATTTTGTAACCCTAAAAAACTATTGGCATGTGAATGATGCCATGGTTCTTTCTTCATTTTCAAATGAAATTTCAAGACTAGAGCATCTCTCCTTTAATTCTTAGCACCACACCTCTCATTTAGAATATGTTGTGTTAGGTGGCAGAGTAATAAAGAAGGGAAACCACTTTTAAACTCAAAATTCAACTCAAAAGAGCTTTAAACTCCAGAAGGTAGTAACCCTCTAGTATAGTCATTTCCAAAATTCTATGTTCTGGTCTTCACATTGTATTCTAGGGTCCCTTCCATTTCTAATATTTTATATGCTCAGGTGACTTCTAGACTTAACATTTTTTCTTTTAAGATCTCTTCCATTTCTAATCATCTATGAGTCTATGGTTTTAAAGACGGTCAGTAAGGAATGCCTTTTTCTACTGGTACAGAGGCAGCATCTCTGGAAGCTGATTAAGGAACAAATGGAAAAAAAGAGAAATCAGCATTTCATGTCTCAGGAAAACAGACGGTGAGAGGCAAGTTGGTTCACTGCAAAAATCAAGGGACTGACTTTTGAACTGAATGCTAACTAGCAAAGCGAGATTCCCCACAATGAATGCCTGGCCACAGCGTCTGTCTCCAAGTCATGCCAAGGACATTTCAATGTGTGATATTTGATTTTCTGGGTGTGGGGCTTAAGCAGGGACTGAATGAGCCATCTGTAGTCTCATGGCTGGGTAGGGGAAAAGATGGCTATTAACATTTTAAAAGTCTTTAATATTCTGGATGTAGGCACAAGGAATATAAGAAGATTCAAGCAAATGATAGGTCCTCTCTATAGGCCAGCAGTAAAACTGAAAAGGAGGAGGAAAGGCGACCCCAACCTCCCTGATTAGCACCCCTATCACACTGGAGCCAATCCTATGCTGATATTTTACAGAGAAGTACACTAAAGCCCAGGGCAGCCGGGTGGTTTAGTAGATAGAGCAGTGGGCTTGGAATCAGGAAGATTCATCTTCATTAGTTCAAATCTGGGCTCAGACACTTATTTGCTGGGTGATCCTGAACAAGTCACTTAACTTTCCCTAATTTTCCTCATCTGTAAAATAAGGTAGAGGAGAAAATGGCAAATTACTCTGATGCCTTTGCCAAGAAAACCCCAATAGGGTCAAAAAAAAGTCCGCTACCTCTGAACATTGACTGAACAATAACAAGACTCAGACCTGGAAATGAGAATCACTTTCTTCCATATATCATAAAGACTTTGGCATCCCTACAACACTGGACCAGAAGGACTGAAGTCAAAGATTGTAAGATTATAAAATAATGAGGGAGGAACATTCCAAAACTGGGAGATGGGATGCCTTATTTTAAGAATAGTAAGTAGTCCAATATGGCTGAACCTTAGCTTATGTAGAAGAAGGGAAGTTTAAGAAGCCTAGAAAGATAGCAAAGGACCAGGTGGTGGAGACTTTTAAATGCCGAACAAGGGATTTCATATTTGATTTGCCAGCTATATAGTTCAGTGAATGGAGATTAAATCAGGAAGGCTCGTGTTCAAATTCAGACTCACAATTTAGAAAAGTCACTTCTCCTCTATCTGACTCTGTTTCCTTTACTGTTAAATGAGAATAATGATAATAGTAGAACTTACCTCTAGGAGCTGTCACAAGGATCAAATTGGATACTATTTGTAAAATGCTTAGCACAGTTCCTGGCACAAAGTAACTACAATAGAAAGCTTCACAATTATTATTATGATAACAATCTGGAGGAATTGGAGAGTCCCTGGAGTTTATTGAGTGAAGTGTAAAAGCGATATACTAGAGTTGATCTGCAAACTTTAAAAATTGCATTTTGAAGTGAATACTAGTTGCTATTCCTATTCATGAATCTCTAAATGTACAGTTTCTCTGTCCCTCATTCAAAGGAGACTCCCAAAGCTGATTGAGATGTTATCACAGCAATCTGCTGTCCCCATGCCTGTCGAGCGTACATTCCCAGCCAAAGTATTTACCACCTGCAGAGTTAGGCAGGTAAAAAGTCACTTCTCCATAGATTGGTTCCTAGGGACTGTTCTGAGAATGAGCAATCAGCACGTCTATTTTCTCAGGGAGAAAGAGCACCCACAGGAAAGCATCCAGGAGTGAGGCTACAGAGCTCATTGACATGGTTTCTTGATTACTCTTTGGGGAATATGTATTTGTCTGAGGGTTTCAACTCCAAGAAATGCTGAGTTAAAAATTCTTTGAGTTGAAGATTTAAAAAGCCATCTAGTCCAATGTATGGCAGATGAGGAATCCCAGCTAAAGCATCCTTGGACAAGTAATCATCTAACTTCTCCTTAAAAATTGAGTATATCTTCATAGCAGCTCTATTTGTGGTGGCCAAGATTGAAAATTGAGGGAATGACCAAACAAATTGTGCCATATGTTGGCTATGGAATACTTTTGTGCTATATGAAATGATAAGCAAAATGATTTCAAAAAAATCTGGAAAGATCTACATGAAGAGATACAGAGCAAAATAAGCAGAACTTGGAGAATGTGGTGCACAGTAACAGCAATATTGTATGATGATCAACTGTGAAAGACTTAGCTACTCTCAACAATACAATGATCAGGGACAATTCTGAAGAACTTATGTCAAAGAATACTATCCACCTCCAGAAAAATGAACTGTCGGAGTCAGATGTAGATTAAAGCATACCATCTTTCACATTAGTTTATTTATACTTTATTTTGGGGTTGTCGTTTACGAGTCTTCTCTTACCAATAGTCAATAAGGAAATATGTTTTGCATAATAATATATGTATAATTTGGATCAAATGGCTTAATATCTCCAAGAGGGGATAGGGAAGGGAGGGAGGAGACAATTTGTATCTATCTGTTGATCTGATGAATCAACAATATGTGAAGCCCTGATTTGTAGCATTTGGTGATTTTTCAAGCTGTAAATGCTTACACTAAAAATTTAACAATAAGTTCTCGAAAACCAAGATAAATTCTTCCAGTACATCCGTAGATAAATCCAACTACTACTTTTAGAAACCTCTTAATTTCTAGATTTTTTTTTCTTTACATTGAACTTAGATTGACTTCTCTTTCATTGCCACACATTGTTCACAGGTCTGTCATCTATTCACATTTCTCTTCCATATGGCAGCCTTCAAGTGACGGAAGACTGTTTCTTTTCTCTGGGCTCACACAGCCCCATCTTTCACCTGAGTTTTATTCTCCATTCCTCACTGCCCTGTATGTAATTATTTCTAAATGCCATTTATAAATCATGACCATCAGAAATGAATTTTCTATCCCAGATGGAGTTTGACTAAGGTGGAATATCACTAAACTAACATATCTCCAAATGTACTCTGTTTCTTTTAATGTGCACTAAGACAACTTTTGTTTTGTTTAGTTTTGTATTGGAGATGGAAAATGGAAACGGACATATTGCATTATTGATAGATAGAGAGAGCTTTTAGTCTACTAAAAGCCCCAGGTCTTTATGCCTTGAACTCTTGCCTATTCATAACTTCTCTTTGAGCATTTTATCTTCCTAGATCTGCACCCTATTATTCTACACAATTAAGATTCTTTGCATCCTGACTCACATCTGTATATTAAATATCTCTTCCAATTTCATATCTCCTATAGCCTTGCTAAGCTTGCAAACTATTTTTATCCAATTCATGATAAAAGATCAATGAAAAGAATAGATTCTTCAGGAACTGTACTAAAGTCAAAAATTCTCTCCAGGTGGGCATGAAGTCATTCATGACCATTCATTAACTTGGTCATCCAATCAATTTTGAATTCACCTAATATTTTATCCTTTAGCCCACCTCTCTTTACCATAACCATAAGAACAGTGTTGAGGGACCTTGGTTAACTGCATTGATGGGAATTAGTTCTCTGTTTATAACCATCCTGTGCCTTACCAGAGACTTACTATCTCATGAAGGAAAGAGGCTTGGTCAGACATGATCTCTTCCTGATGAAGTCATACTATTAGTGATGAAGACTTTTAAAAATACATTGTAAGTTTTTTTTTCAGGACTCAAAATCAAGTTCTTGAGTTATTTATTTTTTATTGGAAATAGTGAGACCCTTGAAACTTTTTGGCTTGTAATGACATGGCCAGATTTGAACATTTAGAAGATCTAAGTGACAGGGGATGATCCTAGAGATCATTAAAAAAAGTTCAGGAAGGATTTACTGAGAACAGAACTAATGAAGTGCCACTTGGAGAGGAGAGTGGCATTGAGGACCCTTTGATGTATAACAGAGGGAGGGAAGAACATTTATTAAGCATCTACTATGTGTCAGCCACTACATTTAGCACTTTACAAATATTACCTCATTTCATCTTCACAACAACTCTGGAAAAAATGGTGGCTATTGCTACTATCCTTACACTACAGTTTAAAGAAACTGAGACAGACAGATGTTATGTAACTCGTCTACCATCCCACATTCATCTAGTAAGTGTCTGAAGCTAGATTTGAATTCAGTTCTTTTTGACTTTGGTCCCAGTACTGATATTCATATCAGTATCTGATATTCAACTTATATCTGATACTCAACTTAACTGGAGGTAGAATCACTTATTCCTGACAAATAGTAGACAATTAATAAATATTTATTGGATGATTTATTAACTGATTACATATGTGGTAAATTAAGAGGAAAGAAAAATTAAAGATACCACATAAACACGTAAGACCTAGAAAAGATTAAATAAATTTCCCAAGGCCACAAAGTAAAATAATGGTGGCATTTCCAATCAGAAAGAACATCATTATCTGAGTATTACTACCCTTTCTACCCCTCAAAGTCCAATGGCATTCCTCTGGTATCAGCATGATGACCAGCATGGAGTCCATCCCAGGAGAGAGAGCCACTTCCTGCTTCCCTATTCCATTTAGAATTCTCCATCCTTGCCTGAAAAGCCTCCTAATAACAAATCTTAAATATCTACACCTTGCTTATTAATTTATCTACAACAATTATTACTCTAGATTCTTCAGTTGCTTGGGTACCAAATATTGATTCTAAGTATAAGGGAAAGCTCCCAGGGTGATGTAGAAGGATGAAACCCTAAAGTAGATCCCTGGTTCCAAAAGGATAGTATAGATAAAAAGGATGTGAATGAAAGGAAATAATCAGAGGAGACTGTCTGCTTTCAGTATTTCTGACAGTAGATTAATTTCTCCTTAAAAGCAGAGTTTCCTTATGTATAAAACGAGGCAGTCTAGACTATCTGATATTGAAGCATCCTTCCTGATAGATAATCCTGTTTTGTGTCTTAACTTTGTTCTAGCTTCCTTTCAGCCCTGCTATCCTGTGCTGCAAATTCTAATAGTCTATTTATTAGATCCCAACATGTTCCATTCTTACGGTCACTTCTAGATAGCAACATTAAATATTTTCACTTTCTGTATTCCAAAGTTCCTTCCAAATCATTGCATTTTATAATGTATCTGAAAGTTAGATGTATTTTGTTAAAGAACACATCCCTATACCCGAGGAAAAAAAGATGTCTTTGATGCCCAGATACAAATTATAGAATGAATTTATGTTCATTTTATTTACTCATAAATTTAATATGGAGCTAAAGTTTGGTTCCTCCTATTTGTTTCCTTGTTAAGAAATTTACCTTTTTTAAATTTAAAGAATATATAATACAGAGAGCTTCCCGCTCTCGAAATAAGCAGTGGCTTTTAAACAATTAGAGCAATCTTGCTGAGGAATGAATTGCTTTGGGAAGAAGGGAGTTCCCTGTCACTGTAGACTGTTAGATGTGTTCTAGTGAGGGGCTTGTCAGCATTGTTGCAGAGGGGACTCAGGTTTTAGGCAAGAAAGACAAATGACAGTATCTGTAGCCTCTGCCAGGTCTGAGATGCCAGGCTTCTAAAATGCAATGAAGGGAGGTGTCTCTTAGTAGGATTCTATGGTTCTCAGAAGCATTCCTTTACAGTTTTTCCCCTCCCATTATTATCATTTCATATAAATATCAGGCAGGCAGAGACTATTTTTAAATCTTTTCACCTTTGCCCAGTTTCAGTTTTTCATTTGTTGCAATATATTCTTTGGAACTGGAACCCTCAAGCTTTCCCAAGTTTCCTCTGGCCACCTGTGGATCTGTTATCTTTAAGGGGGATATAGACTCTAGGGCCCCCTCCATCTCCACATTGTAAAAACATCTAGTTAAAAAGGTGACTGCTGTCAACAGAGAACCAGAAACAAAAGCCTTCTTTTTGCCCAGGAACTTGACAAGTTTGGAAAGGGATTTGATCGGTACTTGGCCAACTGATACACATATGGCCAGTTCCTTAAAAGCAAACCCTCTGTTTGCATTAGATTTCAGAGTAAGGCTGATGGGAACTGAGTGTGTGACTTCAAAAACAGCTGTGAAACATTAAGGGTCAAAAGTTGAAATCGAATTTTATAAGATCAAAATGTGCTATCATAAGCATCTTAATTCTGTCCTACTTTCCCTCCCCCCCAAACTACATGCAACATTCTGTTTGTTTCTTTTATATAAGATATATTAAATGCAGTTGTTTGTATCATTTCATTTTGTTTTCCCCTGACAAATTTTCCTGGGAAATCACTTTCATGTATTCAATTTCAATGGCAATTCAACATATTTCTTAAGCGCCTTCTATGCTTAGAACACAATCCTAGACACTAAGGGAGCTATGATTGGAACATGAGATGCAGACTCAAGAGCTTTGAACTTTAGTAAGAAGGTTATGTCATATACACAAATAATTAGAATATTGAATTAGAGTTATCAAATTTCAAATTATAATTCTAGATTTGGGAGAGACCTCAGAGGACTTGTAGTATGACCTACCCATGTTCCAGAGGGAGAAATGGAGTTAGCATCATGTACATAGTAGATGTTTAATGAATCAAAGAATTTTGAAAACAAGACTATATAAGCCTCATAGTCCAAATTCTGCATGACCAAGAAATGTCCAGTCAGGGGGAGCTGGGTGGCTCAGTGGATTTAGAGCCAGACCCAGAGACAGGAGGTCCTGGGTTCAAATCTGACCTCAGATACTTCTTAGCTGTGTGACCCTGGGCAAGTCACTTGACCCTCTTTGCCTAGTCCTTACCACTCTTCTGCCTTAGAACCAATACACAGTATTGATTCTAAGATGGAAGGCAAGAGTTTAAAATTTTAATTTAATTTTAAAAATGTCCAATCATCGCCTCCAAAAAGGAATCATTTCATTCTTTGTCTGAAAATTTCTAGTGAATGAGAATCTATTACTTCCTGAAGCATCATCCCAATTGGTTGTTGTTCATTCATTTTCAGTAACATCCAAATCTTCTTCACCCAGTTTGTGATTTTATTTTGGTAAAGACACTGAGATGGTTTGCCATTTCATTTTCAAACAGTCTAAAGATGAAGAAACTGAAGCAAACAGAATGAAGTGACTTGCCCAGAGTCACATAACTAGTAAGTGTCTGAGACCAGATTTGAACTCAGAGAGATATGTCTTCCTGACTCCAGATCCAGCCATTCTATTTCCTGCACCTTCCCATTCCACTTGGGGCAATTTTCATTGCAACTATCTGTTTCCTTACACCTAAAATATTTTTCTATGAAACTTCCACACAGTATTCTTGGCTCTGTTCTCTGAAATCAAGTAGAGAAACTTTCATTCATCTTCCAGGTGATAATTCTTCAGCTCCTTCACTGAATCAAAGAATTTCAGTTTAACAAGCATCATACAATAGGACTCAAAGGACACAAGTGGTAAAAGGAAGCTTGGAAAACCAGTCTACCTCCACCCACCTACACCACAAACTCCATCTTACAGGGAAGGAAATGACTTGCCTAATGTCCTGCTGCTAATAAGTGGAAAAAAAAAAACTAACTGGTGTCTTGACTCATTCTAAAGCTCTTACAACTACCTAACTTTTCTCGGCTGCCCAGTCAAAAGGATCATTTCCCTCCTTCCCATGCTCTTTACAGTTCTTATTCCCAAAGGCAAACATGATAACTATTATCTTGCCTTTTAGATTGTCTTCTCTTTTAAGCTACATTACCTAGTAATTCTTCATGTGAGATACCTCTAGTTTATTCCATCCAGCTGTAGTGATATTAAACTCAAATAGAAACATCTCTCTAGGACGTATATCTTAGAAAATCACAAAGTAACAATGTCTGTGTCGTATTGCATTTTTTGTTCATTTTGTTCAACATTTCTCCATTACATTTCAGTCTGACTTTTGCTGTTACTGGCACAATTTGTCTTCATACTCATCCAAACCCAGCAATAACTTACCTTCCGTCTTGGAGTCAATACTGTATATTGGCTTCAAGGCAGAAAAATGGTAAGGAATAGGCAATGGGGGTCAAGTAACTTGCCCAGGGTCACACAGCTGGGAAGTGTCTGAGGCCAGATTTGAACCCAGGACCTCCCATCTCTAGGCCTGATTCTCATTCCACTGAGCTACCCAGCTGCCCCTGTCTTTGACACTTCTATTAGAACATAACCTCCAGTTCTCTTACAATCTAGGTTTTCCTTTTCTTGAAAAGGTTGACTTATTGATGAACGTCTAAGAATGTGCTCCCAAAACTGAACTGACCATGTCAGATGTTTTCTGACACGGGAAAAATAGGATAGGCCTCACTATTGTGTTCTAAATCATATTATCAGTAACTTATTTATCACAAGGTTAAAAGATAGTGAAATCAGTTTCCTATCTTGACAATAGAACTTCACTTCTATGAAATACGAAATCATATCTCATTTACAGAATCATAGTATCAATCAATGAATCAAAAATCATTAATTTCCTACAATATATCAGAGATAGTGTTAAGAAAAAGAAAGAAAAGAAAAGAAAAGAAGAAAAAAATGAGAACGACTTTTTTTTCCAATTTGACAAACTTTTATTACAAACCAAAATTCAGTTTATGATCTACATAGTAACTCAGTTACCTGCCATTCTACTAAGGAAAATAATGAATCATGACTGCTATTAAACCCATTTGTGCCTACAGCTGTTAAAAGCAACATAGAACAAATGACTTTTGGTAGCGAGGTCTTAAAGGTACATCAGAGAACAACGAACTTGAAAATAAGCATCTCATACCACTTCAAAACTACCAAAGTTTGTGTTTGTTTGTTTTCTTTAAATGCCAAATAATTTATTCTTAGTATTGAGAGGGAAGAGCTGCAGGGGCATTGTTCACCAACTGCCTGTGGTCTTTATTCAAGGATCCAATGCCTTAGGGTCTCACTGTGGGATTTTGAAGCTTTCTCCTGGGATGTGCTTGTCAAGCATGCACTTTCAGTCTTAAAAGATGGCAATCCCAAAACCTTTAATTTAATGACATGATCTGCTAGACATTTCATGATGGCCACTTCGTCATCTATCAGGGACCGCAAAAGGCGACAGAGATTTGGATCAACGTTCTGCCTTGCCACTTGGTGTAAGTCCAACATGGATTTCTTAATAAATTTCTCAATTTCCAGACTTGTGACCAGAGTATCAAGGGAATCTGCCCATCACTCATATCTGGTTTCTTAATGTCATTTAGAGAGATATGTCTGCCTCTCATATGCAAGTACAGAAAAGAAAAAAAAAGGAAATGAAGAAGGAAGGAAGGAAAGAAAGAAAAAAGAAACAAACAAACAAACAAACAAACAAACAAAGAAACAAAGAAAGAAACAAAGAAAGAAAGAAACAAAGAAAGAAAGCTTAATAAATAGAGTTGATGTATNAAAGAAACAAACAAAGAAACAAAGAAACAAAGAAACAAAGAAACAAAGAAACAAAGAAACAAAGAAAGAAAGCTTAATAAATAGAGTTGATGTATTTCAACTCATTGCCCAAAGGATAAATTTCCTCCATAACATCTCCAATAAGCAGTAGTCCAACTACTATTTGAACCCCTACAGTAAAAGGAGATTTACTACTTAATGAAAAGAGTTCACTAACTTGTTATTCAATGCTGATCTTGTTATAATAATGTCCCAACTATATTGCAAAGCTCTTATGATAATTCAATTGTATAATTACATGAAAAAATATAGTGTAGCCTTAAAATGTTACATAGTATTGCTACTAATATGTATGGTAAAATAGCATTAAGGTAGTAAATAGCGTAATGTAGAGAGTGCTGGGCTTAGAATCAGCAAGAACTGAGTTAGAATCTAACTTGGATACTTACTACTTGTATGACCCTCAACAAATCACTTAATCTCTTAGCCTCAGTTTATATAATTTCCTACTATTATGCTTACTACTTATATATTGATATTGCTGTTACATATATTTCTAGATCACCTTAAGATTTAATAAACATTTTTCATTACTGTTACCTTTTTATTATCATCATTAGTATTGTCTAGCCATGACTTCATGAGTTGGTGGGTTACTTACCACAAGAAAGATTCAAAAAGACATTACCTTTATATATTTCTTTTTTTTTTTAATTGTTGGACCATGTGCTATTTTATTTAATTTTTTTTTAATTTTTATTTTGAATATTTTCCCCTAGTTACATATTTCACGCTCTTTCCCTCTCCCCCAAACCACCCCCAACCCTCCTTAGCCTACACACAATTCCACTAGGTTTTACATATATCATTGATCAAGGCCTAATTCCATATTATTGATAGTTGGACTAGAGTTATCGTTTAGTGTCTACATCCCCAATAATATCCCTCTATATATTTCTTTGAGACCACTATTCAAAGAATTCTTTTCTTGAATTTAACTCAAGTCATCTCTCCCTTGGCAGATTCCATTACATTGTTTCCATGCGACTTTATGTTCCCAGATATACATTACAGGAAATCTCCCATCTTCCAGGAGTGCATTTTGCATCTCTCTGAAAGCTTTTAAAATATTTGACCAGTTCTGTCATTGATTTACTTCCCCTCTTCCTTCTTCGATTTACTACTTTTATATCAGGTGGGTGTCCTATAACCGAAAGCCACTTTTCCGTGCAACAACAAGAATCTGTAGGGTGTTCAGCAGTTGCACACTGGAATATACTGTAGGCAGATGGACAAAAACAGGTTGAGGGTAGCCAACAGGCTTTAAAGCTCTTCCTGATCTAAAGGGATGTTTACTCCAAATATGTGAAGAATATTCTTGGTAGAAGGGGTAGACAGGAACAATTTGTTGCAATAGTCATGAGGGTGGCTAAAGCAGTCACTGTGGAGCTCTTGGAGTTTGGTAAGACATCAAAGATTCCAAGGTCATCCACTGCATCATGAGTCATCCCCAGTCCTGACTTTTGCTTGCCCCTGGATTTCAGTGACTAGAAGAGGGAGGCTGAAGATTTTGCATAATTTTATCTCATTAAAATCTAGTTGGTCATCAAGATGTCACTGGTCTTCTAAGAAAGTTCTAACAACAACAACATAAACAGCAAAGAAAAAAACAGCAATCCCAGTACAACCGAAAATTAGAGTTCCTGTGAAATAAATACAGTGAACCAGGAAACTGACTTTCAGCACTTCATGCCACAAAGCCAGGTAAATATCATCCAATAGCTCCTGCTTTGAATTCTCTTTGCATTCTATTAACAGCTAACATTTGTTTAGTGCTTGATTCTCCATTATTTAAGTTTACAAAGTGCTTTACACACATCATTTCCCTGAATTCTCACCAGAAGCCTATGGGGGAAGTTGTGCAGGGATCAGGCGATTATAGTTTCAAATCTGGAAAGGACTTTAAGAGTTCATCTTGTCTAAACTCCTTTCTTTATAGAGGAAGAAATCAAGTTCCAGAGAAGAAAAAGTACTCGTCTAAGATCATACAACTATGAAATAGCAGAGGCAGGATTCTGACGCAGTCTAACTCTCAGATCAGTGAATTCATTTCACTAAATACCAAAACACTGGATTATTACAGTCATGTAGGAGCTGATTCTCCCAGAAGTAAAGTGACTTACCTGAGGTCACATTGCTGGTAAGCTGGTAAGCCAAGATGAAAACCATATTCTTCTAGCTCAGATATCTAGACTCTCCCCATTACTAACACTGCCTCTAACTCAAAGCTTTCCTGAACTGCTCATTAATATTTGCATTTATCTAATCTTCTGTCCTGTTCTTGGAGGCTTGCAACCCTTCAAACCAGCCCAACATGCTTTCTTTGGGGTCATTTCTCATCTCTTAGAGCCTATAAATATTAATTAGAATTCTCATGTATTAAAATCCTGTTGAACTTATTAACAATTTAGACACATAAATCATTGTTAAACTAATCTTTAATGGTTCATCTGAAAGTTTCCAAGTTCCCAAATCTTCCCATGTAGTTAACACACTCCTCATTTTTCTTGGGATGGGGGAGAGAGAAGGAAAATAATGTTAGAGAGAAGAAAACATAGAAGTGGTAATAGGAAGCAAGAGATCAAATTCAGACTTTTGCAGATATTGTCTGATTTTCAGACAAATGATTACCTCTCTGGGACTCTGGTTTCTTAGTCCAGTGAAATTATCATGTTGTCATTGGGTTCAAGTAATAAGCCTTTAGTAAAAGAGAAATTGAAAATGAAAGGAATGGAAAGATGAGAAAGGAAGGTCCTAAAGGGGTAGGATGCAAAGTAACACTAACAATGAGGGTTAATTTAGCATATTTGTGGTATCTTGGCCAGGTCTCTCTCTTGGGAACTAGAGGAGATGATCTTTTCTATATCTAAAAGCCTACCATGAGAGTTCAGGAAGCTTCCTTTGGGGACTGCAGTCAACATATTCCATTTGGCAGAATATAAATGTTTTATTGGGGGGGGGGCAGCTAGGTGGATCAGCAGATTGAGAGCCATGCCCAAAGATAGGAGGTCCTGGGTTCAAATCTGGCCTCTGAAACTTCTTAGCTGTGTGACCTGGGCAAGTCACTTAACACCCATTGCCTAGCCCTTACCACCCTTCTTCTGCCTTAGAACCAATACACAGTATTAATTCTAAGATGGAAGGTAAGAGTTTTGAAAAAAAAATTAAAAACTAATTAATTAATTCTTAATGTTTAAGAAACATTTTGCCTTAGGAAGGAGTTGTCCCCAACATGTGTGTATACATGCACATCTGTGTGTGTATATATGTTTATATATGTATATATGCTTATATTTATATATATACAGTATATCTATGTGTTTATATGTACAAATATATATCATATGGTTATGGGTATGGGTTATGGATATGGATACGGGTGGATCAGGAGGCACAATGAATAGAGTGCTGAGCCTAGAGCAAGGAAGACTCATCTTTCTGAGTTCAAATCTAGCATTACTAGTTGTGTCATCCCGAACAAGTTACTTCACTCTGTTTGCCTCAATTTCTCATCTATCAAATGATCTGGAAAAGGAAATGACAAACTGCTCCAGCAACTTTGCCAAGAAAATCCCAGCTGGGTTCACAAAGAGTCAGATATGACTAAAAAAACTGAACAACAGCCACGTGGACGTGGATATGGATGTGGATGGGATGGGTATAGGGTAGGAGTAGGAATTTGTGTGTAATTATACCTACGTCAAAATATGTGTGTATGTGTGTACATATATACACATATCCATATATAAATATTCACACAGTGGTTATCCTACTTCCTTTATCCCAGTTTTAAGCTATTAAATTTTTAAATTGCACAAAAACATTGGTATACTCTGTGTGTGTGTATTTCCATATGTGTGTATGTATGCATGTATAAATGTATGTAGTTACAAACTATTACAATCCTTTTTATTTTTGTTCCAATTTATCTTTTCAGGCAGTTCTTATATTACTCGGCCTCAGGAATTCAGTCAAATTTACTTTCTTTACTTCTCTATTTTTTTAATCTAATATGGTTTTTCAAAGACATTTTATTTTTATTTTACTTCAAAAAATGCTTTGTTTTGTTTCGGGTTGATTCCTTTCATGTATTTAGTGAAGAACATTGTAACTTCCTACCTCTCTGACTTTGTCCCTGATGCCTGGGATGCCTTTTGTCTTCACCTCCACCTTCTGGTGGAAGAATCCTGAATATTCTTCACATCTTACATCAAATGCTCATTCCTATGAAGCCTTTCCTGATTCTCCAGTTGAAAGTTTTCTTATCCACCCAATGAAAATAAGTAAATAAATAAGATTGTCTTGGTGAATTATCTATGTTCATGTGGTCCATAAGTGCAGGGAATACAAGAATTATTTAGTTTTGTCTTTGTGCTCCTATATCTATGAGAAAAGGAATTTAATAAATTTTTGTTAAATTGAATGGAACACTTTGGGGCAAAGCCCAGTCATCTTTCCATTATACATCACATCGATATGAACCAAATAAATATAATTTGGATCTTGTCTATACTGTACTGTGTTTATACTGCTCTGCTATTAATAATAATCTATACTAATATATCACGTTATGGTTTATAACACTTTCATTAACATTTTCTCAATTTATTGTCTTTACTATTTCATAATGGAAGCATGGCAGGAATTAAGATTGTCTCATATTTAAGACACAACTGATGCCCAAAGTAGATGACTTACCTAAAATCACACAGACAATATGGTGACAGAAACAAATATTATACCTTGGTCCCCTGTGCTTTATCTAATACTTTGTTTTCTATGGTAACCATCCATCAGTTTTCAGGATACCACTATTTCCTGGTTCTCCTCCTAACCACCTTACTACTCCTCAGTCTCCTTTTCACTGAGGTCATGCTCAAGAACCATGAGTGTCCCCCAAAGTTCCACCATTGTGGTACAGTCCCTCATTTCCTCATACATGGACTATTATAATATTTTTCTCATTGGTCTTGTTGCCTCAGTTATCTCACAACTCCAGTCAACCCTCTATTCAATTACCAAAGTGATTTACCATTCTTATACTCCAATCTATAAATTATTACTTCCCCACTACCTTCAGAACCAAGCACAAAGGCCCCTGGCTTTAAAGCACATCGTAACCTAGCCCCTTTCTCCTTTCCAGTCTTCAGAATAAGATATGACCTTGTTCTTTTCCATATATTAGTGACTCAGATCATAAAATGAGCTTCAGAGGCATACCCATCCTTTTCAAATTTTCAGTGGGAGAAATGAATGGGACAGGCCAAATTAAGTACGTTAACCAAAGGATAGCTATTACTAGAAGCAGCCTGTGTTTTTGTTGTTTGTTTTAAAACTAGTCGCCCAGGGGTAACATAGCCAATAAAATTTTGTAATGGAAGATTTTACCCCAGCATTGCTTATTACTATTATTATTGTTATTTTCTTGATTTTTAATAATAATGATTTATGCAGTACTGGGACATAGCACAACGGCTGGTAGACATGTAACACAAACATAATTCAAAATTCGAATCAACCAAACATAATAGAAACAATAAAAGATAAGGAAGAAATTAGAACAGAGAGCTGTACCCTGAGAAGTCTGTACAGAGGGACTAAGCCATGAGTAAGAAATAAAATAAAATAAAACAAAACATAGAGGAGCTCAAATTTTCTGTGCAATATCACTTCAAGAGAGTCCATTTCTTAAATATATTTGAAACTAGTCAAAGCCTTCAGATAATCACTGTGTTTTACAGGGAATTGAAAAGATGTTTGAAAGTCCAGTGTCCAAGATGAAAAGTTCCTTTATGGTAAAATTTGACAAAGGCAATTTGTATACTTGTTAGAAGGTTTTGTTTTTAGATTTTTATATTTTTTTTTAACAGAGGAGATAGGAGAGAGAAAAAATAAGTCTTTGTTAATGGGAAAAAAATTTTAAATAGAATATCAAAAGTGGAAGGGTCCTTAAAATACAGGCTTTTAAAGTTTGGTAGGCAGGGTTCTTAGGGACATAGACTATCAGCACCAGCAAAGGCATTAGAATAGAATTGTAAAGCATTCAGGGACCTGAGAATATAATGTTACAAGTGAGAAGGAACTCAGAACATAGAATAACAGATTTGGAAGGGGCTTAATGCAGAAAATATTTTAACAGAACACAGGTGATGGAAACAACTTCAGAATGTAGAATCTCAGAGCTAGAACAAGTCACTAAAAATCATCTCGTCCAATTTCTTCATATTACAAGTCTAAATTCTGAACTTCAGAGACAGAAATTGGTCGCACATCGCACATTGTCATGAGAGTGATCAATAAGAACAAGAATCTAAATATATTTATTTCCATTCTATGACAGTCTCTCATACAATGAGGTCTAAGATCATGACTAGAATTTTTTAGGGTATCTAAGAGACAATAAGATTGCTTAAATCCAGGGTAAAAATACTTCTTATCCATTTTTAGACCACCTCTTATACAGAGCAGAGGCTTATTTCCAATATGTCCCAAATCCCAGTGAGGGTGGTTATGTTGAGCATATGCATAATAGACAATTTCCTCGACAGCTGTAGTGGTTGCAATTACTGGAGTTTATTTCATTTATTTATTTATTTATTTTGAATAGCTCTAGATTTGTTTTGTCTGAGCTGAGGTGGAAAATTGAGAAATAGAGGCTTCAACAATAATTGGCTTTATTAGAAATATAAATGCATTATAGACATCATAAGTTAAAAACTCATTGCTTTTATAATTGTGTGTTGGGTACTGGCTTGGTGATTTCCTAGGCCCACTAGCTACACTGATGGTAATATTCCTATTGGATTGTGTTCTAATTGCCATGATGTGTTGAGAAAATAAATGGTTAAAAGTGAAAGTTCTCATTAGATAAAGCTGGAATTGAGCCTAAAGAAGGGGCAGGGAATGGGTTACTTAAAATTCTGCTTTTGTGATATCATCTATCCTTCGAGGAAAGGTCAGGACCTTTGATTATATCCAAGTACTAAAATCTCTGTAAACTTTCTCCATCAATATTATCAATAAATATCTGTAATTTATAATCTCATCTAACTATAGACTTGTATATATATGATGTGCATGCCTATTCTTTTTTAAGAGTGGGAAATTATTCAATGATTCACCAATAGCAATAATCCCATAGTGACAACCTATAATAATTATAAAAATAAATAAGGAAAGAGGGTAGATTAGTAAGACATCAACTGGAATTGAGATCAGAAGGCAAGAGTTTGATCTTGGTTCTGTTCCTCCTTGATAATGTGACCTTGAGCTAGATAGACCTCTAGACCCCACGTTATCATGGTTCTAGAGCAGGAAAGGACTTTAGAAGTCATCTAGTGTAAACCCTTCCTTTTGCAGATTGAAAAATAAAGTAAAAAGAAGAAAAGGATAGTTAAAATACTTTGTTCAGGGTTCCCTTGGTAGTGAATCCTCAGAAGGGCGATTTGAACCAAAGGTTTCTCAATCAAGAGACCCTGTGTAAAAATTCTTTCCATATAATCATACATCTGAACCAGTTTCCTCTTCTGTATAAAAAGGAGAAAAAGGAATCAAGTATTCTGATAGATCTTGGTTCATTCTGAATTTAATATCCTAGAAGCCCTAATTACCATTTTCTAGTAGCATGCTATTAATAACAATAATAACTAACACTTACATACTATGTTCCAGACACTATGCTAAACTCTTTTTTCCAATAGCTCATTTGGTTCTCACAACAATTCTAGAGTGTAGGTGCTATTATTATTCCCATTTTACAGATAAGAAAACTAAGAGAGGTAGAGGTTAAGTCATTTGCTCAAGGTCACACAAAGTGTCAGTCTATACTTAAACTCAGGTGACTCCATTCTTGTTTCTACTCCACCACCTTGTAGTAAGAAGAGTACTGGATCTGAAAATCTGAGGAACTAGGTTGTAATTCTTCTCCATTATTCAGTCCTAGAGAAATTGCATAATCTTTCCACTCTTCATTTTCTTCATCTCTAAGTTGAAAGGATTGAACTAGATAATCACTAAGGACATCCAGGGGAAAAAAGTACACAAAATAAACTTTTACATTTAATCTGAATTATTAACATCTTCTCTATCCCTTTCTTGTCTAGAAAATCAACAAGATAATAAATTAAGCCTGATTTTTAGTATTTGCGGATTTCCAAGGTGTAAATCTTTACAATAAAAATTAAACAATCAAGTGTCTATTAGACCTGACTTGAAAGCAGCTTGTATTTGTATTCTCATTTCATCCTCACAACAACTCTATGATATAAGTGCTCATTTGTCGGATGAGGAAATTAAGCAATGACTTGTGCTTGGTCCTAGCCAGGACAAATCTAAGATGGTATTTGAGCTTGTCTTTGATTCACCCAAAAGTCCAGTGCTCTATTCACTGTGCTCATTATTCCATCAGAAGCATAGAAAAATCTATTAAAAAAGGAGACTGGTTTCTGATCATTTTATCTTTCTTGGGATAAAGATGATGTGCTTTAGTAGATTTATAGGTAACAGAAGTAATATCAATAGAATTAGAAATTAGAGAAACATTAGAGATATTTAATTTACAAAAAAAGAAAATTCAGTTCCAGAGAGAAATTATTTTCTCAAGGTAATGTGCTTAAAGAGTTGCAGACCTGAGAATCACACAAGTTTTCTGACATTAATAATTTATTGATGAATTTCATCCCAAATACATTGATGGCAATCAGTTTGCTCATCTAGATAGTAGAATTCAAAAAAAATTTTTTTTGCTATTGTTCAATTATGTACGAATCTTCATGAACCCAATTGGGGTTTTCTTGGCAGAGCTACTGGAATTGTTTGCCATTCCCTTCTCCAGTTCTTTTTACAGGTGAGAAAATGGAGGCAAACAGAATTAATTGATTTACCTGAGGTCACATAATTAGTAAGTATCTGAGCTTGGGTCTTCATGACTTTAGATCTGGCACTCTATCTTCTGTACCCCCAGATATATATTTAAGACACTCTTAAATCTTTGAAAAAGCCTTATTTGCATTAGAAGTTTTAACTCTGGAGAGCCTCAATATTGACAGGGACTTCTGGTTTTATCTTTAAGGGCTTCTTTAGTCTCCAACCTCCTCCCTAAACCCCATCAAGATTTTTGGTGATGCATGTTATCCTCCAAGTACCCACACTACTAAGTCAAGGAGGATTATCTTTATCATGGAAGATGAAGCAAGAATTCATGAAGACAATTTCTGCTTGGTGTCTATAACCAATGGTTTGTTGATAAATATTTAATATCTGGATCTCCAAAAAGCATAACCCACCTTTAAGGCTAATCAATGTAATCAACATTTTCTCCATCACTTTCTTAAGTCTAGATAATTATCAAAATTATGAATAAAGCCTTGATCTGTAGAGTTTATCAGTTAATATTATCTAAACAATTACATTAAAAGTTGTACCATGGGTCTTATAAGCTGGTACAAACTGGCTCCAGTACCCATCTCTATAGATTTAGTATAGGATCACCCATAGAGATCTTCGGTGGAACTCTCAACTTTAGGCCATTTCTTTTTCTACTGAATGAACAATAGTTCCAGTTCCAGTTCCAGAAGTTTATTACCTCCCAAAGTATCCTCTTCTACTTTCAGCCAGTTCTAACTGTAAGACAATTCTTTATTGTATTGAGTTACATAACTCAATTTAAACATATCTGAAGTTGATTTATATTGAACTGAAGGATGCCTACTGTAAATCTGCCCCTGCTGTATCGATTGGTTGGCCTAAGTTCCTGCCTCTGTTGCCACCCATAAGTCTAATCTTTCTTTCCTAATATATCATATTTTCATAAAAATAATCATATCATTCCTAAATTTTCTCATTTTCAGATCAAACATTTCCATTTTCTTATATTTTTCTTGTATGAGGTGATTTTCATTGTGCCATCTATATTTCTTTCTGTAGCTCTATTATGCCATCCAATGGACTGACTACCTTTCAATCTAGTCACTTACAGAGAAGAAAAACTGATCTTCTATGTCTTCATCTGAACCACTGATTCAAACACTGGGATGTTACAATTAGACAGAGACATATTCCAGGTTCCCAACTCTTTGAGAATAGTTGTTTAGCAATTTATAAATTTACCTATTTTTATTAACCATCTGTCTAATATTATCATGTAGTTCACTTCCTATCATTTTTACAAATATATTGCACATATTTTGCATATGTTAAAAATCAATATTATGAAATATATGACAAATATAATTTATATGTACATATCTATATATGTACATATGTGTATATATAGTTGTATAAATAGATAGGTAAATAGATGTATGTATCTCAAAGGCTTTCCTGAAATCGTAATATGTTATATCTAAATCTCCATCCACCCCAACCCCAACTACTATTCTAGATGACATTTTGATGGTTCCATGAGGATTTGTTTCCCATAAGTTTCCCAAAATAAAATCTACAGAGGGGTTTACTAAATATTTTGGAGAGATTGTTTACTATCTTAGGAGTACCAATGGAATAGAATATTTCTTCTATCATTTTATTTATCCATCTGTACCATTCCAAAGGCAGATGAACCACTTCAGTTGCCTTTAAGAAAAAATAAAATAATTTATCATGAACAATGTTCTTAATTAGTACATTTTGGCTCCCAGTGATTAACACTTTATTTTTCAAAATGATTTCAAATAATCTTTTGTAGAAGTTTCTACATTCCCAACCAGAATTCAATTTCAGCATCATTCACTTATAACTTATAGTATTAATATTTTTCTTAAAAAAATCAGAATAGCATTTTCTATTTTTTTATCTTTTGAAAGAGATCTTATTGTCCATGAGTCCCAAAGATTAGTAGTAGTAGCTTTACAAATATGACTTCGGATTATTTCAGTCTCTTAGGATGTAATTTATTTGAGTTTTCAGTTAGGAACCCATTTGAAGAAAAATGGTGCTTGCCCAAAAAGCTATCCGTGGTTTCAATTCTTTTCCTCTAAATATCCTAAGCATCATATTTTGGGCAGTCTCATTGACCCTCTTAAACTATGACTCGAAAATATTTGTGCCTTTCTGATTAGCTACATTTTAATTTTAGTCTATTCTTTACTCTTTGAAGATAAAAACACCATTTTTATTGTGTTTTATAAACTTTCTGGCATAATTTATTTGTTCACTTATTAATTTAGTTATTCATTTATCAGTTTTCTCTTTAACTCTTCTCTTTCTCAATTCAGATAAGCTTGTTATGGCTTATATTTGTCCTTCTCCTATACTCCAACTAGTCTCTTCTGGTCATCTTCTCTATTCATTTTCTGATATTGAATTTGTATTACTTGTTACATCCGCTAATCTGCTTTTTGAATTTAATTTTTTCTTGCTGATTTTTTTCAGTAGCATTGCTATTCTAACCTTAGAATTCCATATGAACTGGAACGACCTCCAGGAAGTGATGCAGAGTGAAAGGAGCAGAACCAGGACAACCTTATACATAGAGACAGATACACACTGAGGTACAATTGAACATAATGGACTTCTCTATTAGCAGCAATGCAATGATCCAGGACAATTCTGAGGAACCTTTTAGAAAGAACACTATCAACATCCAGAGTAAGAACTGTGGGAGTAGAAACACTGAAGAAAAGCATTTGCTTGGTCACATGGTTTGATGGGGAAATGATTGGGGATGTAGACTATAAACAATCACTCTATTGCAAATATTAATAATATGGAAATAGGTCTTGATCAATGATACACATAAAACCAAGTGGAATTGCTCAATGACTATGGGAGTGGGTGGGAGGTAGGGAGGGAAAGAACATGAATCATGGAACCATGGAAAAGTATTCTAAATTAATTAAATTTAATTTAAAAAAAATATCGATTCATTAAAAATATCATGTCATGTGGTCGAGGTCATTCTTTATTTTCACTCATTAGGCTTGGTTCTACTTCCTGCCCTTACCATCATCTTTCCCAATTCTTAAAACCATTATTCTATATCTAATTTTATTGATATTGATACTACTCTTCGAATTTTTGTTGTTGTTCAGTCATTTCAGTTGTGTCTGACTCTTCAAGGCCCCATTTGTGCTTTTCTTGGAAGAGATACTAGAGTGGTTTGACATTTCTTTCTCTAGCTCATTTTATAAATAAAGGAAATTGAGGCAAACATATTTAAGAGACTTGCTCAGGGTTGTGCAGCTAGTAAGTATCTAAGGCCAGTCTTGAACTCAGAGAGAAAAGTTTTCCTGACTCTAGGTCCAGTTCTTTATCCATTATGGCATCCAGCAACCCTCTTCAAAATAATGGTTTTATTTTTTGCCTCCACTTCTTTCTCTTATACATGTCTCTTTATAATTTGAGAACATTAGTGAACTCACTGAGGGGCAATGCTGACTTCTTCAGATGTACACTCCTTGTCTTCCTTAGTAGAATTTTTTAAATGAAATAGAAATTCAGAACAAAGCAAAAAAAAAAAAAAACATCAGCCTAAGTTATGAAATCCAGAATATCCTAGCTATAAGATGCCTTTGTCATCTGGTCCTACTTCTTCATTTTTGACAAAGAATTAAGGTAAAGCTCAGACAGAGTGAATGAAGTTTCTCTGGTCAGGCAAAGTTAATGGCTAGATTCAAGTTTCTTTTTTCTTTTTTTTTTCTTTAATTTTTTTTTATTTAGAATATTTTCCCATTGTTACATGATTCATTTTTTTAGAAAAAATTTTTCCATGGTTACATGATTCATGTTCTTACTCTCCCCTCTACCCTCACCCCGACCCTCCCACCACATAGCCGACATACATTTCCACTGGTTTCTTCATGTGTCTTCAATCAAGACCTATTTCCATATTATTGATAATTTTATTAGGGTGGTCATTTAGGGTCTACCATCCAAATCATGTCCACATCAACCTGTGTTCAAGCAGTTGTTGTTTTTTTCTGTGTTTCCACTCCTGTAGTTCTTCCTCTGAATGTGGTTAGCATTCTTTTCCATATAGATTCAAGTTTCTTGAAGCCCAGTTAAATAAGCATTATTTCCACTCTGTCTCTCTGCCTCAGTGATATTATAAGGTTTCTTGAGTGCCTGTAGAAAGAATTTTAATATTTTTTGAATGAGAGAGAATATCAATAAACCATAGTCCTGTATACTATTTCTATGGGCAGGTAGGTGATATAGTAGTGGATAGAGCACTGGGCCTGGAGTCAGGAAGACTTGAAGTCAAATCTCATCTCAGACCATTACTATTTATGTATCCTGGGCAATCACTTACCCCAGTTTCCCCCAGTTTCCTCATCTATAAAATGAGCTAGAGAAGGCAATGGTAAACCACTGCTGTATCTTTGCCAAAAAAATCCCCAATGAAGTCATGAAGAGTCAGATACGACTGAGAAAGACTGAATGTTTCATAATATTTCAAAGTATATAACACATTTTTCTAAACAATCCTATGAGATATATTGCAAAGATTATTTCCTCATTCTACAAATATAGAAACTAAGGCTCTCAGAGGAGTAGTGGCATAACCAACATTACAGTTATAGAATATTGAACCCAGGTTATGAAGCTGTTTTTTTTAACTTTAGCTCTGGTGCTTTTTCTATGATACCCTTGCTTCTAATTATTCAGAATTGTAGTGTAGCTAAGCCTTTCTAGCCCTTAACAAAGAATTATGGGAACTTCTTTGACTAAAAGCAGTGATAAGAGGAATTTGGGGATACTGGAATTAGGAAAAGAACACTTACAGAATTGGGCAAAGTCTTCCTGTCACCAGCAACCAGAATAAACACATGGAGGATAACTTCTAAGCCCAGTTTTTCTTAAATGTGCTCTTGAAATTGGTCTATGTTTTCCAGGAAACTTAGAAAGGATCCCTGAAGGAAAGTTCCATCTGGGGATAATGTGTCCCCAGAAAGAGAAGTTATTGTAACAGTGAATAAAATTGTACCTGAAATTTGACTCTCAGAAGATGAACAGCTTTCATTTGGTTTACTCAGCCTCTCAGGATGATTAATCCCTCCCCTCCTCTGTTAGGTGCAAATGCTTTAAGAAGGAATCATCTTGGGTTATAAATTCTCTCGGTACGTTCTTAACTAGTCAGGCAAGATTGATGGGCCAAGTTGGTTGACACAGAAGCAATTGGGAATATCATTATTCCACTTGTATTTATCTGCATTTATGTTAATGGCTCTGTTCTTGATCAAAAGTACCACTATTAAATGAGGAAAAATATTTAGCCCATCCAAAGTTTGCTGGGAATGAATATGGTTAGAATTTGCATGGTGGACAATAGACTTAATAGGTGATAAATATATATTGATGTATAAACAGATAATATAACCTCTCTTTTTTCTGATTCTACTCTCAGTGTCAAGAAAGATCTGATTGGGACAACTCAAGTTTAAGTCTTGCTTGAGATGGAGATAGACTTGGTTCCACTGTCCTCTCCCTGAGTCAGACTGTATTCCAAGAACATTTCAGGATAGTATGTTTTGAAAAGTACAATGAATAAATTTGGAGGGTGTCAGGAGACAGATCATAGGTAATGGTGAAAAGGTCTGGTGAAAACATTGGAAACCATGCCCTAGGCGAACTGGTTGAAATATTTAAGATATTTATCAAATAGAAGACTTAGAAAAGGAAGGCGGGGGAGGATGTCATAATCAATGTCTTAAAGTATTTGAAGGACTTTTATATGGAAGAGGAATTTATTCCAAAGGGTAGAACTAGTTTCAATGATCAAAGGTTAGAGGGAGGTAGATTTTGACCCACAACGAATAAAAAACAAATGATTAGAGCTTAATGATAATAAACCATATTGATAATAAACATTTATATAGTACTTTTGATGTAACTGGTGCTACATTAAATACTTTTTAAATGTCTCATTAAATCCTCACAATATTCTTAAGATGCAGGTACTATCGTTATCCCCATTTTATACATTTGAAAACTGAGGGAAGTAGAGGTAAAGTGACTTGTCCAAAGTCATGCAGCTAGTATCAGAACTTGGATTTGAACTAAGATCTTCCTGACTCTTAGCCCTGTGTCTATCCCTTGCATCACCGTATTGCTTATAACAATAACAAGTGTGCAATTTACTCAAAACAACATGTTTATTAATATAGTGAGTTTCCCATCACTGGAAGTATTCCAGCAGAATCTGAAAGACCATGTGGCAGAATTGTAGAAGATTCTTGTTTAAGGTAAAAGTTGACATAAATGATTATTATGTTTCTTTCAAATTTTGAGACCTTATGAATTTGTTTCCAAATTCTATTTTATGTTCTGATTGGCAGCTTTTTTTTGCTTATAACACACTGAAAAGATAAACAAATTCACCATTTCAATTGAGCTGAAATGAATAAATGGCAATCATTTTCTCATAACCAGGAAAAGCTTCATAGATTAGAAACTCCTAAAGAGTAGTGGTTCTGTCTTATTTGTCCTTTTGTATCCATCAGACTTCCATATAATAAATGATGGATTGATTTTTAAAAATTGTATTAAATTTCCAGAATATTGAGATGTTTTAATTTCCATAGGATGGACAAATAGCTTCTAAAAGTTCCTTTACTGGGATGCTAATGCTGATAAGGGAAAGCAAATTCCAAGTTGGATAAGCCAATTTATCAAGAACAGAAAGATTTTCAGTTTCTGGAAATTTGGGGTTGGTAGAAAATAAACATAGAAACAGATTTTAGAACTGGCCTAAGAATAGTAATTCAATATTTCTGCAGAGAAGATTTCAATGCAGTGAAGTCAAATAGATGTGTGAAGCTTGCAGGTAGGTGGAAGATAAGACAGAGGCAGTCAAAGATAGTATTGTGGTGAGAGAGTAGCAGGAGAGCTGCTGCAATAGTAAAAAAAACTGCATGAACATTCAATGATATAGGGCATTTCTGGGTTGTTGGAAGCTCTGGACAAATAAATTCACCAGAAATGTGACAATCTTGTTCTTGATTTTTCCACCAGGGCAGTTAAAGGCCAGTACATAACTATTGATAGCTTTTTTATTTCTCATTTTCATTGACATTTCTGAAACTTTTCACACTATTTACAACCCCTCTTCTTGAATACACTGTTCTCCCTTGGGTTCTGTGACATTTCTCTGTCCTGGTTTTCTTCCTTACTGTTTGACTTCAGCTTTTAAATATCCTCCTCTAGATTTTCATCCACATCCTTTCATTTAGCATAGGTATTATTGCTATGTCTGGGATCCTTTTGGATGGCCTAGCCTTGTGTTTTCCTTCCTCCTTTCCTTTCCTTTCCTTTTCTTTCTTTTTTCCTTCCCTTTCTTTTTTCCTTCCCTTCTCTTCCCTTCCCTTCCCTTCCCTTCCCTTCGCTTCCCTTCCCTTCCCTTCGCTTCCCTTCCCTTCGCAGCCTCTAATTCCCAAGAGTTCACCATATTGGTGCTAGACTTAATGAAGACTCTCAATAGGCCAAACAGTTATCTCAGAATTCTCCTTCTCAAATGAGTGAGCCTACAATCTCACTCTCCCTATTAGCAGGGATTAAAGTTTTGCGCCACTATATCTAGAAATTATGAATATTTTCTATAGCATTTCCAAAATATCTCATATTTCTGTTAAAAATCTCAGAACAAGAGTCTATTGGGAATTGATTTACTGACATAATGAAGAAGACTTGATTGTTTATTTATGTTTCCCAGATGTGACTGTGCCATCTGGAAACTAAAATGGCCAGAAGATGCCAAAATATTACTTTTAACCTATTTATGTTTTAATTCAGAGGTGATATTAAACATTAATNTTGACTATCAAGTCTATATATCCAAAGATAGAATCCTGATGTCTTTTCTAGATCCACATAATCAACTACCAGCTTGTCATCTCTTCCTGGCTATTCTGCTGGTAATGCAAGTCCACATGAATAAGAGTTGATTGTTTCTTCCATAGTGGCTTGTTTAATTCAGACTTCCGTGGTTCTGTTTAAAGAACCACCATTTTCCTGATCACCTAGTTTTGTAGCCTCAGATACATTCTTTGACTTTTCTTCTCCCTTACTACATAATTCAAGAAATTTCCAAGTATTATCATTTCTCCCTTGACAGTATGCCTCATATTCATCCCCTTTTCTCTTCTTGCATGACTATTTGTTTAGCTTTCATATATTGTCACCTGAAATACTTCAATAGCTATTTTCCACCTCTGACCTCTCTTTTTTAATCCATTCTCCTCACAGTGACCAAAATGATCTTCTAAAGATAGAGAAAAAACAATGTTATATCTTTGCTTAAAATCTCTGGCTCCTCTAAGAAAAAAATGCAGACCTTTTCAGTTGAAATTTAATTTTCACCATATTCTAATGACAGTTTACCTCTTTATCTGTATTTCATTATTGTTGACCTAATAACTCTAGTCTTCACTACTGTGCCTTAGTACACGTCTTACACTGGTTCTTCCATCTGAACCTAGGAACTCATTACCCTTAAATACCCACTGGTCCCTAGGGCCTTGGGAAATCTTATTATCCTTACAGAATGAATCTTCCTGGTACTTACATCTCATTAGTATTCTCTCTCACCCAATTGGACCCTGTGCATTTTAGGGGATAGCCATGAACTCTAGGACCTCTATTTGAAAAGGGACTCAGCATAGATTTCTTCCTATTTCCCAGAAGCAATACCTCATTCGGACCTTTTAGGACTTCATCATACATCCAGCTTGGATACTCCTAAGCCCTTACACTCACCCACCCTTTACAATTCCTTTTTTTATGTTGTCATTCTCCTTCATAATGTAATCATGTGAAAAGAAGGACTGTCTTTCTTTTTTTTTTAATTTTATTTATTTCCCCAACAAAGTGCTTGACACATGCTAAGCATCTTGCAATGGCATTCACATATTTTACATTCCAGCTAAACTGGAAAACCAGCTATTTCTAGAACTCAATGTACCATTTCCTGCCATCATGCATCTAGATAAGCTATTCTCTAGGTACCTAGTGAAGCATAATCATCTCAGTCTTGATATTCTCAATATAAATGAAACTATAAACAAAGGAGAAAGTTGCAGATCAATGGTCTTCCTTGAAAAGAAAAAGATAGGACTTAGCAGAGTTGGTTTTATTGAATGTTCAAAGAAAAAAGATGCATTTTTGTCATTGCCCATTTGGTCATTGCATATTTCAGTTCTTTGTATATGTATCTGCTAAAAAGAGCATCACGAATAGCATATATAGTAATATGTGTTGTGGATGAAATAGTAGAGAAATCCTACAGAGAACTCAGTGAGACTCTCCAAATTAAATCAACATGCTGTTCAATAGCTAATGAATTTGATGCGAAGCTATGAATAAAAGGATAAAAAGATATATGTTGGAAACATGGGTCAAGAAGAAGGAATGAAAGAGGTCATAATCTTGGTGACTCTACAGAAATCTCACATTTTTATATCATGAGTATTTCCTTTGCAGAAAAAGAATTAGTAGGAATGGGAAATGGTGAGCAACAAATATTCTTAAAAGAGAATATTTTGATAATAAAGGCCTCATTGATACGAAAATCATCTTTCAATTATTTATCTATATACAAATCCATATCATCCCTGACTTAGAGGAAAGATGGAAATTAATAAAATGTTAGGAAAAATCATGAGGAAATGATCTGGTGCATAACTGAAACAACTCTATCCTGGGTAACAAAAAGCAGAAATGATACCTGTAGTGCAGAGAGAGGGGGTCATGATAGTTTTTTCAAGCTTTGGCTGAGTTCTGAAATCAGTTTGGAGTTTGGAATCTTGAGGGAGAGAAGAGAGTTGGTTTGGGAATCTCGTAGAGAGAGAATCAGACCAGCTGAGCTGCTTCCTTGCCTATCTGTAGAATTGAAATTTAGCCTAACTTTGGAATATTTATTTAAGAATTTTTGGTTTAGATAAACCCTTTGTATCTTCATTCCCTACATTATATCTTACCTTCCTTCCCTTACCTTAAATATCTGTGGAGTGAATCAGGAGAGTAATTAGAGAGTAGTTCAAATCTGTGAAGGGTTTAACTATAATTTGGCAGTATTTTATCTAAAGAAATTGGTTAGTTATCATTTTATTCCCTTTAGATATCAAGAGCACCTTGAGAGCTGAGCTAAGGCAGGACCTTGCTCAGACTCCATCTCTGCCTCCCTTCCCCCACCTGAGGTTCCTGTAAACAACTGTTGGGGCTTTCTCAATCCACTTTTCCTTACAAATCAACCTTATAGGACAATAAACCCTTTTGTGTTTCAACAGACCTGTTAGTTAATTTGTCAGTTAATTAGTAAGAGAGGGAAGAAGAAGGAAAGAACCAACATACTCTGGGCTTGAAGGGAAGCCGAGCTATCCATCTTGAAGGAAGGTGTAACTTCAAAACAAGTCCCTTCCTGTGAAATTTACTAAAGCCTGTAATGTCAGTTCAGTCTATTTCCCTCAGTTTGTCTTTAAGTCTAAGTCCTAGTCTGTAAGCCCTGCTGTCTTTGCCTATTTATATTAATTCCCCCTCTCCCTGAAGATCTTTGTTCCCTTCAGTGCTATACTTCTTAACTTCAGCCCATATTATATCCTGAATCTCCTTATTCCAGCCTACCTGTAACCCATATTACTTACCTAGCAAGTCCCTGACAACCTCCCTTCAAATTCCCTTTTACCACTCCTTTCCTCAAATTATCCTCATAACATACCAGCATTGATTATAGTAATTTGAAAGAGAAGCTTAATAAATATAAGTTGTTTATAATAATGAAGATATTAATAGAATTCTAAAAACTATCTTTGGTAGTAAATATTGGACCTATTTTCCATATAGAATAAGATGGAGACCAAGGACTACATTGTTCTAGAATAATGGGGTAATTATTAAGTAAGGCCAGAACCAGTTTAAAATGCCAATTTGGAAATGGTTAACAAAATAAATAACTATACAATAGATAATATTAGTATATGATGTTTTCATGTGCTTCTGTTTCTATTTGAGTTTCACACCATTAGTTAAGAATATAAATTTACTTATCAGTTCTTATAAAGAAGACTAAAGAATGATTATAAGCAGTATCACTTCCCTAATTACAGAGAAGCTAAGGAGAGCAAAACCAGAGTAAAGAGAGCTTAACAAGGGATTCAATTCAGTTATTCTGAGGAAATTTCAGTTTAAGAATGGAAGGAAAGCAACAAATTTAAGGAAAAATATGTGTAAAGATTTTTATAACTAATTTTTTATCCCCATCAAGTTAACTAGAACTATACAACACTGAGAGTTTGGCACCATCATCCCAGAAATGCCTAAATGGGAGAGTAGAGAACAAAGGCAAGAAATGTAGCTGTTTTTGTCCAAGTTTATATAGAGAAGATCTGGACTATAAGTAAAACTTTTGTGAAAACACTGAGGGATTGATTTACAAAAGTATTTAAAGTATGTAGGCTCAGTGGATTGAGAGCCAGGCCTAGAGACAGAGGATCCTAGGTTCAAATCTAGTCTCAGATACTTCCTAGATGTGTGACCATAGGCAAGTCACTTAACCCCCATTCCCTAGCTCTTACCACTCTTCTACTTTGGAACCAATACATAGTACTGATTCTAAGATGAAAAATAAGGGTTTAAAAGGAAAGGAATGGAAATTCAAAAGTATGGGATGGTGTGGTATGGCTCAAACCTCACTAATTCTCAAATACCAACCAAGTGAATAATCAGCTACCAAAGCTATATAACAAATTTCCCATATATTAAAAAAATCAGTATGTATCTTTTCTCAATATCAAAGCAAGGGCTTACACAATGAAGTATTAAGATAGAACAGTTTATATGCTCATAAATCATATTCTATAATACCTTACATCTTAACTATTTTATAATTGGCTGAAAGGTATAGAAAACATATTACTGTTCATGTTCTTTGTTGATTATGGAAAAATGATTTATTCAAGAAAATTTTGCCATAAAGGCTATCTTCCAATAAGGTGACAAGGTGACTCCCAACTTTAGATAAAAATCATCTAAAGTTCTTTGAAAGATATGATAGAAACTATCCTATTAAGTGACTTTCTAATCATAAACATCTAGGGGGTATAAACCAAGGAAATAGAATATTCCTGAAGGTGGTTGCCATTATGTTGGGGGAATATAAGAGATATTCTCTATGAATAGAAAGATACTCCAGGTGCTCCTGTTTGCAACTGACATTGTAATACTTGTTTCAAGAGCTTGAGCACTTTAGGACATCTTGGAAGTGACTCACCATTACTCAAAAGAGTTTGGTTTGATCATATACACAGGAAAGGTCAAGTGGATTATAAAATATATGACATAGATTTAGATGAACAACTTCCTGAACTCTCCAATCAACAATCAAATTTCCATTTTGAACAGAAAATAAAAATGCACAAAGACTTGACCCAAGAATTAAACAGAAGGAAAATAGCTGCCTCAAAATCCTTTAGCAATTTGTGAAGTTCCTTTAGAGACCCTAAGTTTCTTCCATAAACAAAGACTATCTTTTAAAATAACAAATTTGTGCTGATGCTATATGACTGAGTTCTGAAGCATGACCGTATTCAAAGAATGTAAAATGAAAAATTAAACAGAGAGCAGAGAAGCATATGGTGAATAATTTGTTAGTTGTTATAATTAACCCATGAATAACCTCAAAGAATAAGAGAAATAAGATAAATCATCATGAACATTTGTGATGAATAGAAAACGTGACAGTCATAAGGAAAAGTCAAGAGACATCAAGTGGACAACCTAAGTAAAATTTTGGGAAGGCACAAATATTTTACAATTTGCATCACAGAAAAAGAAAACATCCAAATCCCTGAGGACATAGATCCAAGTGAAAATCAGAGTATTCTCCTTCTATAGGAGAATATACTCCTTCCATCTTTATTTTTGACTCTCATAATTCCTATCTTCCCTCCAGCAACAGTTCAGTAGCTACTGTTACTGCTAATATTTCTCTTATTCCCTCATGGTTATTTCTTTCTGGCTGTTACATTACTGAGTACATACTATATTTCCATATTAAATTGTAAGTTCCTTGGGAGAAGGATCTAAGTGATTCTTGTTTTTCAAATATTAAAAATTAGGAAAATACCAAGCAAACCCAGTAAATGTTTGTAAATATCTGTTTAAATACTTTGTATTTGAAAAGTCAAGTATTACCTGATGAAATATCTCCATCTTCGAGATTTACCACTATGGGAGGAGGATGAAGCAAGGAGTGAAGTTTCATTGCCCTTCTAATAGCCTCCCCAAACAACCAAAAATAACTCTGCAGAATCAATACTAAAAGCAGCAAAACAGGAGTCAGGAGTGAAGCTGTATAGCCAGGGACAACTAAGCAGGAAGATTTCTGACTTCCTTGGCCTTGGTTCTACCACCACAGGCCTTGGGAATAGGAACAGAGTAAAAAGAGGGGAATCAACAACTGGCAATCCCACCTTGTTTGTTGAGCCCAGTAGCTTTTAAAATACCTGCTCTGTCCAGGGCTTTGGCAGTAGGAGAGGAGTAGCGAGGAAGAAGTACACACTAATGTGTATGGTTGCTGAGGGACTGGCGTCCCATCAGCTGTGGTTACTCCCAGAAGGATGGAATCCCTGGTTGCTGCCATAGAGGGAGGTAGGTTGGCTGTATGCAGTAGCAATAGCTGAACTGCCCACAGGCTTTGGAGCACCAGAAATTAATCACACACCAGATTTTGAGCAAGGGATTCTAGAGTACATCAGGCTCTGGACTATAAAAATTAGAATAACTAAATAGGACCTAGGAAAAAACAAACATACAAAAATTTCCTCAACCTAAGAACAAAACACTAGGAACCCTGAGACTCCAGGAAAAAAGCAATAATCAAGTCTATTGGCCTGGCTGCTGATTTTTTTAAATGAACAAGAGAAGCAGAAAAAAATCAACTTTTTATGGATATTATAGGGACAAAGAAGACCTCAGCTCAAACTCAGAAAATAGTAAAGCAAAATACCTACTTCAAAACCAATAAAGAAATACAATAAATGGCTACAAGCTTAAAATGAATTTTTGGAAGACATTAACAAAATCTTCAAAAAACAAATGAGAGAGGTTGAGGGAAAATTAGTGAAAAAAAAAGAACAATGTAAGGAAATCAAGAAAACTATGAAAGAAAGATCACCCAACTAGAAAAAGAGATCCAGAAACTCATGGAAGAAAATAATTTAAGAGCTAGAATTGGACAAAAAGAATATAATGATTTCCTAAGACAACAAAAAATAATAAAGCACAATTTCACCACTCACCACCTCAGAGTTAAAAAGATGAAAATTCACAGACACATCATTGTCAAAAGTTCCATTGCTCCCAGATTAAGCAGAAAGTACTACAAACAGTATGGGGGTATTTAAATAGTGTGGAGCTACAGTCAGAATAACTCAAGATTTAGTAGCTATAATACTAAAAGAACTCAGGACATGGAACATAGTATTTTGTAGAGTAAAAGAATTAGGCTCACAACAAAGAATAACATATCCAGCAAAGATGACCATAATTGTAAAAGGCAAAAAAGTGGATATGTAATGAGTTAAAATAGTTTCAACTATTCCTGGGGAAAATTTGGCAGAAAATTTTATCTAAAAGAAACATACAGAGACAATGGTGAAATACTAATCATAAGCAACCCAAAGGTCAACTGTTTGATTCCTGTATGGGAAAGTATCATCGAAAGCCCCTGGAAATGGCATCATTGCCTGGCTATTTTGAAGAGGCAAATATGGATAGAAGAACCGAGCTTGAGATGAATGTAATGGAATGAGATGAAATGGTAGTAAATAGAAGAGAAGCAGGTAGGATAAAATGAGTCTCTCATATGGAGGAGAAATAAGTGGAGCAACTGCCACAGAGAAGAAGAGAGTGAGGGAACTGGTAATATTAAAACCATACTCTCATCAGACCTGGGATAAATAGAAAACAACATACCCAAATAGAAGGGTAAATTTTTTCTTGATGTACAGAGAAATAGGAATGGAGGGAGATGGAATATGGTAGATACTAGGAGTTTGTTCTCCTCCTCTGTTTGCTCGGTTGTCTGGATTTTCTCTGTGTAAAAGTTGTCGAGTGTTAAAGACTTCTTTTTCTTGTTGTTAATCTTTCTCTTCTGAACTTCCTGAGACTGGGTTGCCATAGTTAGCCCAGCAGCTTCTCAGGTTTATCCTCACGCTCAGGGTCTGTCTGGGGTCTTTTGGATCCTGAGGTCTGAGTTCTGGTTTTTCTCAAGGTCAAGCCCCCTGGTGGACCCCCTTGCTTGATCATCTGCAGGAGGTTTCTTTACAAGTCTCAGGGCGCTGCTTCCACAGTCGTATACCCGTCTGCACTGGTTCCCCACTCAGGGTTTCAGAGCTTTAGCTTGTGGCTGTGTCTGCCTCCACCCACGCCTCCTCCCTTGCCTGTGCCCTGAGCCCTTGCTCTGCGCCCTACGTCCCTTCTCTGTGGCCTGCTCCCCCGTTCAGATTTAGTGTGGTTTTGTTAGCTTTTTGGGGTCCTAAATCTTGCTGCTCTCAGGAACAGGCCCAGGAGCTGCCAATGACTCGATGGGTGCCCCAAACTTGCTCTATTTCTTTTTAGCTGGCTTCACTGCTATAGGTGTTGTGTGTGGAGGGTGTGGAGGTGGGGTGGTTGCTCAGCTCGTGATTTAGTGAGAGCTGTTTCACCCCTTTATAGCATGGAAATGCCTCAATTCCATGTACCTTCCACGCTGTGCCCTGTTGTGGGGTTCCTCCATTTGTCTGGACTTGTTTTTATGTCCCCTTGAGGAGTTTTGTGTGTTTTCGGTCAGGAGAGGTTAAGAGCTGCTTCTTATTCTGCCGCCATCTTAACCTGGAACCAGCATCCAATTTTTTAAAAGAAAAAACTAAATGAGAAAATGATGGAAATAGATAACAAACAATAATAGTGAGGGTCTTTAATTCCTCTCTCCTCAGAACTAGATAAATCTAAGCAAAACCAACCAAACAATCAACCAAATGAATGAATGAATGAATGAATGAATACAAAAGAAGTTAAAAAGATAAAATAGGATCTTAGATAGTTAAATATGATGGATATATGGAGAACTTCCACATATCTGCACGAGGCTAGCAAGAGATCTAAGACTGAACATACAAGCATGTTTCTGGTGGGACAATAATGACCTAAAGAGCATAAATCACATGCAAAAGTCTTTAATACTCATTATACTATGAAGGTAATCCTGCATTCCTGAGGGCTTGTGGCATTAAAACAGACTTTGAGAAGGAACAGGATGAAAGAGAGGATAAACAGAGGTAAATAAGATGAAGAAAATACAAAAAATTATAACAGTGAAATGAAAAGGAATGAGTACACTTTCAAAACAGAATCAGATAGCAAAATGGATTCCAAACAAGAATCCAACAATACATTGTTTAAAAGAGATAGACTTGAAACAGAAAGGCACATCAAATTAAGATAAAGAATTGTAGCAAATTATGCTTCAGTTAAAGTAAAAAAAAAGGTAAGAGTACCAATAGGATCTCAGTTATTACAAAATCAAAAATAGATCCAATTAAAAGTTCATCACAGAAACTACATTTTGCAAAAATGGAACCACAGACAATGAAGTAATATTACATGTTTTTATAGCAAATTTCTCTGAAAAAGGAATTTTCTTAAATATATCAGGAATTAATTCAAATTTATAAAAATAAGAAATAGTTTTCACTTTTTTAGGTGATCAAAGGATATGAAGAAGCAGTTTTCAGAAGAAAAAAATCAAAGCTATCAATACTTATATAAAAATCCTCTAAATCACTATTGTTAGAAAAATGCAAATTAAGACAATTCTGAGATACCACTTTATGCTTATCGGAAATGACAAATGCCTATCAGAAATGACAAATGACAAAAGGGGATGAGGGAAATAGAAATAAATACACTAATAAACTCTTGATAACAATTGTAAACTAGCCTAGCCATTACGGAGAACAATTGTAACTATAACCAAAGAGCTATGAATATCCTTTGACCTAGCAATAACGATTGTATGTATACCAAAGAGATAGGAAAAGAAAAGGACCTATATATAAGAAAATATTTGCAATTACTCTTTTTGTGATGGGAAAGAATTGGAAAATAAAGGGAGGCTTATTAATTGGAAAATGGCAGAAAAAGTTAAGGAATATGATTGAGATAGGTTATACTCGATTATTGTACTATAAAAAACAGTGAGGGAAGAGGATTCAGAAAAAAAGTGGCAAGACCTATATGAATTGATGAAAAATGAAGTGAGAAGAACTGGGATATTATTATATACAATTAAAGCATAGTGTAATAATGATCACCTGTGAAAGACTTGGCTATTCTGATTAATATAATCATTGAAAACAATTCCAAAACACTCATAATGAAAAAAAAAAGTATTTGTCTCTGGAGAGAGAGAAGATTGCTGAATGTGATATAATAACTTTCTATTTTTATTCATTATTTCTTTTTGTTATATGGATAATATAGTATTATTCTTTGTATGATTTTAAATGTATAATTGATTTCATTTTATTGCATTCTCAGTGGGGGGAGGATTATAACTCAAAATTTAAAAAGGAAAGAATGAAAAAATTAATAAATAAAATGATTTTAAAATATTCAAGACATTCCCCCTCAACCCTCTGAGAAAACTTTCCTAATTATAATGTGGATAATAAGGGTACCTAGTGTGGCAGTTCAATGACTGATTCTCCCAAAGTCCCCTTCTGATTTGATTCATGTGAATTGCCCAACAAAAGCAATTAGATATAAGAACAGAAGCCAAGAGTTCTGGATTTTTAACCAGTGTTGGGATCCCAGTGTACACACTCATCCACGTTTACTCATGAGACGGAAAGTTTAGGGAGCTGTTGGCTTACCTGTCTGGGAATAATAAACTTTCTGACTTAATGATTCTTGAGTCTACGTTCCTTTTTGGTACCTCATTGATAATCTTCTCTCAACCAGTCACTATTTTCCTGCATCATTAGAGTCTATGTTGTCCTGAGGCACGAAGGTTATTGAATCACAAATTCATACCAATGTTGTCTCTGAAATATGGGTATTGCTTAGTTCTATTCTTGAAGGTTTTGGAGAAAATGGTATAATGGTAGGTGGAATGGTAGCTAATAATGAATTTAAATTTTCCAGGAGAAATTTGGAAATGCGAAACTTTGAGATGAAGTTGAATTCAGGAATAAGTATTTGGGAGATGCTACATTGATGGTAATTGATTTCCAGGGAATAGATGTGAGTTTGAAGAAAGGAAAGATAAGGAGAGGAGGATTGAGTTGGGTAAAATGACTTACAGATGTACATATACAAACACATACAGAGATATATGTATATTTATAAAGTAATGCCTGGATACGTGTGCATGTACACATTCATAAATGCATGCATAGATACATACATATTTAAGTATATATTCATGAATATGGATATAATACACACATCCATAAGTGTACACCTGCATACACAAATATATACCTTAAAATATATATGAATATATTATGTACAAAGTATCTAGCAATGTATTTATGAATGCGGACATGTGTGTATTATATGTATATTATACATAATATATGTATATTACACATGTATTTATAAATGTATATCTACATGCATATCTATATATCTTAAATACACATAATAAATACATATTGAGATACCATGATCCTTCACCAATCCGGAATAAAGTTCCAGAGACCTCTCTGGTAGATGAAAATCTGGGATGTAGCAGCATTATATTTATTTTATTATTTATAAATATTTTAAGGCTTTTTAAATCCTTCCCACTCTCCTATAAATCTTTTCCACACTCTTATTAACCTATAGTCAATGAGCCAATCAGCATCTAGAATACAGAACACAGTGCTGTGGTTGGTTGCCTTTCATTCCATCAGCCAACAGTGTACCCCGATAAGTGTAACTTTGTGATACAGAATTAAATTATGTGTATATATATATATATATATGTGTATGTGTGCGTGTGTGTATATATATATACATATATATATATATACATATATTATATTTTAAACCCATAGTTAAGCTGATGAGTAAGCCACATATAATGAGGAAAAACTGTACATATGAGTATATGTAACTGGTGTGTG
>NC_058131.1:65885114-65889645 GCF_016433145.1 Gracilinanus agilis | reverse complement strand
TCTCTCTCTCTCTCTCTCTCTCTCTCTCTCTCTCTCTCTCTCTCTCATTCCTTAAAAAAATTAGAAAAAAAAGACATTGTCTCTTTGTCCCTACCATGCTAAAGATATAGTTCTGCTAGTAAATTTGAAGAAGTTTTCATATTTCATCAGGATAGTCATTAATGAGTTTTATGTATAAAATCAAATTTCCCACAATTTCCAAGTTGTGAGTATAGACTTTGATGATTAGATTATCTTCTTTTGTTTGTAATGTTTCAAAGTCAATAAAAGCTTTCAAATTTCTTTTCATGATAATAAGCTCTAATAATAAAATAAAAGGAAATGTTAGGAAAAGCTGTTTCACAGACAGTAACTTTATACACCAGGAGGCTAATCAATGTGGTTACATGTTCAAAAATTAGTCTGGGTCATAAGGTCTCCTTATTGATTATATGTTGACTGGAAATCCATTATGAAAATCTATTTTAATTAATATTGTCAAGGAAAACATCACACAAATTCTTTCAAGTGTTATAACATCCTCCCCCTCCTCCTGTTTTTTTATTTAAATCTATGAATCTTTTAGAATCAAGGAATTTTAAGAGCAAGAGAACATAGAGACTGTGTAGTCCAACCTTCTCATTATGCAAAGGAAGAAACTAGGCTTAGAGAAGGTAATTGACTTACCCAGGGTCAATGAAAAAATTGGAACAGATCATGGAATCAATCATGTCTCTTGGTTTTCAGCTTCATTTCTTTCCACTGTGCCATGATTCTCTTTGGTGTCAGAACTTCTAACCCTTAACCCCTCCATCAGTTTTTCACAGTAAAGGCCTTTTACCTCTCTTGTACAATAATCTCATTCTCTTTTATGCCATAATTATTTGGCTACATGCCATCCTTCACTATATCCATTAGATTGCAAGTCCATTGATATCAAGAAATCTTTCTTTTCCTTCCTTCCTTCTTCCTTCTTTCTTTTGTTCCTTTCTTCCTCCCCTCCCTCCTTCCTTCCTTCCTTCCCTCCCTTTTTCCTTCCTTCTTTCCTTTCTATTCTTTTCTAATTTCTAGCACCAAATATCAGTCATTGAATATAGGAGAAGGTTAATAAATATTTCTTGATTGAATTGAATTAAAATTTTTAAATCTCCAGCTCAGTGCAATCTAATAATATAAGTTTAATTTTTTCTTATTACATGTCAGGAACAGTGCTTGCCAGTAGAGATACGAAGGCAAGTACTGTCCTCAGAATTTACCTTCTACCATTCATAGCATAGTCATAGAAAGAGCTCTAGATTTGGAGTCAAAATACTTGGGGCCATATGATTCCTAATATTGCCATTTAATCCTTGTGGGGCCTTAAAGCAAGTCAAATACATTCCAACTTTTAGCACAGTGCCTGGTACATATTAAGCATTTAATAGTGCAGGCTTGTTACCTAACTAAAGACATATCTTCTCAAAGCCTTGATTTCTTCATCTATAAAATGAAGAGACTGTACTAGAGTCTCTTTATAGTCCCTTCTCTTTCTAAATCATATGGATGTGACCACTGTGTGAGAGCTTACTCAGGTTCAGGGAATTAAGTGTCTGGCACACGTTTGTTTTTCAAATATTTTAAAGATGATGGAATTCGACACTTTAAAAATAACAGATTCTACTTTGCATGAAAATATAATATGTTTCCAACCTAATGATGTGAAAGAATAGCTTGTTATCCTGGTGCATCTGAAGAAAAACAAATTATACATGCAAATGTTTTTTTGCTAATTAATTCAATTCTTGTGATAAAATTGGGACAGCATTACATTTCCAAACTAAACCCTAATAGGACCTGAAACTGTATGATTTCTATATAAGGTAGTAGAACATCTCTTTCTCAGAGACAAAGTTTCTTTCAGCTTCATAGCTTTTAGTATTGGATAAAATGAATATTTGTAGAGATCTTGAAAGGTATTGATTAGGAATTCTTCCCATGCTACTCTGATACAGGGATAGATCACTAAGTAAGGTCTACTTTTGTGGGAAATAAAAATCAAGACACCCCACTAGGATTATGAGATCTTCTGGGACTTGGGGCTGGAAGATAATGTAATACTCATTTTGACAAACCAGGAAAACCAGAACCAATCAAGTCAAATGACTCTCCCAAGGTTTTTCTGGTAAGAATTACAATTTAATACACAATTATTATATAATTATTATGTCTAAATTATAGTGCTAGGTGCTGGTAAAGAAAAAAAGACTGCTGTCCTCCAAGAAATTACATTATGTCACAAATGGATATGATTTATATCCACATAAATACATAAAAGGTAATTTGAGAAGGGAAAGAACAATGGCAATTGGTGTCTATATAATTGGAGAGAGGTAATTAGGAAAGAGGAGGTCTAGAGGATAACAATTATGGGAACCTCAAAGCCCAAGCAGAGACAACTTTTTACGATACATTTTTAGCAGGTTAATCTATTTAATATGTAACTTTAATTGTAATAGTCCCCTATTCCAAAATCTCCTATTTAAGTGATAAAATTAATTCTCCTGAGCCCCGTATATAAGGCCTTCTAAAATCTAGCTTCAGTCTACATTTCCACTTTTATCTAATATCACCTCCACTCATCTTTAATGATATAACTTTTTTAATAACTTTAAATTAAATCCAAACTGGATTATTCCCTAAACAAAACATAGTTTCCCATTTCTTTGCCTTTGCCTTTACTATGTTAGTATATGTGTGGTGTCCCAGTAGAGGTTCTATATCTGGAATAATCATCCCTCTAGAAGCCTGAAAGTTAAAATATGTTCTATCTTTAGTAAAAGTGTATTCAATAATTCTCAAATAAAAACAACCACCTACATAATAAAAGCAGACAGTAAAGGAAGTTTTCTAGGGTCTCAAGAACTGTTCACATGAGGTCCTAAAGCTTTATTTATATACTCCTCACATAAAAAATTTACAACCGTATGTATCCTAGGTCAAGCCACCTGAGGCAAAGTGCACTCAAATCATCCTTACTCTGCCTAATAATGATTTAGCTGACAGTAGTCTAGATTGGTGGTATAGATGTTCAGGAGTAGTTCCACTAATTTCCTGGTCCACTTACATTGTTCTCTTACCACTATCTACCAGGTGCGTTCTAGTAATACTTTAAGGGCCAGCTCAAATGTTTTTCTCCTCTTTGAAGTCTTATTAGACCCAACCAGATGAACACAAACTCTCCCTTATCTGAATTCATAGCACTTCATCCTTCCTAGTTGAATATAAACTTCATGAAAGATCCCTGAGGATCTATTTTCCATTTTATCTCTCCCAGAACCTCACACAATATTTTTGTATATAGTAGGTATCTAGAAAATTCTAAATACTCTTAAACACTTAGCATACTCCAATTTGTATTGGACCTTCCTCCTCCCCTCCCCAATATATAAGTAGCTTCCCTAGATCTTGAGTTTTTGGAGGATACTTTCCCCCCAGGTTCATGTTTGTATTCTCTAAAATACCTGATATGGAGGTATGCACATAGACTCTTAAAATGTTTTGTTTGTTTGCGAATGAATGAATGAATGAATGAATGAATGAAATGTGGTAACTTAGGAGATGCATTTGGAAGTCTTTAAAATGATTCCTCAAATATTTCTTCCACATTAAAACAAAAATGATCCAAATGTTATGGCTTTTTAATAGAGCTTGATGAGACTTTGAAAAATATTAGACTGTCACACTTTGATAACATTCATTTTTTAAAATAACTGTAAAAATGGAAATAACACTGGCTTTAGCCACAGTAGGCCTGGGTTCAAATATTGTTCTGCTACTAATGTCCTTGGGAAAAGAACTTCCTTGTCTATTGGTTTTCATCTCCTCGTCCTTATTCCAAATGCATTATATTTCTTTCTTTCATTTTGGAAGAAATGTATTGGTATCCACTGGCTATCTTCAAGCACCATTCATTTATCTTCCTCAAACTCTTGCACCCAAACCAAGCAAAGGATACAAGTTGTTTTTTCTTTAAAAGAAAGGCATTGCAGTGTGCTAGAAATAATTCTTGACTTCAGGTTAGTGGAATTCATTGACCAGTGGTATGAACTTATGTTATCTGTTTGGTCATAGATAAAGAGTCACTGAGCACTTAGAGCCTGAATTATCTCATTAATAAATGGAGATAAAAATGCTTCCATTATTTTTTTTTCATGAAATTGTAGAAAATCACTTTGCAATCATAAAAATTCCATATAAATAAGAATTATTATCAACTCCTCCTTTAGCTGCTGGTGCAACCCAGTACCTACCACCACCTAAAAATCTTCAGGTCTCCTCAGAACTGTGATAGTCCCTTCTGGGTTGGCAATAAGCCCTCAACTTTTACAGCAGCTATAGCCTTTTCACATTCTTCTTGGAACAACTAACTGTGATAAAAAAATGTGGGCAAAACAGGGACCTGCATAGGAGAACAATTCTCTAGTCTAGATTTTCCTCACCCCTCCTCCCCCAACTCCAGCTGCCTCTGTGTGTGTGTGTGTGTGTGTGTGTGTGTGTGTGTGTGTGTGTGTGT
>NC_058131.1:65852821-65885104 GCF_016433145.1 Gracilinanus agilis | reverse complement strand
TGTGTGTGTGTGTGTGTGTGTGTGTGTGTGTGTGTGTGTGTGTGTGTGTAAAATCTGTCTTCCTATTGGTGTTTATCCCTGTTAACCTGTCTACCTTTTCATCTGCTGAAAGCTTAGCTATCTATTCATCTGCCTGTTTTTCTGTCCATTTGTATCATAATGGGTTTGTGGAAAGGGCACTAGATTGGGAATCAATTCATCTAAGAACTAAGGTCAAATCCTGGCATTTGCCCTTACTACCTGTGTGACCCTCATAAGTCCTTTCCTCTCTTATCACTTCCATTTCACCATCTGTAAAATAATGCAGCTTGACTATGGGTTCATTAAGGCCCCTTCCAACTCTAAAACACTATTTCCATCTATACAGACCCTGCTTATTTCCCAGCATCTATTCCAAGTCTAATCTTGCTGATTTCAAAAGCCATTAAGTATCCCTCCCTGTTCACTACTCTTCTTTATACCCTCAATCTTCGCTGTCTCCCCACTCCCCACCCCCATTCTGCTTCAGGGGGTGGATGTAGAATAGGAAAGAAGACCACTATCCCTTTGCTTTCTTCTTGTCATGTATTCCTTCATAATTTTCACTTTTCAAAGGAAACATTTGGATGGAGATCTTAGGACTTAATGTGTTCATGTTTTACACCAAATGCTTTCAACATGAAAATCAGTCCAGATGTCTCTAATAAAAATACCCTCCCTATTCAGGTACCAGGAGGTTTCATTAAAATAGCAGGTGATAAGAATGAGCAGCAGAACTGCCAAGAAGGAGTCAGAACAGACTTTTGGATTTCAAGAATAGGATCTAAATCTAGCCCAATATTTTGATTTACTTTGTTTTGTAAAAATTTGTCTTTGTTTTCAATCAGTCTCCTCCTTTTTTGTATCTAAAGAATATATTTTAAATCACACAATCATGTTTCAAACAACCTGTTGGAGCAAACCATAATCATCTGACAGGAGGAAACAGGATAATGGTAGAGATTTCTAGGTTTTCCATCTTCCCAGAGACAAAGAAACAAGCAGTGGATGGAGCGGGGATGTCCATATCCTTTCGTGACTTCACCATCATCCTACAGTTTTTCATTTCCATCCGTTTATCAGACACACACACTCTGATTGATGCTTTTACTTTTTTCCTTCATAGGACTAAAAAGAAAAGAGGATCACAGAACCCAGAATAAATCTGGACACTATCTTTTCCATTCCCAAGAGTCTGATAGCCTGGGAGGAGGGGAACATTTGCAGTCAAAAATTAATAAGACAGAATTAACTGTTTACTTATATCTAGTTCTAAGAAAATCTATAAATGGCTTCACATATATTTTCTCACTTGATCCTCATAATGTGCAGGGAATCCAGATATTACTATCCACACTTTACTTATGAGGAAACAGATACAGATACAATGAATAAACCAAGAGTCTACTCAGGATTGCTGAGATTATCCCTTCAAACCCCTCTTTCTTGTCAGCCACATTGAAGAAATCTCTGCCAGAATTCTGGCCCTCCACTCCTAATTAGTGAGTCCCTCCCCATAACCACCATGTTAGGATATACTTCAATGATACTGTTCTGTCTCTGGATGCCTCCTCTTTTCCTGATGCATTTCCCACCTCTGGGGCCCAGCAGAGCCATCTGTTTATTTGTACACACCTGTTTACAGATGTATCAGGTTATGCTTCAGATTTACAAGGATAAGGAACCAGCATCCTTCTAAACACTTCCCTTACCTGGTTTCCTTCCATGAATTAGATACATTTTCTTTTCCCATGTAACCAATCTGCTTTTACTTTTTATTTTATTATTTTTTAAACCAGAGCTGTCAAGCTCCCCAGCCAACACTTAATCCACCACTGCTCATTGTTTTGGATCAAAGGCTGAGCTCACTTACACTCTTGCTCTGTTTCAGATGTAACAGATGAATAGGCTGAAAGAAGATTCTTTTCAGCTACATTTCCCCCTTCTAGCTGTGAGAGAATAAGGCATTTTATAAGGTAGGGATTCCAAGAATGAGGTGCTAACTATCTGAATCATGAAATGGATCCAAAGACAACTATTCATGGGGAGGGAGGCTTCTCAGACACTGGGATTCAAGGAAAGAGCTCAGAGAAGGGAGAAAGGCCTTGAAAGTGAATCAACTGTAGTCCTGGGTAGGCTTCTGGGATATGCTGCTCCCACAGGAAATGCTTTATCCTTATGTCTTATGAGCTTTTTTTTTTTTACATGACAGTATTATGTAATGGAAGATACATTCAATTTTGAGACACTTACCCTGCACTCAAATTTGCCCTCTAATCCTAATGGCTTTCTAGGTCTCAGTTTCCTCATCCATAGAAGAGAAATTAGGATCAAATTAGAAAAGATGTCAAAAAATTTGGAAGTTATTGATAAAGACATTATTGGAAAACAAGCATATGGAGCCACCATTAATATCCAATGGCAAGTTGTCCAAGCCTTCTGCTTATCAATTCTCAGTTATATGAGAGAAATGATTAAGCTTTCCATATCCTTTGACCTAGTGATTGAAATAATGGGAATATGATTTGAGAGAATTCAAGGATAGAAACAAGGGTACATCATTGTCATTGTCTTCAATGAAATTATTATTTCTGTAATTTGTTCTTTCACTAAATTATTTTGGAGAATCATATTATTTAATTTCCAATTAGTTTTTGGTTTGCCTTTCCATGTATCCTTACTAATAACTATTTTTATTGCATTATGATCTGAGAAGGATACATTTATTATTTCTGCTTTTTTGCTTTTGTTTGCCATGTTTCTGTGCCCTATTACATGGTCTGTCTTTGTGAATGTTCCATGTGCTGCTGAAAAGAAGGTGTATTCCTTTTTGTCTCTATTTATTTTTCTCCATATATCTATTAACTCTAATTTTTCTAGGGTTTCATTCAATTCTCTTATCTCTTTCTTATTTATTTTTTGGTTTGATTTATCTAGATCTGATAGGGGAAGGTTGAGGTCCCCTGCTAGTATGGTTTTGCTATCTCTTTCATCCTTGGGCTCCACTAGCTTCTCCTTTAGAAATTTGGAAGCTATACAGTTTGGTGCATACATATTGAGTACTGATATTTCTTCAGTGTTTATACTGCCTTTTATCAGGATGTAGTTACATTCCCTATCTCTCTTTATTTATTTATTCATTTGTTTTTTAAACCTTTAACTTCTGTGTATTGGCTCCTAGGTGAAAGAGTGGTAAGGGTGGGCAATGAGGGTCAAGTGACTTGCCCAGGGTCACACAGCTGGGAAGTGTCTGAGGCTGGATTTGAACCTAGGACCTCCTGTCTCTAGGCCTGACTCTCAATCTACTGAGCTACCCAGCTGCACCCCCTTCCCTATCTCTTTTAACCTTATCTATTTTTACTTTGTCTCTGTCAGAGATCATGATAGCCACTCCTGCCTTCTTTTTCTCATTTGAATCCCAAAAGATTTTGCTCCATCCTCTCATTTTCACTCTATGTATGTCTGTCTCATGTGTGTTTCTTGTAGACAACATATGGTTGGATTTTGGTTTCTAATCCACTCTGCTATTTGCTTCTGTTTTATGGGTGAGTTCATCCCATTCACATTCAGAGTTATAATTATCAACTGTGCATTCCCAGACATTTTGTTGCTCTCTCCTAGTCCTGTCCTTTCTTCTTTCACTGTTTCCCTCTATACCAGTGTTTAGTTTTTAATCAGTTCCTATAATCCCTTCCCTTGTTGTACTTCCCTTTCTCCCCCCTCCCTTCTTATTCCCCTCTTATTGTTCTTTAAAGCCACTTGGGGCTCTCCCCCAAGCCCTCTCCCTCCCTAGTATTGCTTCCCTCCCCACCAGTCAGTTTGTTACCCTTCTACTTCTCTATAGGGAGTGAATAAATTATCTGTCCCTATGGATCTCATTGTTATTCTCTAAGTTGATTTCCATGCACTTAAGTATTGAATATTTCCTCTCTCTCTAACCTCTTTACCCTTACAGTGTATTGTTATTTTTCTCTGTTGATCCCACGCGCTTCTTTATGAAATATAAATTTGTTCCTTTTTGTTTGTTTTCCTATTTTTCTTATTATTATCTTCTCTTCCCCCCCTGGTTTTCTATATATTTATACAGACTTGCACAAAAATATTTATAGCTGTACTCTTTGTGGTGGCAAAAAACTAGAAAGCAAGGGTATGCCCTTCAATTGCGGAATGGCTGAACAAAGTGTGGTATATGTTGGTGATGGAATACTATTGTGCTCAAAGGAATAATAAACTGGAGGAATTCCATGTGAACTGGAAAGACCTCCAGGAATTGATGTAGAGTGAAAGGAGCAGACCCAGAAGAACATTGTACACAGAGACAAATACACTGTGGTAAAATCGAATGTAATGACATCTGTACTAGCAGCAATGCAATGACCCAAGACAATTCTGAGGGATTTATGGAAAAGAACGCTACCCACATTCAGAGGAAGAACTACAGAAGTGGAAACACAGAAGAAAAACAACTGCTTGAACATTTGGGTTGATGAGGACATGATTGGGGATGTAGTCCCAAAAAGACCACACCAATGTAACTATCATAATATGTAAATAAGTCTAGACTGAACACACATGTTAAAACCAGTGGAAATGCAAGTTAGCTATGGGGTGGGGAGGGGTTTGAGGGGGTGAAGGGTAAAGTAAAAACCTGAATTACATAACCATGGAAAATTTTTCTATAAATAAATAAATAAACCCTTGCTTTCTTTCTTAGAATCAATACTATGTATTCGTTCCAAGGAAGAAGAGCAGTAAGGGCTAGGCATTGGTGATGAAGTGACTTGCCCAGATCACACAGTCAGGAAATGTCTGAGACCAGATTTGAACCTAGGACCTCCTGACTCTTTGCCTGGCTTTCAATCCACTGAGACCCAGCTGTCCTCTGGCATAAAGTTTTAACTGATTATTATGTACAGTAAGAAATGATGGGTATAAATATAATCTGAGTCTGGAAATCTATTTCTATGGCTCTGTCTCCTTACTGGTGGAGATCAATGTACCTTCTTTTTATAAGAGGTAAAATGCAGTTGGCAAGAGTGGAAAAGAGGAGAGTACTGCTCCTTTCAAATTGTCTTCAACATTTTCTTAAAGAAGTATTGTTGGATTATGCATTTACTTTAGTTGCTTCTGCATTCCAGGTTTCAAAGAGAAGATGGATGATGTCAAAACCTACTTTAGGTTGCTGAAGGTGATTAAGGTTATAGGAAGAAGCCAACATGAGAGTCAATTTAAATCTTCATTTTCCTTTATGCCATTTAGTATCCTAAAACCCTAGGAGAGTTTCCCCTTTTGTGACATCTGGAACTCTTTCAGTTGAAATACATTGTCTCACTCCCTATGGGAGATCTCTTCACACTGAATTATCTGGTATATATTCTTCCATGTATACCTTCTTTTTTTCTGTTTTGTTATTGAATTAGGATTTTTGCTGTTGTTGTCATCTGTTATATTTTCAGTATGGAATTGGTGATTGGTGAGAAAAGAGTTAAGCCTTGATCATAAAACTTGAGTAATCTTTTCCCCATTAAGAATCTGTGATCATGAAAGATATCTATCTGTGCCTTTTTTCACAACATAATGAACATGGGAAAAGAATATTGAAAAATTGTTTTGACATGTAATCTGGAAAAAATAAAATTCATTAATAAAAAAGAAAGAATGATCTAGTTTGACCTTGAAAACCATATCCCCTACATCAATAATACTTAAAATAGCAAAAAGATATATTTCTAAACTGTCTATGAGGAGAGCAAAGTGACTAAGGTTTTAGCCCCAGTTTCTTACTTTCCTTCCTAGCAGGAATTAAAGTCTCCCTCGGAGGGGGCAGCTGGGTAGCTCAGTGGATTGAGAGCCAGGCCTAGAGATGGGAGGTCCTGGCTTCAAATCTGGCCTCAGACACTTCCCAGCTGTGTGACCCTGGGCAAGTCACTTGACCCCCATTGCCTACCCTTACCACTCTTCTGCCTTGGAGCCAATACACAGTATTGACTCCAAGATGGAAAGTAATAGTTTAAAAAAAGTTTCCCTAGGAGAAGTAAAGGGTGAAAAGAAGTTAGAGATATCTATGTTTCTTCCTTCTGAGTCACACAATGACACTTCAAGCTACATGTCAGCGAAAGCCTTTCTACATAAGGAATTCTTTAAAACATGGGGAGATTTATGTGAACTGATACAGAGGGAAATAATCAGAACCAAGAGAATAATGTAAATAATTATTTTAGAAATATAAATAAAAAACACTAAATAAAGTCAAATGCTGAATAATAAAAAAAATGAAAGTTCTAGAGGATGGACATTTCACATTTCTCCCTTCTCATAGCACACAGGAGTACTGTAGGAAAAGAATATTGTATACATTGTCAAATTCATTCACTATAATGGTGTCACTATTTAACTGTTATTACAAGTGATAGTTAAATCTAGAATGTGTGTGTGTGTGTACAAAATGCAAATGACATAAGTTCAAAATGTAATGATTTTTTTAAATCACTATCCATTAAACAAAACTTAGTAAAACAATGAATTTGTACCATCTCCCTAAACAAGTTAAATAAAATAGGACAAGGTCATCTCTAACATATCTTCTAGATGAAATAAGATAATGTATGTAAAGTGCTTTGCAATTTCTCAAGAATTACATAAATGTGAATTATTATTATCTTTCCTTGTCTTCTCATCTTTCCTTAACAAAGTTGAAATAGAAACAGTCCTAGGGGAAGTAACTATCCTCCTATTATTCTTTTAGCTTTATTTATTTTGAAGTCTATTAGAAAGATTAAAAACAGTAACAATATTTTTCCCCTTCAATAAACCTGCTAACTACTAGGCACTGTGCTATGTCAAGGATTCAATAATAGGCAAAAAGGGACTTCTTGGTTAAGATGGTGGCAGAGTAGAAGTAGCATGCTTAACCTCTCCTAACTCACATATACATGACTCCTCAAGAGGATAAAAAAAAAAACAAAAAACAAATCCAGACAAATGAAGAGACTCCACAACAGGGCATAGCATTGAAGGTACATGGGATCTGGACATTTCCATGCTATAAGGGGGTGAATTAGCTCTCACTAAAATGTGAGCTGAGTAACCACACACACACACACACACACACACACACACACACACACACACACACACACACAAACACACACACACACACACACAACCTACAGTGTTAAAAACCAGAACACAAGAGTAAGAGCAAGTTTGGGGCATCTATTAAATTCTTGGCAGCTACCTGGAATCATCAGGGCCTGCTCCTGAGAGCAGGAAGACTTAAGACTCCAATAGGCTAAAGAACATAGGATTTGAACTCAGACCTTGAGCTCAGGTTTGGACCTTGTGTGGGGATCCAGTGCAAAGGGGTGCATGACTGTGGAAGCAGCACCCTGAAACTGTTAAAGGAGCCTTGAACAGAGGAACAAGCAAGGGGACCACAAGGAGGCTTGACCCTGAGAACAACTAGACCTGAGCCCCCAGGAGCCTAAAGAGAGCAGACCAACCGTGGGCATGAGGATAAATCTGAGAGGGCCGCAGGGCTCTGTGACTCAGGCAAAAACTGATCCACAGCTCCATAGGCAGAGAGCCTCTCTGCCTCACCCAGACTTCTGACCGAGAAAGAAAAACAGCATAATAATAATGGCAAGCCCTGCACAAGAACCTCCAAAGAGAAAGATCAAGAAAAAATCTTTAACTCTCAACAACTTTTACACAGAAAAAATCCAGACAACAGAGCAAACAGCAGAGGAGAACAAACAAGTAATAACATCCAAACCTTCCCCAAACAGTAAAAACTGGTCACAAGCTCTTGAAGAGTTCAAATCTGAGATCATGAGAAAGCTAGAAAAGATTTGGCAAGAAAAGTGGAAAATAGCTCAAAAGGAAATTAACAGGCTAAAAGAAACTCCTAATTGGAGAAAAATGCCCCCAAATCAAACAAAATGATAATTAAATAGCAGGAAACCATGAAAAACAGAATAGACCAAATCGAAAAGGAATATCAAAAATTATATCAGAAAACCAGTCTCTAAAGATAAGAATTAAGCAAGTAGAAGACAATGATCTCTCAAGACAACAAGAACTAATAAAGCAAAGTCAAAAGACTGATAAAATAGAAGGAAACATGAAATATCTCAATGAGAAATTGACCAATCAAGAAAACAAATCTAGAAGAGACAATTTGAGAATCATTGGTCTTCCTGAAAAAGAAGAAATTAATAGAAATATGGACTCCATACTAAAAGAAATTATTCAGGAAAACTGCCCTGAAGTTCTACAACAAGAGGACAATATAGACATTGAAAGCATCCATAGATCAGCCTCTACCCTAAACCCTGAAAAGACAACCCCCAGGAATATAATATCCAGTCAGGATAACACAGGATCTGGCAGGCTCCACACTAAAAGACCGCAAGGCTTGGAATATGATATTCAGAAAGACAAGAGAACTGGGTCTATAACCAAGGATCTCCTACCCATCAAAATTGACTATATACTTCCAGGGGAAAGTATGGGCATTCAATAAGATAGAAGATTTCCAAGTATTTGCACAGATAAGACCAGGACTAAATGGAAAGTTTTATATCCAACCAGAAAAACCAAGAGAAACATGAATAGGTAAATAAGAAACAGAAGGGAAAGAAAGTAGACTCATTTTTAAATTTGTCTCTTTAAGGGCTTCGATAAGATCAAATTATTTGTATTCCTATATGGAGAAATGTTATGTGTAATTTTCAAAAGCTGTATTCACTATTATAGTAATTAGAAGAATTATGGATAGGGAGAGGTTGGAGTACTAAATGGTCTAAGATGATATGGGTGGGGGAAAGAGAGGTGAATAGTAGATGGCACCAAGAGAAACTTGAATGAATAAGAAAAATATGATATTCTATACCACACAAAGAGGTCATGGGAAGGGGAAGAGATGAATACTATTATAAGAAAGAGAGGAAGAGAGCATTAAGAGGTAATATTTAGACCTTACTCTCAGCAGAATTAACCCTGAGATAGAAGAGTAGCTATATCCATTGGGATATAGAATTCTATCCAACCCTACTGAGAAAGTCAGAAAGGATTAACCAAGGGGAGCAGGGGAGTGGGGAGGTCAAAAAAGGGAAGGGAAGAGAGGAGGAGGGAATTCATTAGGCCTTAAAAAATAAAGAGGGGAATAATAAGGGAGGGGGTGGAAAGGGAAGTACACCAAGGGAGGGGACAAAGGGGACTTATTTAAAACAAACCACTGGTTTAAAAGGAAATAGCGTAAGAAGAAGGGGTAGAACTAGGAGAGGATACCAAAATGTTGGGGAATACACAACTCATAATTATAACTCTGAATGTGAATGTGATGAACTCACCTATAAAACGGAAGCAAATAGCAGAGTGGATTAGAAAGCAAAATCCTATGATATGTTGAATACAAGAAACACATATGAGGCAGGTGGACATACACAGCTTTAAGGTCAATGGCTGGAGTAAAATCTTTTGGGCTTCAACTGAGAAAAAGAAGATAGGAGTGGTGATCATGATTTCTGACAAAGCCAAAGTAAAAATGATTAAAAGAGACAGAGAAGGTAATTGCATCCTGATAAAAGGCAGTATATACAATGAGGAAATTACAGTATTCAACATGTATGCACCAAATGGTATAGCATCCAAGTTCCTAAAGGAGAAACTGGTAGAGCTCAAGAAAGAAATAGATAGTAAAACTATACTAGTGGGAGATCTAAATATATCTCTTTCAAATCTAGATAAATCAAACGAAAATACAAATAAAGAAGAGATAAGAGAGGTGAATAAAAGCCTAGAAAAATTGGATTTAATAGATATATGCAGAAAAATAAATAGGGGAAAAAAAGCTTTTTAGCTGCACATGGTACATTCACAAAGATTGACCGTGAACTAGGGCATAGAAACATAGCAAACGAATGAAAAAGAGCATAAATAATAAATGTAACCTTTTCAGATCATGATGCAACAGAAATAGGCAAAAAAAAAACATTTGTCCTCAAGAAGCCTACTAACTAATGGGGAAAGCACATGTTGACAAATATATACAAAGCTATATATGGGATGAATAGAAAATTATTAGCAGAGAAAAGGCATTGGAATTAGAGGGGGTTGAAGAAGGCTTCCAGTAAAAAAAAAAGTGGGATTTTAATTGGAACTTAGATGGAGACACAGAGATCAGTAATCTAAACAGAGGAGGGAGAACATTCTAGGAATGAAGGACAGCTAGCCAGAGAAAATGACAGGAGCCATGAGGCTAAGTGTCTTTTTTGTGGAACAGGGTAGAAGTGAGTATCAATGGATTAAAGAGTGCCTATCAAGGAGTAAGATGTTAAAGACTATGAAGATGGGAGGGAGTTTCTATGAAAAACTTTGATGTACTGGGATGCAGACTCACTGAAATCTTCTTTGGGTAAACTCAGTAGTTGGAAGAATGACATAGGTGGAATGTCTTCCATCCAGTAGCAATATTTTTTTTGTTTTTATTTCTTATGCTAAGTCTCTATAGTTCTCTTTTTATTCTATAGAACTTAATAATTATTATTAAATTATTATTAAAATGTTATATTTATTATTAAACTTTTAAAAGGTCATTTTTACAGTTTAATAGGTTAATGTTATATCCACTTGTCGACAGTAGTTTTATATATGATGATGTTGCATTTGCTATACAGATTGTTCATTAAATTCTCAAGGCTATTTTGAGATCAGGACTTATTTGTAATGGTTCCAAATTCTCTCCCTCTTTGTCTTACTTCCCCACTCCTGGAGAAGACAAGCAATATACTATAGATTATACATATGCAGTCATGCAAAATATTTCCATATTAGCCTTGTTGCAAAGGAAAACTCAGGGCAAAAAAAACCCCCCACAATATCACATCTGACCAGGTATATGCAGTTGATCCTTAATTTTATAGCCTGCAATGATATATTGCACAGTTACTAATTTTCCTTATATTATTATTATTCACTATCATTATCTCTACTTCTATTAATATTATTCTGGCTTCAAATCCCTGATCCTATGACTATGTAGTTAAAAACAAGAAAATTCTTGATAGATGTATCTTGAAATTGTAATAATAGAAACTTTAGAAGCCATTTTTCCATTCTCTTCCTTGCATATCAATCCCTTTTATAACATCTCTGACATATTTTGTTTATTTTTCCTCTGCCTCTAATGGAACACCTATAGCAATAGAAATCTCTCTTCCTCATAATGCAGCACATTATTATTTTGCACAGCTTTCATCTCTTCTAGACTGTAAACTTCATGAGGTTAGGGACTGTATCTTATCTAATATTTATATCCTTCCTCCTGACTTAATGCTAACATAGCTCTCATTACATGGTAGCTTCTGAAAATGGTTAATCATTGAAAGTTATTTCTTATATTGAGGTAAAATCTTTCTCCCTATAGCTTTCTCACATTGATTTCAGTTTGCCTTTCTGTAACTATAAAATATGTCTGATTCTTCTTCCATATGAAAGCCCTTTAAATATGTAAAGAAAACATTTATATCTCCCTTAAATCTTTTCTCCAGGTTTCCCAATTTTTTTTTCATAAATAACAGTTTTGAGACTCCTTACTCTCCTACTCATGCTTCACTGTATGAATTTCAGTTTGCCAATGTCCGTCCCAACCTAAAATTTGACTTCCCTAACTGAATACAATAAACCACATACAGATTCACTGCTACAGAAGGCAGCAGGAATATAAGCTTCAGGAATATAGACAGCAGAAATGGAATCTCATTTGAAACGCAAAAATGAGTTCAGGAAATGGATAATCAAAAAAGAAAGAAAACAGGCCATATTAACAAGAGTGAGAGTTAACCGATGAATAGCTTGAGAGCTAAGTGGCACTCAATAAAATAAAAATAAACAAAAGAACTTCAACACATTAGGTAGAGTAGTTATCAGTCACATATTACATGCTCATTATGTCCTACTCACTAGAGTAGGGGAAGAAGGATAATGAAAAAAATATTTACTTGCAATGGATCAATTTTCCTTTATTAAAGTTTATTCTTTTCATATTTGTTGTTTTTTAATTTGAGTTCCAAATTCTCTCCCTCTTTGTCTTACTTCCCCCCTACTGGAGAAGACAAACAATATAATATAGATTATTTATATGCAGTCATGCAAAGCATTTCCATATTAGCCATGTTGCAAAAGAAAATGCAGGGCAAAAATTCCACAAAAATAGCAAACTTATTTTTGTTTACTGCAAAAGATTATCTATATTCAGAACCCATCTGCTCTTTCTCTTTAGGTGGATAGCATTTCTCATTATAAGTCCTACAAAACTGTCTCAGATCATTATCTTGCTGAGAAGAGCTGTCTTTCAGAATTGATCTTGTCCAATATTTCTGTTAATGCATACAATATTCTCCTGGTTCTGCTCATTTCACTTTGCATCAGTTCACATATATATTCCCAGATTTTTATGAAAGGAAATTGTTCTTCATTTCATATATAGTATTCCATCACAATCATGTACCACAACTTGTTCATTTTGCAGTTGAAGGATAGCTGCTCACTTCTTACCTTGTTGATGCTATAAAAAGAGTTACTGTAAATATTTTTACACATATGAATCCTTTCCCTTTTTTCTTTGATCTCTTTGGGATGCAGCCCTAATAGTGTTTTAAGACCTGTTGTTCTAAAGGGGAAGGTAATAAAGAGAGATAAATGATAGATCAAATTGATATAAAGGAAGGGAATATGAATAATTTCAAAATAGTTAAATATAAGACAGTTAGGGAATGAGGGCACCATGATTTGTAGAGGAGTTGTGATGAATAAATACTTAACAAAGAAGATGGTACTTGAGCTGTTTTATGATGAAAGGGGAAAATTCTTTGAGACAGAATGAAAGAGGAATTATATGCCAAACATGGGGTATGAAAGGTAGAGTCATAATACAATTTCCCTGAGTGAAAAATTTATGGAGGGATACTTTGAAGTATATAGAAGAGAGCATAGAAAAAAATTACAGGATTAGAATGGGGGAATGGGAAGTTAATTCCATTTTTGGAAGAAGTGCTTGAGCCAGTGAAATCACTGTTTATTGAAAAAGAATTGAAGAAAATTCAAGAGAGAAAACAGTACTAATTCACCGCTCTTGAGACTGATATTGAAGAAAACCAGTGATTCCAAGAGGTGAGAAGTTATCCCTTTCCTTCCTTTTATCATTTACTTATATTTAGCATGTTCAGGGCCTTTAGTCTATTAGTTTCTTATAAATTATTAGAAGGAAAACTGAAGATAAATCACTAGAATATGAGTTTAGCCATTTAAGTTATAACTTTTGATCCATATGTTAATTTCCCAAAGCTCTTTTTCTGCAATGAGATTCCTCCCACCAGGTATTAAATTTAGCTATATCAATAGCCAGCTACCTTCTAGTCATTGAGCTTGTGTCCTTGTTGGCTTGGCCACATTACTCACTCTTTGACTCTGCTTTCTGAGAAGATGAATAAATAAGTCCTTATGAACTCAAAATAGAGGAAACTTGGAATATTGGAAAGAAGACACAGGAATTACACAAATTAAATTTTTAAAAATAAAGAACATTATATTTAGTCCGAAATTATAGATTTTAAATCTGCCTCTTGGCTTTTTCTACCTGTGTACCTTTGAACAAGTCACTTCTCCTTTCTGAACCTCAGTTACTTCCTCTGTCAAATGATGAGGTTGAACTAGATAATTTCTACATTTTACCTTTTTGTTCTGAATCTTGTGAAACCAAGAGGAAAGCAAAGGTCAAATTAAATCTAAAATAAAATGGTACAAATTCTGTTGGAAAGTGACTTGTGTCTACTTAAAATTACTAATACCCAGCTATTTGTGTATTCCCCTCAGATATTAACTTGCATTCATTTTGTTAGTGACTATGTGTGAACATATATTTCCCTTGATAGAGAGCACAGAAAATTTCTGAAGATACCTTGACAAGAGAGTCCAGGAAAGTGACTCAGAGAAACTGGGCTCCTCCTAAAATACATAGAGCTAGCAAAGAGGAAACAAAGAGAAACAGACAAGATGGAAAGAGATAGAAAACAAAGGATTTAGAATTCTGGAATTCAAGATGTTTGGGTTGATAGGGCACAAGGAGTTTGGAAATGTTACAAAACATACTGTATTGATGAAACATCTCCCTTAATCCTAATTACAAACATTAAGGTAATAATCTTTCATTTCCATCTTTCCCTTGGATTCTCTCATGAAAGTCTGGAACCTTCCTCTGTGTACATGGGGAAAGTCTGTAATACATATTATATCTTTCTTTTAGACATTTACTTTGTCTTTGTAAATAATATCTACCTTGGACTTTTGCTGGTCTGGATGTATTTATTTTAAATGAATTTTAGAACGGAATTGAGGGTGGAACATCCTGACCATAAGAATGCAAAAAATTACTCTTCTGTTTTGCCAGTGTCCTATACTGAACTGGGGGCTCAGAGTTAAGATAAAGAGTAAATTACAGATCCTTTCATAGAACTTCCAAGAACTGAGGGAGATTTATAGTAGGAAAACCATTTAAGAAGTGAGTCATACCATAAGGGAGGGACAAATAGAAATGATTCAATGGGCCTTCTTGTTATACAACCCCATCATTACATATAAGTATATGCAACACATAAACAAAATGTAAACAAGGTATTCTGGGGAGAGAACATACTAATGGCTAGAGCTTTCAGGTAAAGCTTTATGTAGAAAGAAGTGTATGATCTGGATTTTGACCTGGAGGTCTAAGTGGTATGGTTGGGAAAAGTGAGGAGAGAATGTTACTATGGAGAGGAAATAATGAGAGCAATTATATAAAGAAATAAGTTCAGATGGGTTCCGGGTTAAGATGGCGGCAGAGTAAGAAACAGCTCTTAACCTCTCCTGACCAAAACACACAAAACTCCTCAAGGGGACATAAAAACAAGGTACGTAGAATCGAGGCATTTCCATGCTATAAAGGGGTGAAACAGCTCTCACTAAATCACGGGCTGAGCAACCACCCCACCTCCACACCCTCCACACACAACACCTATAGCGCCGAAGCCAGCTAAAAAGAAATAGAGCAAGTTTGGGGCACCCATCAAGTCATTGGCAGCTCCGGGGCCTGTTCCTGAGAGCAGCAAGATTTAGGACCCCAAAAAGCTAACGAATGCACACAAAATTTGAGCAGGGGGGAGCAGGACGCCAAGAGCGGACTCAGGGCGCAGAGCGTAGGCTCAGAGCACAGGCACGGGAGGAGGTGTGGGTGGAGGCAGACACAGCCATGAGCTAAAGCTCTGAAACCCTGAGTGGGGAACCAGTGCAGACGGGTATACAACTGTGGAAGCAGCGCCCTGAGACTTGTAAAGAAACCTCCGGCAGACAATCAAGCAAGGGGGTCCACCAGGGGGCTTGACCGCAGACAGACCCTGAGCGCGAGGATAAACCTGAGAAGCTGCTGGGCTAACTATGGCTACCCAGTCTCAGGAAGTTCAGAAGAGAAAGATTAACAACAAGAAAAAGAAGTCTTTAACACTCGACAACTTTTACACAGAGAAAATCCAGACAACCGAGCAAACAGAGGAGGAGAACAAACAAGCATCCGGACCCTCCTCAAATAAGGAAAACTCCTCACAAGCTATGAAAGAGTTCAAAACTGAGATTTTGAGGAAAATGGAAGAGACCTGGCAAGAAAATAACAGTTTAAAAGGTAGAATCTTGCAATTGGAAAGTGAGGCTCAGAAACCAAATGAACTGATGAGCAAATTGAACACCAGAAATGACCAGATTGAAAAAGAATACCAGAAGATTATGGCCGAAAACCAGAAGATTATGGCCGAAAACCAGAAGATTATAGCCGAAAACTGAAAGATTACAGCCGAAAACCAGAAGATTATAGCCGAAAACTGAAAGATTATAGCCGAAAACCAATCCCTAAAGGCTAGAATTGAGCAATTGGAAGCTAATGATCTCTCAAGACAACAAGAACAAATAAAACAAAGTCAAAAGACTGAAAAAATAGAAGGAAACATGAAATATCTCAATGAGAGAGTGACAGACCAAGAAAACCGGTCTAGAAGAGACAATTTGAGAATAATTAGTCTTCCAGAAAACCCAGAAATTAATAGAAACCTGGACTCCATACTAACAGAAATAATTCAGCAAAATTGCCCTGAAGTCCTACAATAAGAGGGCAATATAGACATTGAAAGGATTGATAGAACACCTGCGACATTTGACCCAGATAAGAAAACACCAAGAAATATAATTGCCAAATTCAAGATGGGAGAGATTAGGTCTAGATCAACATCTCACACCCTACACCAAGATAAATTCAGAATGGGTGAAGGACTTGAATATAAAGAGGGAAACTATAAACAAGTTAAGTGAACACAGAATAGTTTACTTGTCAGATCTGTGGGAAAGGAAAGACTTTAAAATCAAGCAAGAGTTACAGAAAATTACAAAATGTAAATTAAATGGTTTTGATTATATTAAACTAAAAAAGTTTTTGTACAAACAAAAACAATGTAGTCAAAATCAGAAGGGAAACAACAAATTGGGGAAAAATCTTTATAATGAAAAACTCTGACAGGGGTCTAATTACTCAAATTATACAAGGAGTTAAAGCAATTGTTTAAAAAATCAAGCCATTTCCCAATTGATAAATGGGCAAGAGACATGAATAGGCAATTTTCAGGTAAAGAAATCAAAAGTATCCATAAGCACATGAGAAAGTGTTCCAAATCTCTAATAATTAGAGAAATGAAAATCAAAACAACTCTGAGGTATCACCTCACACCTAGCAGATTGGCTAAAATGAAAGAAGGGGAGAATAATGAATGTTGGAGGGGATGTGGCAAAATTGGGACATTAATGCATTGCTGGTGGAGCTGTGAACTGATTCAGCCATTCTGGCTGGCAATTTGGAATCATGCTCAAAGGGCTATAAAAGACTGCCTGCCCTTTGATCCAGCCATACCATTGCTGGGTTTGTACCCCAAAGAGATCATAGATAAACAGACTTGTATGAAAATATTCATAGCTGCACTTTTTGTGGTGGCAACAAATTGGAAAAGGAGGGGATGTCCTTCAATTTAGGAATGGCTGAACAAACTGTGGTATATGCGGGTGATGGAATACTATTGTGCTAAAAGGAATAATAAACTGGAGGAGTTCCAGGCAAACTGGAGAGACCTCCGGGAACCGATGCAGAGCGAAAGGAGCAGAGCCAGAAGAACATTGTACACAGAGACTGATATACTGTGGTAAAATTGAATGTAATGGACCTCTGTACCAGCAGCAATGCAATGACCCAGGACAATTCTGAGGGATTTATGGAAAAGACGCTACCTACATTCAGAGGAAGGACTGCAGGAGAGGAAACATATAAGAAAAACAACTGCTTGAATGCATGGGTTGGGGTGGACATGATTGAGGATGTAGACTCGAAACTACTACATCAATGCAACTACCAACAATTTGGAAATTGGTCTTGATCAAGGACACATGACAAAACTAGTGGAAATGTGCATCGGCCATGGGTGGGGTGAGTGCGGGGGGGCGAAGGGGAAAGGAGGAGCATGAATCATGTAACCATGTTAAAATGAATATTAATAAATGTTTGGAAAAAAAGAAAAAAAAGAAATAAGTTCATATGCTAGCTTCTTGAGTGCAAGAAATATTTCATTTTTGTCTTTATATCTCCAGGGCCTTGGAGAGTGCCTGTATATCCTAGACGTATAATAAATGCTTGATGAATTGATCTGCATCTTGAAGCCATCTGGACTACAGTTAAAAGTGAATGTATTCCATACGTTCATGCTACTGAATCTTACAAGGGAACAGTAGAATTTATTCTTAGCAGATTTTCATTGGTTTCTTTTCTCTAAACCACCAAGAGTTTCCCCTTTGTTTCCTACCTCTTTCCACTTCCTTAGGAGCCATCTCATGAAATAAAGATTAAGAAAGAAAAGAGAGAGAGAGGCAGAACAGGAAAAAAATAGTAAAACTGACTAGTACATCAAAAAATATAATGTTCTGAATAATATTCCATCCCCATGCAACCTAACTTACACAAAAGAGTGATGGAGGTGGATGAGTAGGAAGAGTATCTTCACTCATCTTGCCTTTCAGACCAAGATTCTTCTTTGGAATTTTGCAACATTGTTTTGATAATTTGATAGATACTATTATTACCATCTCCATTGTGGCTGCCATTATCTATGATGTTTCCATGACTCAGTATCAGTTCGTGTAAATCTTTACATAATTCTCTGAATTCGAACTTGTCATTTTTTACAACATGACAATATTTTGTTACATTTATATATTACATTTTTTAGCCATTGTCCCAATTGATTGGCATCTACTTTGTTTCCAATTCTGTGATACTACAAAAAATTGCTGCTATAAATATTATAGTTTAGCTAGTGTCTTTCTTTTTTTTTCAAAGAGAGCAGGCTTTATTTAAATTTAACTCCAGGGCTGGTTTCAACACACAGTCTGAATGATCATATCTGACATTTTACCTGTGAAGGGTCAGGCAATAAATTGCTTATCTCCACTGGCAGTTGAAAGGTATTTTGGCTCCTTAGAGAAAGAGACTTAGGACATTTTTCACCCCACTGCTTGTGTATTTGTGCCTTTTCAGCTTTGAAATCTAGAAAGAGGGCTTTTTTTTCCTCCTTCCACATCTCAAACTCTCTAGCTGGACCACTGATGCTCTTTTGTTAATAAGCGATATTCCATGGCATCCTCATTCATATGCAAACCCTCTCTCCCTCACAGACACTCCAAGAAATGCATTCAGATTGAAAAAGGTGGCTTCTTTCTTTCTTTTTTCCCTCCCCAGACAGCTATGATGTTGCTACACGAGTGAACGTGGAGATTGGAAGAGCAAATGCCACTCTTGAAATCTGACAACATTAAAACTGTTTAGTCTGGTATGAACAGTGGAAGCTGTCATCTTTCAAGGGTATGGTAGGGACATCTTAAGAATATTTTATTGCTGACAATTGAATCATTTTAAGAGTTACCTTAAAATAGAGAAGAACGAAGGCAGCCTAAGTAACCTTGGTGTTTAAGATCTTATTAAGATGTTCACAATTCTTATGATTGAAAATAAATCTTATGATTTAGAAATTCCCACATTTTTAGCTCATTTAACCTTGTGAGGAATCCTAATTTGCGGTATGAGCTTATGGACCCTAAGTATCCCACAGGTAAGCTTCTTTATACCTGAAATCTTTTCTTTAGGTGAAAAGTCATGTTTTGTAAAAAGAAAGAACATCAAATTCAATATTATGAAGTAAAAAGAACATTGGATTCCAAATCAGAAGACTTGGGTTCAAATTCTGTTTCACTATATATGTATGACCTTGGAAAGATCATTACTCTTCTTATCTTCATCTAAGTTGATGTTGACTACATCAGTTTAGTCTTTCTATAGCAGGTAAATTCCAGAGAACAAGGTCTGAAAACAAAAAGAAAAACAAAAGGAAAAGAAAAGCAGAGAATGAGCACAGGATACCACTGATGGCCTAAAGGGGTGGGAGTCAACATCTGTGGAAAGGGAATAGGATACAGAAAGTATATGCAGAAGTGGCAAGGGGAAATTCAACCTAGTGGAAATAGCAAATATGTAAATACTGTTTTGAGTTTTGCAATATACATTACATATATTATTTTATTTTATACCCCAAATAACCAAAGGCTTTATCAAAAGAGAAAGGCTTCAGTAGAGTTCTGCAAATGGTATGATTTAGGCCCCATTAAGAATCTGAGACAGTTTAAGTGACCAGGGTCAAATAAATCAATATTTATTAAGCACCTACTATGTTCCAGGCATTATGCTTAAGCATAAGAGATACGGGATATCTGAAAGGCAAAAGATGGTACTTAAATTCAAGAAGTTTACATTCTAATGAGAGAGACAACAAATAAAAATAAAGCGAGCTGTATACAAGATAGATAGGAAATAATTTTTAATATTTTATTTATTTATTTATGACCAATTACATAAAAACAAATTTCCACGTTTTCTTAAGTTATATGATTGAAGTTATTTTCCTCCCTCTCTCACTTCCCTTCCCTCTCATGGTGCTGCAGGCAATTCAATCTGGGTTATACATGTATGATCATGCAAAACATATTTCCATATTGTTCATTTGTGTAAGTGAGTAATCTTATCAAGTCAAAACCCCAAAACATAAACCCAAATAAACGATGGAAAAATATCATCATTTCACTTGCATTCTGATTCAAACAGTTATTTCACTGCAGATGAATAAAATTATTTTTTTCATAAGTCCCTCAAAATTGCCCAGAATCATTGTATTGCCAATAATAGTTAGGTCTTAGATAGGAAATTACTAACAGAGGGAAATCACTAGAATCAAGAGGGGGTGGGGAAGGCTTATTGTAGAAGGTAGGGTTTTAGTTGCAATTTAAAAGAAGCCAGGAGAGTCCATAAGGAGAAAAGAGAGAGCACATTGAAGGGTTTAGACACAGTAAGAGAAAATTCTCAGAGCTGAAAAATGGAGTGTCTTGTTCTTAGAACACCCAAGAACCCATTGTCATTGGGTGGGAGAGTATAACATGTTTGGGAATAATGTGTAAGAAGACTGGAAGAGTAGGACAGGAATAGTTTATAAAGGGCTTTGGATGTCAAATAGAGCATTTTGCACTTGATCATGGAGAATTTAGGAAGCTAGTTAGATTATGGAATGTGTGTTGGGTGATGGGGTAACATGGTTGGATCTGCACTTTAGGAAAATGACTTTAGTGGTTGAAAGAAGGATGAACTGGAGCAGTGAGAGACTTGATACAGGTGAAACAATAGCTACTGCACCAGTAGCTGTGGTGTAAGGGGAGAGAAGGAGGCATATTGAGAGATTTAAAAAATATTAAATAGATCTTCGGAACAGATTAATTATGGGAGTGAGAGATAATGAGGAGTTGAGGATGACTACTAGATGTGAGCCGGAGGGACTGGGAGGAGGGTCTTGACATCTATAGAAACAGGAAAGGGATGAGAGGCAGGTTTTAGGAGGAAAAAGAAAGAGTTGTCTTTTGGACATATAACATTTAAGGAGTCTACTGAGCAGTTAGATTAAAATATTTAAAAGGCAGTTGAAGATGCTAGATTGGAGGTTAACAGTGAGACTGGGGCAAGATAGATGGCTTTGAAATTCTTCACCATAGAGATGGTAATTAAATCAATGGGATCTGATAAGATCAACAAGTGAAGTAATACAGAGGGAGAAGAGAAGAGGGCCCAAAACAGAACCATTAGGGACATAAATCAATAGGGCATGATCTGGATTAAGGAGACAGAGAAGAATTGACCTGATAGGTGGGAAGTGAACAAGTTTACAGTGGTGTCCTGAAGATCCAGAGTGAAGAAAGTATTAAAGAGGGGAGGACAGTCAACAGAGTCAAAGAGAGCAGAGAAGGCAAAGAAAATAAACAGTAACGAAAAGATCATTGGATATGACAAATAGCAGATAGTTAATAATTTTGGGGAGTATAGTTTCAGTGAAACAATAAATTTAGGATCCAGATTGTATATATGTGTATATATAGACATATATGTATATGTATTTAGTTGGATATTATCCTTCTTACTCAAAGAAGAACAAAATGGCATCACCCAGGAATGTCTTTTGACTCACACATAAATTGGATTTAAGTGAGGCAGACTTGCAAAAATTGTTGACCTTATTCTCTCTTCCAGAGTCATTGAAGTCCAGGGGCAAGATAAAAATCAAGATCACTTTTGATAGCATGGGATGTACCTTTTGATTGTCATAATGTGCCTTTATCCCAGCCTTACCTATGGTATATTCTCCTTTTTTAAGATTGAGAATTCATCTCAAATAGCCTCACAACTGTGACACTTCCAAAAAAGATTCTCTCTCTCCATATGGTCTTCTTCAGGTTACTCTCTTATCTTTGTTCTCTTGAATATCACTTCCAGCTTCTCTCACTACACATCTGAAACTTTGACACATTCAAATATGGTGGCTGTATGATACTTGATGGTGAAAAAAAGCTTCTTATAAAGGATTTTTAGGATGTTTGCCGCCTCTATTCTGTCTGTTGTCCCAATTCCAGTTTCATCCTTAAAGCCTACTTAGTGACTTTGTTTCTTGACAAACTTTATTTTTTTTACTCATTTTTTGAAGTTTTACTTCCTTTTTCAATAGTAACTCTAAGAAAGGCAAAGGCTATGCAAATAAGTTTAGTGAGATCACACATTCAGTAAGTTTCTGAGGCCAGATTTGATGCCAGGTCCTCTTGACTACAGACTTGACAGTCTATCCACTGTGCCACCTAGCTGCCTCTCAAACTTTCTCTAAAATTTTTCTTTTTACATTCTCTAATTCTTCTATTTTGTGAATGTATAGTGCTCATTATTTTTCATCATAGTGTCAATCGGATTTTTCAAATAAGTTTATTTTCTAAACCAATATTTCCCTTGGCTGCTATAGTTTTCTACTTGGAAACAAAGATTACTTTTTCTTCAGTTGGCCTTTAGGCTTTTGGGGCTCTCCTTGTAGCAGATAATTTAGATTGCTTAAAGTTCTATATGGATTCATTTTAATCACTATTGATATCCACTCATTTGCCCACATCTCAATTTTTAAGATTTATAAGTTGTTTTAAAAGATCAAGTTTGAGTTTTCTTAATTACATGAAGTCATTTTTTTCTCATTTTTATTCTTTATTTGAGTTGTGTTCATTTTGTTCTTTTATCTAACATGTCACAGGAGTGAGGACATATTAAGGAAAGATTTTCAAATCAGAAATAGTTATTTTATGTGTGTAAAATATATACTTTTCATTTCTTCTTCCTGTGACTATTCATTAGCCCCCTTTTTGCCCCCATAAAGAAGACTTCAGGCTCCTTTAAAACATATATATGTATATATACACACACACTCACGATGTATAGGCATAAATTTTCTGTGAAAACTACAAGACTCACATTTCTCATTCCTTGTTCTTAATATATATTTTCCAATCTAATTTTTACCTTTTCTCATATGCCCTTTTGCACTGAAGCTACTGAATTTTGAAATATAAATTGACTTAATGAGAGAATTTTATTGAAGTCTTCATAGTATTTTCTCTTCCTCTGTCTCTGGCTGGCTGGCTCTCTAGCCTCTGAAAAATAAATTGATTCATAAGCTAAAGTTATTTTTGTGTGTTTTTAAAAAATATTTAACCTGAGTACTGAGATACAAAGATTGAATATCCCATGAAATTATGATTCTTGTTGCCTTTGAATGCACAGTAAATTTAACTCTGCCAGTGCCTCTATTTTCTTCTCCAAGGAGCATCAGTGAGTCATCCTTCAATTACTCTAAGAATGTTGAGATGGATTCAATTCATTTCCTAAAGTAATAAATCCAAGCATTGGTCATTGGACAAGGAGCTCATATTTAGGCAGTAATAGTTCAAATTTATAGAGAGTCTAAAAAAATGTGATTTTTAGTACCATCATAGCCTTGTTTCGACTATTCTGCTAACCATCTTTATATAAAAAGAAGGAAGAGCTTCAGCCTACATCAGTTTTTGTTTCATTTGTTACTATGTCCAAAGAGGTCAATGCCACGTGGTCAACCTCCTGATGATGTGATTCTCCAGCCTTAGTTATATTGGTACTCAGAAAGCAGACACAATTTGTTTCCAGGACTCTACTGGAGCCCTTTCCAGCATGATAAAGCCAGCCAGAGCTTGTGTTCCTCTAGTTAGTATTGCCTTCAAGAACCCAGAGTCATCCTGATGCTATAATGGGAGATGGCATTCTAAAACTAATACTAATGCTAATAATAACTGACACAGATCATTAACATTAGAATTAGAATTAGAATAGGTTATGGTATCAGTATTAGCATTAGTATTAACATTTGCATTGATATTAATGTTACTATTTGCATTAGTATTGGTTTAGCATTGATGTAAATATTACTGTTAGCATTAATATTAATATTAGCATTAGCATTAGCACTGATATCAATATTAGCATTAGGCAGCTAAATGATGCAGTGGATAGAGTCTGGCCTGGAATCAGGAGGACTCATCTTGCTGAGTTCAAATCTTGCCTCAGATATTCACTGCCTATGTCACCCTAAACAAGTCACTTAACCCTGTTCGCCTTAGTTTCTCCATGTGTAAATTGAGCTGGAGAAGGAAATGGCAAACTGCTCCAGTATCTTTGCCAAGAAACCTCCAAATGGGGTCACAGAGTAGGAAAGCATTGAAAAACAATAACAATCACATTATTATTATCCAGGCATATATACCTTAATTCTCCATTGGGTTAATAAAGTCATCATTGTTGCATTCTCTCCCAGAGCTCCCACAATCAAAGAACTATTGGGGTTCTGTTCCAGAACAGGAATGGTAAGGTTAAGGTAGGGAAGGTATGATTTCTATCATCAGCAACTTCAGTCTAAACTCCCCAGATGCATGATATTATGTGACTTAGTCATTCCTGTAATGTAGAGATGCATTGAAGGCTTTTACCCTTGCAAAACCTAACTGCAGGACTTCTGGCAGTTGACCAGCCTTAGAACTCTGACAAAGTTCAGTTGTTCCCAGAAGCTTGTGAAGAGAGGAGGGGTGAACTGGGCTCTGCTTTCAGGCTGAAAACTAGTCTTGAATCGGTGCTTTTGTCTTTGGATATTTTGGAGCTTAGCTAACTTCTCTGGACCTTCCTTGATCTTCCCTATATCATTCCCCTATTACCTGCCTGATTCTCCTGTGGGCTTTGGGAGAAACAAGGGATAGTTTGTTTCAAGGGTAAGCCCTACTTGTCTATGGGGAACTAAACCCTCAAAGTCTAATTGCTACAACCCAAAAATCCACCCTTCTCCCAAAACCCACAGGAGAATCAGGAAGGTAATAGGGGAATGAAATAGGGAAGATCAGGGAAGGTCCAGAGAAGTTAGCTAAGCTCCAAAATATCCAAAGACAAAAGCATATATTCAAGGCTAGTTTTCAGCCCAAAAGCAGAGCCCAGTTAGCCCCTCCACTCTTCACAAGCTTCTGGGACCAACTGAATTTTGTCAGAGTTCTAAGGCTGGTCAATTGCCAGAAAGTCTTACAGTTAGGTTTTGCAAGGGTAAAAGCCTTCAATGCATCTCTGCATCACATTCCTTATCCATTATTGCCATGTTCAATTTCTGTAGTGCCACATTCTCCATAAAACTTTATGGGTATCATTCCCCAATACTGTTGGACTGTTCTATATGCCACTACCCATCCCATACCAAGCTGTTTTTGCCCTGATAAAATAATTCCTAGATAGAGTTATGCCTGTTTTAACCAAACCTTTTTTTAACCCTATGTAATTCTTTTTCATATTTCCCCATAAACCCTACAAAGAGGATCCAGTCAATGGGCTATGGACCCTCCTCTAGACCTTTTTTGAAGAACAGCCACCCATTATTTTTCACTTTCCCTACATGAGCAGTCCATTGTCTGTTCTAGTCACAGATACTATGCCCTTATTGATGTTAGGAGATAGTATTATACAATGGATAGAATATTAGAGTAGGGGTGAGGAGACATGGATTCAATCTCCAGTTCTGTCATTAAATTTAATACATGGGCTTAAGAAAACCATTTCACCTCTTTAAGCCCATTTCCCAATTGTAATTAATTAGATGACTTCTAATGTCCCATCTAGCTCCAATATTCGTGTGGTAAGTCTTTACCAGTTCTGCATCCTTAAATGCATATGTAATATCCTGATGTCACTGAAAGAACACTTCACTTCCAGTCAAGAAAAATGATTTGAATCTCAGCTCTAACAATGATACTCTGTGTGACCTTGGCCAAGTTATTTCTCCAAAATTGGCTTCAATTTCCTTGTCTGTAAAATAGGGATTAGCCTAGCTGCTTTCAAGCTAGATGTCCTTTAAGATTTACCCTCTATAACTCTATGTCTTACATACACTACCTAGACTCTGTATAATAATTGTGATAATTTACATTAAATCATTTACTTGTCTAAGATTCTGGTGGTTGCATATTAGAGCCATCATCTTTAAAAGCGTTTTACCCCATTGGGAGAGTCTAATTTCAACAATGATATGTTGTGATTGTAAAAGGCTAAGTCTCCAATGTGCTTTCATATCTGCAAACTTCTATGACCCTCTCAACCATTCTACCAATGAAATAGAATCAGAATGATTCTTCTAGTTTTCTAGATGAGAGAAATGAATCAGAGAAATTATGTGGCAAACCTAAATTTGAGCTGATTTTCACTGGAAAATTGAAGACTAAATCTTAGTTTCTCTAATAGTCATTTTTGGGAAGGTAATAGAAATATTCCCAAGACCTCTCCTATAGCCTAGTATACAAGTCCTTGAAACTATATCTTTGAGGTGCATCTTGTAATAAGGGAATAATCTAGTAGGGTAATAAGCTTGTTATAATATGGGACTAAGGCAGTAGGGTAATAATAGGGGATAATAAGGGGATGAAGGCAAGATAAGGTTGTAGTAGGAGATGAAGGCAGGTAGGGTGGATAATAGGGACTAAGGAAGGTTAAGGGTGTTAAGGCAAGGTAATAAAGGAATAGTCAGGTAAAGTTGTAATAGTGGATAAGGCACTGTGGATAGGGGTTTGTGGATCCCTAAGGCAGTAAAGTGGATAAGGAGGGTACAATAGTGAAGCAAAGGGAGAGGATGAGGTAATTAGGCAGGCAGCTGCAACAGGGAGACACAGACTGAGTACACGGGTTTGAGGCAGAGACACTGAAGAGAAACAGACTGAGCCCTCCATGTAGGAAGGGCACTTCTACAGACAAAGGTCAGGGCCAGCCAGAAATGGCTTGAAACTGACTAGAGGGCTTTCTAGTCAGTTTTCCAGGTTCACAAAGGAAGAGTTCAGAGGAAGTAAAGGGATCACCACTTCCTATCAAAATGGACACCTCCAACTCCCCTCAGGACCCAGAGAGAATATTATTCTTTTCTCCCCTCCTCCCTCTCATCAATCAACTAATGAATTAGCCAAAGGTTTGATTAGGTGACAAACAGGATTTATTGAGTTTCAGGGTTGATTGTAAAGGACAGAGGGATACAAGGTAACTCTAACAGCCACCTAGGGAAAGCTTCAGGTGGGGGAGGGAGACAGGAAAGTGAAACTGAGAAAGGACCTGCCTAACTCAGCCCCTAGAGGTTTTGATTACCTTTAGGGTTAGGAAAGTTGCATACAATGATTCAAAAGAATAATTTGTATCAAGGGTAAGCCCTATTTGACTAGGGGAAACTAAATCTACAAAGTTTGAAAGCTATCACCCAGGTCCACCCTCCTTTCCAAAACCCACAGAAATTCAGGAAGGGAAAATGATAATTGGGATAGGGAAGGTCAGAGAGATCCAAAGGGAATAATTAAGCTAACAAATCTTAAGAGAAAAGCTGCAGAATATAGGCCAGGTTTTCAGTCCAAAGATAAAGCTCAGTTGACCCTCCCACTCTCATCCAGTCTCCAAGATCAACTGCCTCTCCTCAGGATTCTAAACCCTTTTCAACTGTCAGAAATTCTGCAGTAAGGCTTTGCAGGGTTAATATGCACCCTTTTGCACCACAATACATTAGATAAAAAATACAGAAATATTACTAAAAATAATAATAATACTCCAGCAACTTCATTGTGCTTCAAAAGTCCAGTTCAGGTGAACAGATTGTCATTGTTATATTTAAGGCAAACATTTCAAAAATTAAATTTATATGAAAAACAAAAGTCCATATTGAAGGGTTTTTTTTAAATTTTGTTTTGTTTTATTTATAAAAATAGTAGATTTGATTAGCATTGATTTAAAATTACAAGAGTTTCTCCAGAGCTACAGCGGTGAAAGAACATAGAAATAAATGGTAGTCAGAATATCTAAATTCAATTCCAGTCAATTCAAAGGAGCAGGAAAGTCTCCATGTTGAAAGACCAGCTTCTAGCTATAAGACTTTTCCCCTCTCTGAACGTTTTCTCATAAGTTAAAGGGTTAGAGAAGAGGAATAGAGTATTACAATCCTTATACTGTTATAGGGGTGCAAATGGTGAACCCCTGGGTTCAGGAAGGAAACCCTTCTCAAGAACGAGAGGACTCCAAACTTAGCTTAAAAGTAAAAAGAAAGATTTATTAGTAAGATATGATTAATGGCCAGCAAGACAGCATGAGTGGAACAGCCATGGGAGGCTGCCCCCCCAGTCCCTCAGTTCTTGCCTTTTTGTATCCTTTCCCATAGTGTGCACATGACTCCTTGCACTCAGGCATTCAGTGGGTGCCTGGTCTGCTCGAGACCCTCAGGGCTTAGACTGTCCAGTTCTGGAGGTGTATCTCCTTGTCTATCTCAACTTAAAGGAATTCCAAGGACAATGGTTTTTGCCTCAGGAGTCACCAGGGCAGGAAGGGGGAATGGAATTTCCCCATTCACAGCCTGTCTGAGTTAAGGGGTACAGGGTCCCTGCCATCTCTGCACAATGCCCATGTCAATACTGCCAATAAAAATAGTATTTCACATTTTTTAGGACTTTAAGAATTTCTCTGTCTGTCTCTCTCACACACATCCATACTCCAATATATATACATGCACACACAAACACCACAAAAATCTATGAGGCAAGAGGTGCAAAAATGTTGAATTTCTATTTTATAAATGACAACAGTGAGGATTTGATAAATGAGTTGACTATCCATTGAGGTCCTCCTAGGAAATGTGTGAGTTACGATTCTATTCTAGGTCTTTATCGACTATGGATACTGCTTTATTTGTACTATAATCTATAACCTTTCATGAATAGATTTATTTTCAGAACCATATAAGATTATGTATTCTAACCACTTTGTAATCACAGAGAAGTATATAAAATTTGAATGTATATTTTCATCTGAAATCATAGCAATGGTATATTTCTTATGAATAAGATTTGGCTTTCAGATGGAATGGGAGAATAGGAAAATATTACCATATTGTTGAGTTAAACTCCAGGGTTAGAATGGTCATGTGGTAGAAGAAAAGTTTCTGGATTTGAAGTAACAGGGACAGGGTTCAAATCCTGACTAAGATACTTAAGAATATTTTAAATCTCACTGTCTCTCAGTTCCTTCACTTGGAAAATGGGTAATGTGAGTGTACATGATATCTGAGAATCCTTCTAAATTTGTATCTATGATACCCTGATCCTATGAACCTTTGACTCTAGATCACAGAATGTTTGAGATAGCATAAATCTTAAAGCAGAAATATCAAAGAAAGATTGAAAAAGGAGGCTACCTCACATGATGCTTTCAGTTTCTATTTGCAAAACTTGAACTTCTATAAAGTAACTCACAGAAAGACATGTATACAATTAGGACTAGTCAGATCTAGATGTGGGTTTCAGATACTCTGACTTCTGTTGCCAAGTCCTATCATATCACATTGTCACAAACTCAGTAATGATGGGGAAAAAAGAGTCAACTCCAGGGAAGATGTAAAAACAGCAATAAAGAAACTTCATGGGGTTCATCTGAGAAGTAAGCAGGAATATTGCCACCATTTTGAACAATTCTATTCAAATTCGAAGTGATCCCTCCTAGTTAAGAATCATCAGTCCACAAAGGGTAATGAAGTGGCAATTTTAATACCACATAGAAAATGGATTCATTCTGCACTATTTTCCATTCTCATTACACTACTGATTAATTTGTCCCACTTTCTATTCTTTTTATGATCTTTTGACAATAAAAAAGAGTCATCACAGACTTTTAATTTGTACTGTCTGCTATAAATGACGACAGCACGAGAATGATATTTGCCCATTCTGACATTTGACTTTATGACTATTAAAGCATATTCTCCCAATCCTTCTATTCTTCTTTTTCTCTGAGCCTAAAGAGTATCTCAGAAAAGCTCCTTATCTGTGTCCATTAAATTTGATACAACAAATGTTTAATAAGCACCTACTATGGACCAAACAAGGGCCCTGTCCTGGGGACAAAGGCAAAAGAAAAAACAGCCCCTGACTTTAGAGGATGTGCTGCCTATTTTAAGGATATGACATGCATTTACTCAGTAATTTAAAAATATTTATTGAATAATTTTGAATTGATGAGAAGTCTTCCTAATCTCCCAGGTCAACCCACAGTAAGAGAAAACAAGGGAGAAGCAGAGTAAATGAAGATACTCAGAATACCATATGTTCAATCAATCAACCTAGAGATATGTATTAAGTATTTATGTGCTCTAGGAATTGTGTTAAGTGCTAGGGACACAAAGAAAACAAAAACACAATCCTTGACATCAAGAAGCTCACATTTCTATGAGATATAGTATTTTAAAATAATCTGTATATTCAAGATATATACTAGGAAATGGTAGGCATGCCCTGAGGGAAAGCATTGGATTAGTAGGGAAGAGGAAGAGCAAGGAAGGAGAGAAACAAAATATTTATTATACCTACTATGTGCCATAGGCCACATTAAGCACTTTTTGAATTTCATTGTTTCTTCTGATCTTCCCAACTCTGAGAGGTAGTTGCTCTTATACCCACTTGACTTTTAAGGAAACTGAGTCAGATAGAGGTTGGGAGACTTGCCTAGACAAACAGCTAGTAAATGTCTGAAGTCCTGTTGGAACTCAGGTCTTCTTGACTCTAGGTACAATATTCTATCCACTGGATGGGGAAACAGGATAATCTTCCTGCAGATAAGATATGAATTGAGTATGGAAGAAGTAGAGGCAAGAAGGAGATAGGGAGAGATTGATGCAAGACAGTGTTGTAGTGTATAGAAAACTGAAATGGGAGGCAGGAGATCCTAAGCAAAATTAACTCCTCTGATATGAGCGATATGACTCTGATCAAGTCACTTGACCACTCTGAGCTTTGCTCTCACCCATAAAATGGGAATATTAATAATACCTGCCTCAAAGAAGAGTTATATCAAATGAGTTACTATGTAAAGCACTTTGTAAACTTTAATATTCCACATGAACATAAACAATTATTTAAAAACAAAGATATAATCCAGACGAAAGACTCAGGAACACTGGAGGAAGTAACCAGCGCTAATGGGTCAGGGGAAGGTTTTCTAGTAGAGATGATACCAGATTTGACAGAAGGGGATAATTCCCACAGGCAAGGCTTATTATCTTCAGTCATGAGAACCAAAGGCTCCTGAAATTGCCAACCTCATTCCGGTATCATGGAGATCTCACTAAAGCTTGTTCCCCAGTGAAGAGGCCCTCTGAATATCCCAGAGCTAACCCGTTGTTAATTAGGATCACTTCTTATTCTCTGATAACCCAAAGAAAAGAAACTTTAGCACTGCATCATGCTGTGCTGAGAGGATATAAAAAGGGCTGCCTCTAATCCCCACCAAAGCACTCAAGAGAATATGTTCAGCAGAGTCAGGGTCATTTAATTTATGCTGCTTTCAAAAGATACTAAAATGATAAGGTTTCAAAAACAGGGAAGGAAGAAATGTGGCTCCCAAGCTGACCTGCACAGAGAAACTACATTTATGCAGCCTCTATCTGGAGGTATTTAATGTAATTGGAAATTGGGCTAAACTAAGTGTAAAGGAAAAAAAAAAGAAACTTCCAAGCTGGGGTATGCCTGCCAATCAATCAGCAGGTGATTATCCAGCACTGACTTCATGCATAACCCAGTGATGAGGAAGGGGAGGCGCCTTACAAAGATCAGAGAAGCTTTTATTTTAATGGGTTCTAGAGTTGGAAGGGATTTGAGAAGTTAGCTGCTCCAAAACTTGACTTTTACAGATGAGGGCTGGAGAGAAGAAGGCCTTGTCCTTAAGTCATAGAGTTGGTGAATGTCAGAACCAGGATATTAAGGCAAGTCTCTGATTCCAAATTAAATATTCTTCCCACTGTTACATACTTCATGCTCCCTCATTAGGGAACTTACCATTTAGTTTTCCACACAAAGGAGCACAAAAAGGTTTTGTATGAGACAATGAAAATTAAGGATTCCATAAAGGAGGCACCATGAGCCTTCTGAGGGAAGAGGCACAAGATGGTGGAATAGTAAAAGTCCTTACCTGAGCTCGCCCAACAAACATTCCATTCCAAATAACATTAAAAGAATGTTTCAAATGGAATTCCAGAGTGACAGAGCCAATAAAAGATCACAGGGGGAGACTTTTCTAGCCCAAGAAAACAAAGCAAGTTTCAAAGAGAGATCTGTAATACAGGGGAGGAGACTGACCCAGAGCCCATATGGATGGTGGGAATAGGTGGTAGAGACAGA
>NC_058131.1:65815178-65848046 GCF_016433145.1 Gracilinanus agilis | reverse complement strand
AAATTGGAAAAGGAGGGTATGTCCTTCAATTGGGGAATGGCTGAACAAACTGTGGTATATGCGGGTGATGGAATACTATTGTGCTAAAAGGAATAATAAACTGGAGGAGTTCCAGGTGAACTGGAGAGACCTCCGGGAACCGATGCAGAGCGAAAGGAGCAGAGCCAGAAGAACATTGTACACAGAGACTGATATACTGTGGTAAAATTGAATGTAATGGACCTCTGTACCAGCAGCAATACAATGACCCAGGACAATTCTGAGGGATTTATGGTAAAGAAAGCTACCCACATTCAGAAGAAGGACTGCAGGAGAGGAAACATATAAGAAAAACAACTGCTTGAACGCATGGGTCGGGGTGGACATGATTGAGGGTGTGGACTCGAAACTACCACACCAATGCAACTACCAACAATTTGGAAATTGGTCTTGATCAAGGACACATGACAAAACTAGTGGAAATGTGCATTGGCCATAGGTGGGGGAAGTTCCGGGGGGGTGTTGAAGGGGAAAGGTGGAGCATGAATCATGTAACCATGTTAAAAATGAATATTAATAAATGTTAAAAAAAGTATATATGACCAAAAATGGTTAAGCTAAATAAACTATCCTGATAACAAAGAAAAAAAGATAATTAATAGCTTGGTGAAAAGAGGTACAATAAATACTGAAGGCAATACCATAAAAAAAGAATTGGCCAAATGGAATAAGAGACACAGAAATTCACTGCTGAAAATAACTCTTTACAATTAGAACCAAATTGGGAGGGGCTCTTTGTGAAATACTAAAGCTTGCTAAAAAAGATAATTCCTGAAAAATTAGAATTGGGCAAATAAAATCCAATGTCTTTGTGAGACATCAAGAAACAATAAAAGAATGAAAAAATAGAAGGAAGTGTGTAATATTTCATTGAAAAAATAACTTTGAAAATAGACAAGATGATTTAAGAAGTTTTGTATTACCTGAAATCCATGACCAAAGAAAGATCCTAGATACTATATTTCAAGAAATTATCAAAGAAAACTGCTTTGATATTCTACATCCATAGGATAAAATAGAAATGGAAAGAATCCACAGATTATCACCTGAAAGAGAACCTAAAACGAAATTACCAGGAACATTATAGCCAAAATTCAGAACACACTGGCCAAGAGAAAATACTCCCAGTAGTAAGAATGAAAACCCTTGAATACATGGAGCCATAGTCAAGTGCATATAAGATTTAGCAACTAGGACATTAAGGGAGTAAAGGGCTTAGAATATAACATTCTGGAAGTTACAAGACCTGAGATTACAACCGCAACTCATTTACCCAGCAAAACTGAGTATAATCCTTCAGGGAATAAATGGATATTTAATGAAATACTGAAATTCATGACTTTCAAGCTTTTCTAATGAAAAGACCAGAGCTGAATAGAAAATTTGACTTTCAAAAACAAGGCCCAAGAGAAGCATAAAACACTAAACAGGAAATAAATCATAAGGGATTCAATAAGGTTAAAGTATTTAATTTCTACATGGGAAGATGATTCTTGTAACTCCTAAGAACTTTATCATTATTAGAGAAGTTAGAAGAATTCTGCTTAAAAAGAGTATCAGAGTAGTATGATTATATTGGGATGATGTAAAAAAATGAATAGGAATACCCTTGGAGAAGGAGAAGGAAAACGAAGAATGGGGAAAGGTATCTCACATCAAAGAAGCAAGCAAGGGAGAATTTTTACAATGGAAAGAAAAATCATGTATGTGCTACAGACAATGCTTGAACCTCATTCACATCTAAATTGTTTCAAATTTATTAATTTCATGAAATATTTTCTAATTTGTGTGATCCTGAATAGAAGAACATGTTAAACATCTAACTGGAAAAACAACTGACTTGGAAATGGATCCAGAAGAGTGAATTTAAGAAGTTTTGAACTATCTGAAATTCATGACAAAAAAATAAAACAAAAGGAGGGAATATATCATAGTAGAATAAATGCCGGATTGAGAAGTATTTAAAACCTGAGTACAAGTCCATTGTCTGACATAATATGAGTGAGAGCCTCAGAGAAGTTTGGTTTTGTTTCTTCAATTTGTTTTTTGCTCTCTGAGATTTCTTACTTCTATAATGAGAATAATAATACCTGGAACACTTAGATACTCTATACAGTTGCTGTGAGAAAAAAAAGGAATGGAAATTATTATTAAAATATTGAATAAATGGCAGCTCTCCTTATTACAGACAGGAATTTTATAGAACTTTACAAATTCAGAATTGGAAGGAATTTCAGAAGTTATCAATTACATTATAACCAGACACCCTGTCCTCAACAAGGGACCATGGATTATAACTTTTGATACTGTGTCCCTAACATGAGATAATATACAAAACTGTGTACTTATGATATATAGATAGGATAAATTACAGGTAATACCAGATGGAAGGGAGTAGTACTGTGAGTTTGTGGAAAACAGATAGACTTCCTGCTGAAAGTGTGATATAAACCAAGTTTTGAAGAAAGCCAATGATTCTAAGAGGTTGAGATGAAGATGCAGACTATACATTCATTAGATAATAAGTTTCTTGAGGACAGTGGCTGCCTTTTACCTCTTTCTTTGTCTCTAGTGTTTAACACAGTGCCTGGAACATATCTGGCACCTAATAAATATTTCTTGATTAATTGATTGTAGCCATGGGGCATGATAAAAAGGCACAAAAGTAAAAGAGAAAGTGTTGGATGATGGAAATACAAGAGCCCACTATTACTGGATCATAGAGGAAACAAAGAAGAATAAAGTATAAGACAATAAGAATGATTAATAGACCATTTCTAAAGGTTTTTAAAATAAAAAAAGCTTTTTAAAAAATATTTGATTCTAGATGCAATAAGAAAACAACTTAGTTCATGTGATGGTTTACTTATTAGAAAGATAATGTGGATTTCTAGAAATTTCCTTCCTCAAGTAATCTTTAGCTAAGTGAAGGATAGTCTGGAATAAAGTCAGCCTTGAGGCAGGAGGGATCAAATAGGCTACTTTACTAACTATAGAATGAGGGCATGAAAATCAGAAGAGTGGTGGTTATGTAAGTGGAGAAAAGAGGAAGAACTTATCTGAAAAATTTTACAAAGATAAAAATGGTATAAGTTGGCAATAGTTACCTATGTGGGATGAGTACAAGAGAGGAGTTTAGGATGAAAATTAAGTTAGTGTTTAGGTAATTGGGAGTATAGTGATAACTTCTAAAGTACTAGAGAAGCTGGGAGGAGTGGAGGATTTGGAAGGAATTATTATGTTTTGTTTTGAGATGTTGAGTTGGAAGTGTCTATGGGATATCCATTTTCTGATGTCCAGAAGGCAATTGGTGATGTGAAACTAGAGGTCAGGAAAAGGGTGAGGTTTGGAAAACTAGACATGATGACTATTTACACAGAGAAGACAATCCATCCCAAAAAATAGACAAGATCACATTAGACAAGTAGGAAAAGAACCAGGGTGTCAAGAAAACTTAGAAAGAAGAGAATATCCATGAGAAAAGGTGAGCAACAGTGTTGGCAATTACAAAGAACTAGAATAGGATCAGGATTAAAAAATATGCACAATTACAAGATCACAGGTAACTTTGGAGAAATAAGCTTCAGTTAAATGATGAGAACTGTAACCAAGTTGCAAAGAAAGGTTTGAGGTGCAGAGAAATCAATTGTAGATTACTTTCTGAAGGAATGTTAATATAAAAGGGGAAAAAACATAGAAGATGGCAATTGAGAATGGATGGCAAATGAGGGGTTTTGTTTTGCTTTGTTTTATTTTGTTTTTAAATAGGGCAAACATGGTGATGTTTTTTAGACCACAGTGATAAAAATTTGATATTAATGAGAGACTGGGGATAATAGAAGGGGCAACCTGTTAGAGAACACAAGATGGAATGGGATTCAGATGAAAGGTCAAGATATTTGCCTCAGGAAGAAGAATCTTCTCTTTTTGTGAAACAGAAGGGAAGGAAGAGATAGAGGAGGGAGATGTTTGAGTGAAAGGAGATGAGGAAGGCAGGAGAAGATAGATCTCTCAACAAATGACCTCAGTTTTGTTTGTCGATTTGCTTTGTTTTGTTTTGTTTTAGGGAAATCTAAAGTAAGGATATTTGGAAAGAGAGTGAGGGGGCTAAGAACTATGAGAGGCTTGAAGAGGGATGAAAAGGTCTGGAATAGTCACTGTGGTGAGTGGGAGAGTAGAATTGTCAAAAGCTTGCTGCAGTTAAGGCTCAATTATGTGACATACATTTGTAGTGAGTTTTGTCCGAACAGATTTGTGATAACCCTGACACAGACTCATTCACCAAAATTTTTATAAATTATAACTTTATCTGGAAACTTGGATTCCACTGGCATATCTTTTGAGATCTAGGATCATTACACTCCCATGATGAGGTATCCAAAAAGGACTTTTAAGAGAGTCTATTTGGAAATACCATGAATTAAATCATGTGTTCTAAAAGAAAAAATTCTCTCTTTAGAAAAAAGTACTGGTTTTGCTTCAGATGCAATGGGTTTTAATCCTACCTTTGAAGTTTACTACCTGTGTGTGACCTTGAACAAGTCACATTCCTGAGTTCTTATTTCCTCATTTATGAAGGAAGATGATTAGATAAGATTTCCCTTTCAGTTTTATATTTTATTTTATATTTCTTGTTTGTTCTTATAATGCATCTGCAATAAAATATACTTTTTGAAGATAGGGAATGTTTTTTTTTCATTTTTTGTGTTTATCTCTGGCACCTAGCCCAGAGCCTGGCACATAGTAGGTGATTTCTGAATGCATGCTTGCTTCCTAGATTGATTGATTTAATACTCACTGTGGCAACTCAGATCCAGGAAATATTGGCTGTGAATGCAAAATGCTTTGAAAGGAAAGCCTCAGGTAATTCACATTATAGAGATACTTTCCCTGACTCTTCTTGTAATATTCTTTCTTATAACCTTCAATTTTAAAATTCTTCCCAGAGCCTTATAGAATGATATGACCCCTAGTAATGATTTCCCATAAATATAATATTATTCAAAAACCTCAGTCACTTGGAAAACATTGTGAAAAAGCTTTTCTGCAATATATGTTTAGCACTAGGTATTAAATGTGGCATAAGGCATTTTGCATCTACATAAGGCATTTTGCATCTGTGACTCCCCTTCCAATCAGGAGCTGAATGTCAGATCTCTACTGTAGGGCGTTGGGGAGCTGGGAGTTCACCCAAATCACAACTTCTACAGAAATTAGGAGTGTGTATCTAAGTCCTATAAGACTATTATGGGAGGGGAGAATATTAGTGTTTCTTGATTAAAAGATAGTGAAGAAAATTGTAAATGAGTTCTCATTAAGGGATTTGAACAAGTACAAAAAAGACAAAGGGAGTGAGACACAGGATAATGTCATAGAGTGGCAAACCCTTTAGATTTGGTGTCAAATCCCAGTGAGCATGTCACTTTCATTTTCACTCAATTTCTTTGTCTGTGAATGAGGAGGTTGGGTTAAATGATCTCTTGAGTCCCTTCCCACTCTAATAACAATAATAGAGTCCCATTGATATAGTGAGTATTTTAGGGTTATCCAAGTGCTCATCTGATCCCCACAAACAGTTCTGTGAGAAGTGGGAGCTATTATTACCTCCATTTTACAGTGTAGGAAACTGGATTTTGAAGGAGTTACTTGTGTCATACCAGCCATCAAGTGCCTGAGGTGAGATTTAAAATTGGGTCTTCCCAGATCTTGGTCTAGTATTTTATCCTCTTCTACACCATATTGGCACTACGAATCTGGCATTTTGAGTGACAAACCAAAACTTAGTGAGGGGATGAATCTTAGAAGAGATAACTAGAGGTCCAAATGGAAAATTAAAAGGAGTCTGGAGCAGAATTTTAGTGAGGTTACATGGGAATACTATGAAAGGGTTATACCTTCTGAAATATGGAGAGTAGCAGGATTGGGCCTTTCGATGGTTCTTTTCAATAGCATGCTAGCCCATTCTGATAATCACTAAACTAAAGAATTTGCACTAGAGACCCAAATCTTCCACTTCCTAGTCTTGTAACCACGGGCAACCTAATTTCCTTTTTGCAACTTTCATTTCCTCATTTGCAAAATAGGATAATAATATTTTTATTTAAAAAGTTTCTATATGAGAAGGATTGAGATGGCACCTGAATGCTGGACTTAGAAACAAGAAGATTGGAGTTTGAATCTTTCAGATCATTATTAGCTGTGTCATCTTGGACAGATCAATGAATCTCTGTGTACCTTGGTTTCTTCATCAGTAAAATGGGAATAGGAATAGCACCCACCTCACTAGGTCATTGTGAGGTTCAAATGAGATAATTTTTTTAAGGGGATTAGCATATTGCCTGGCACATAGGTACCATGTGAATACTGGCTCTAATTATTATTAATAGCAATATGGATTGTTGTGAGCATAAAATGAGATGATATTTGTAAAGGTTTAGTGCAGTACCTAGCATGTAGTAGGTGATATATAAATTGTATCTCTTAATAATAAAAATAGCAATATAGAATCATTATGAGTATAAAATGAAATAATATTCTAACATGCTTTGCAATGGCATACAATGCTAGCTATTATTTAAATCCTAAAGGGCTTTCTGAATGTCACTTGCTAATACTAAGATATATCTTTCAGTTCAAGATCTACAAATTATTAATAATGAAATCACAGGCATACATTTTCTGCTATCCTAGGTGATCAGTGTGATCATTTATAAAATAAGGATAATATGCTTTCTAATCTTCCCTCAAACAGAATTGTTGTAGGGGAAAAGTTTTGTGCCTTGTGAAAAACTCTATAAATTTGAGTATTATTTAATTATGATTATACTTCCTGTTTCCTAGTTCTTTAAGTTGTTTGGCCTTCAAAAAAGACCAATGCCATCTCAATGACATTTTTTTAAACCCTTGTACTTTTCGGTGTATTGTCTCATAGGTGGAAGAGTGGTAAGAGTGGGCAATGGGGGTCAAGTGACTTGCCCAGGGTCACCCAGCTGGGAAGTGGCTGAGGCCGGGTTTGAACCTAGGACCTCCTGTCTCTAGGCCTGACTCTCCACAACGACATTTTAACTTGAGTGTGAATTGATTTTAAGTGAGGTAGCTTTGCCAAGATTTCTCGCTCACTCTTTCTTCCAGAGTCATCAAAGTCCAGTCACGGACAAAGGCCAGAATGACAGGCCATGGCTTGGGATGCAGTGGATGATGTTGGCATCTTCAATGTCTAAGTATTCTCTAAGCATTCTATAGCATCTGCTTTAGGAGCCCATTCTGCTGGGGAAATCCTCACAGGCTTAGGGTAGATATCTCTTTAGTTATCTTCCCTTTGTTTTTTACTTCCTATTAGAATCTAAAAGACCCTAGGGATCCTCAATTCTATACCATGACTAAAGGTTGTAATCTAAAATATCTTACTAAGAAGTAGAATTGTCTTGAAAATAACACTATCTCTGCAGACAAAACATTGGATTCAAATCCTCCCTATCATAGATTAGCTACTTAGTCTTGGCGATCATTTCCCTTCCTGGGACCTCAGTTTCTTCATTTATACCAGTGATTCCCAAAGTGGGCACCACCACCCCCTGGTGAGTGCTGCAGTGATTCAGGGGGCCAGTGATGGCCACAGGTGTATTCGTTTTTCCTATTAATTGCTGTTTAATTTCAAAAAAATTAATTTCCAGGGGGCTAAGTAATATTTTTTTCTGGAAAGGGGGCAGTAGGCCAAAAATGTTTGGGAACCACTGATCTATACAATGTAAAATGGTGTGCTGGAATCAGTTTTAACACAACAGGGAGTAGATTGTTAAATTTTCATCTTCGAAATCAACAAACCCTATAAATCAAGACATGATTTATTGTTTTGTTGATCATCTAGACTTTATAAAAGGGATGGAGAAAATGTTTGTAATACAGATTACATTTTAAAAGTTTCACAGGTACATTTTTTTTCCTGCCCAGAGAGCCAGTTGTTAAGCCTTTACCAGCGCATCCTTTGACTTGACCTAAATTCTCTGAAAGGCCCCTTCCAGCTCCAAAATCCCTTCAAATAGTTCACATGACTAACCTATCATTTCTGGCCGTAGCAGTTCCGTGACATTGCCTTAATTTGGGGTGTATTCGTCTGTGATTTCAGCTGGCATTTCAGCCTGCCATGTTTTCCCAACTTAATTTAATATTGCTATTGGCAAATGGATCACTCTCAGAGTCATCAATCCTGCCAGCTTTTATATCTAGTGAGCTAGAAACTTTCATCAGATTTTTGTCTCCATTTCCTGAACTGCCTTTAATAGATTTCTGTCTGGGATCAAAAGGTTGGCTGAATACTAGTCGTGCAGAAAGTTTTGTGGGTTAATTAAGATGATCATTAACTGTTCATCTTAGCTACATGATCTGCAGACAGAGAATTCCCTTCCATCAGATACACTTGCTTTAGCAGTACTAACTGTGTGTCTCGAATGTTAAAGCGGTGGGCCGGGTGAGATTCACAATGAATGTTGGGAATTTTCAATACCCCGATCCTAGCACTCTCCTCCCAGATGTGCCATCCTTAATCACTGGGTTTGGCCCTCTGTTAGGCTATCACCAGAGAAAATTTTGTTTAAACTGTGCCAAACAATCCTGCCCCTTTCCTAATTGCTTCATTATATGCTCTGTTGGTGATTTTTTTTCCCCCTGTAAATCGTGGCAATACATTTTTTATTCTTTTTCTTTTTCCTTTTTAGCATTGGAGAGTTTCCCACTAAAGAGAAGCTTTGGGCTCCAGAAGCTGGATTCAGTCAAGATGTTAGTGCAAATTCCAGCTCTGCTACTTGCTAACTACATGAACCAGAATGAGTAGCTCCAATTCTTTGTGCCTTGATTTCTTCATTTGTACTAAAGAGATAGTTGTTCTTGAACGACCTGTCTCACAGAACTACTGAGAGAAAAGTGTTTTGGGATACCTCAGAGTTCCATAGAATTGGGAACAACTACTCTTATTATCAGAGATATGATGGGTTCATAACACCAGAGCAATCTTATTATGAAAACACAGGTAGAAGGTCCTACTTTCAAGCTGCAGTGGCATTGGTGGGTGGGAGCAATTGCATTCTAAAATGTCAGCACAGCATAATGGATAGCACACTGGATATGGAATTGGAGCTTCATAGGTTCACATCAAGAATCTAATAATTTGTAGCTGCAATAAACAAGTAATTAATTAAATCAGTTATCAAATCAGTTTGCTCAGCTATAAATTGCTTGGACAAGTCTTCTCTGATGCCCTTTCCATTTTTTTTTTAAAAAGTGAGACTGTGCTCTGGTACCCTTCGACTTGGACTTGAGCAAATTCTACATTTCCAGCTGCATGATTGGGACCACATCTCTCTGGAGGGGAGCTAGCTGAATAGATTCTGTATGCATTTTTTTTTCCTATTTGACCCAGAAGTAGGAGACTAGATAGATGGAGGTTACTGGATGTCACACTCATGGGAAATACTAAAAATGTATTCTTTGACATATCGAAGGTTAGAGTTAGAATCTTGAGGGGCACATTTGGGCAAATTATTCATTGGGGAAATATGCAGTTCCACATGTCCCCTAAAGAACAATAAACTAGGAGTTAGAACAACTAAATTCCAGTCTCAGCTCTACTACTAATGTGTGTGTGTGTGTGACCTTGAGATGCTAAGTTCCAAAGTCCCTGTGAGTGACTTAAGATCTCCAATCAACACAAAGGCCAGTTCTCATTTCAGAGTACTAATGATAAAAAAATATTACCTCCTGGAAGAGAATTGATGGACTCAGTATGCAGAAGACAGTATGGGAATTTGTTTGAATTGATTATGCATATTTGTCATACAGATTTTGTTTTTCATTCTTTCTCCATTCTTTCCTCCCACCCCCAACCCTACAAAGGTAGAAGAGGACATGAAATAAAGGTATATTAATTAAAAAAATAATTTAAAAATAAAGTCCTTTCTAAAGCTAAAATTGTATATACTAATAATATATGACCTTTCATTTTATATTCAAAGATTCTAGTTCAAGGCTTCATTTGTATAGAATTTCTTCAAATGGATCTGTCTGAAAGGATACTAAGAGATCACCAGTCCAAACTAATCACGTTAGTAAAGTGGGATCAAAGATTGAAAAAAAAACAGAAATGACTTACTCAAAGTCACAAAGAAATTTAAGGACAGAGGATGAATGCAGGTCTCATGACTCCCAAATTTAGAATTTTTTTCTACAGGGAAAGAAGGAAACAAGTATTCATTAACTATTCAGTATGGACCAGACAATGTGCCAAGGATTTTACAAATATCATCTCATTTTATCTTCATAAAAACCCTGAGATATAGGTGGCATTATTATCCTTCTTTTATAATTGAGAAAACTGAGTCTGGCAGTGGTTGTATGATTAACCAAGAATAAATGTCTAAGGATATGATTTGAATTCATCTCTTTTTAATTTTAATTTTATTTTTCAATTTGACTTCATCTCATCTCTGGGCCCAGCACCCTATTGACTGTGCCACCTAGTTGCTTCTCTATGCTGTTTTTTTTTTTTTCCCCCTAATCCTTTGCCTTCCATCTTAGAATGAATACTATGTATTGGTTCAAAGGGAGAAGAGTGGTAAGGGCTAGGCAATGGGGGTTAAGTGACTTGCCCAAGGTCATACATCCAGGAAATATCAGCTAGTAACTGTCTAAGACCAGATTTGAATCCAGGAATATGTCTTGCTGACTCTAGACATATCACTTTTTCCAAGGACCCCAAGAAGATCATTACTGGTTGCTATTTTAATGGAGGGTTTGAGGATCTCTGTAGCCTAAGAGAGCCTTAACTAAACTCTTGAAAAGGACCCAGGACCTGGAGATATAATTTCTTTTTTTCCCTTCAGTGATTGTGATTCAGAGGAGACCTCTAATGAACTCAGTGGAATTGAGGGCTAGGGATGAATTTTTCCTAGATCATGTTTTAAACTAAAGAGTATTATTAATCATTACAAACTATTGTTTGGCTCTATCTGTAGTAAGGGCAAAAGGTGACTTTCCTCACCCTTACCCCACCATACTTTACAAGATTCTTTAATCTCTGAGACCTTTATCAGGCAGCAATGACTCTTAATTGAATTATATAATCAATCAATCTATAAATATGACATGTAAACAAGAAAAACCTCTTTCAGAGGCTTTCTTCTTACTAGAGTCCTCAACTTCAGAACTGAAATTTTCTGCCATCACGTTTCTACCTGAAATTCATCTGCTTTGGAATATTCCCAGAGAGCTCAGTTAGCCAATTTCATGTTTTTTTTTCTTTTAGAAAATCATATTTCACACTCAGTAAATTAACGAATATTTTATTAATTCCTTATTTTTATACCAACACTGTGCTAAGCTCTGGGAATACAGAGAGGAAGAAAAACAAAAAGCAAAGAGAAAACATTGATCCCTCCCCTCAAGGAGTGCACATTCTTAGGTGAGAGACAATATGCAAATAAATATGTATATACAAGATATACACTGTGCAAATGGAAAGTAATCACAGCATGCCTCTTGATTGATTCTGCAATTCAATCAAAGAGGCATTTTCACCTGGGAGAAAAAAAGAAGTATCAAGAGGGGTAGAGCATGTTGTTAATTGAGGTGGGAGGGCAGTAACTAAACCCCTTACACATGTAACTTTTGTTAGCTGATTTGGAGAATTGTGCATTCTTGCCCTTATTGATTTTTTCCTTTCAACTCCTCTAGAATGGCAACCACTCAATTTCTGCCTTCTGTTGTAATTTCATTCTGTTGTCCTTATGTGGTCTAAAGTTCCAGTTGCTTTCTGTTGTCAACTTTTGCATAGAGCATAAAGATTGTGACTCATATTTCCCAAAGAATAGAACACAGGGCTAAATTGAGGGTCAAAGCTCGGTAGTGACATGGGGGCCATTTATATTGTTTCAGAGTTTGAAGAGACTTCAAAAGGCACTTAGTCCAACACGTATCTGGGCAAGAAACCTCTCTACAATATAATTTGCCCATAATTCTGGACATTTACCAACCACTTTATATATATGTATATAGCATGGGATCCACCCAAACAAGTATTCCCATATAGCAAATGTGGAAACTGAGCCTCAGAGAGTTTAAAGAATTTGACTCCAGTTAACCCACCTAATATGTGTCAGCAGTCTCTTCATTCCAAACAGAACATTCACTCTATTGTGACCACATCTCCAGCAAATGGTCGCTCCACATCTCACTGAGCAACTTTAGTAATGGAAAATTCACTATTTCCCAAGATTGTTCAGTATCTTTTTTATTTTTCTACACCATCACAAAACTTGCCTTTCTGTATATATTTTAAAAACATTTCTTGTATTTTCTTTTATTTCTTTTGTGTCAATACAAATTTTAATAATCATTCTCTGACATTTTGCTATCGATTGTATAAATGGAGATTTTGAACCTTGGACTGCATCCCCCATAAGTCCCTTAGTATTTCCCAAAATTCCCTTTAATCTCTCCTGTGCCTTCATGTTTGCATGGTCACATTATTTTTTTATAGTTGGCTGTAACTCCTCCCTCTTCCGCTTTTGCTCTTGGGAGTGGACTAGTTAATACATTTTAGTTAGTTTTTTTTAGTTATTTTATTATTAATAAAACTTTATAAAATATAATATTTAGTTATTGAATATTATTTTTAAGCTCCACACCATGTTCTCTCCCTCCCTCCCATTACTCCCAACTCCCCATGATGGCAGATAATATGATGTAGATTATACATGCATTATCATATAATTCATTTTTCCATGTTCTTCATGTTGTTAAAGATGTTCAATCTTTTTTTTTCTTCAAGCCCTTACCTTCCATCTTAGAATCAGTACTATGTATTGATTCCAAAGCAGAAGAGTGGTAAGGGCTAGACAAAGGGGGATAAGTGACTTGCTTAGGGTTGCACAACTAGGAAGTATCTGTGGTCAGATCTGAACCCAGGACTTTAGGTCTGGCTTTATTTCACTGAGTCACTTAGCTTCCCTCTCAGTGAACTTTTAGACAATTTTTTAAAGTCAAAATCTGCTTTGCCTCCCCATTTTTCCTTGCCGTAAGGGGAATCATAACAAGTCAAGGAGATTTCTTTATACCTGATAGACTTTTATTTATTTGAAGTCAATCATCATTCCTTTGTCACCCACAATAATTCTCACCTCTACTCTCTTCTTCCAACTAATCACCTCCAATTGTCAATAAGTTTCTTTATGAATGTGTAAGGAGATATGAAAATGAATTGAGTTTATAGCAGAGAAGCAGACAGTAGGTGTTTAATAAGTATTGGAGGATCAAAGAATTGATACATCTTTGTTACAGTTTACCTATTTTTTCCAGAGAAAATTCCTTGACTTCTCTCTCTGGGAAGGTATCACTGTCCTAACTTTGCATTATGTGAGACACGGATCTGTGAAGTCAGCCATGGGAATGCATGTAGACAGATTTGCATTTCTCACATCAAAATGATATCTAAATAAAGCTCTTTTTATGGTTACATGCCTCAGTGGATTATCCAATCCAAATCAGTATATGAATTGTTTATAAGCAGGTACAATACTTTTGAAAAGTCAGAATGAAAATAAAAAGACTTTTGCTAATCAATTTCCTTCCAACATGTTCTTCAATATCAACTATTATAGTTGGATCTATCAAAAAAAAGCAGAGTGCCTTTTTGGGAGATGTTACAGACTTCAAGCTCAAGAAAGCAGCAGTCAGTGGAATCCATTTTTATAGGTCAGCAACAAATTTTTCCCAGATTTTTTTCCATGCTGTGAAAAATGGATCCCCTTGGTTAAATCACCTAATAGGACAGAGTGAAGAATCAAAACCTACACACTGCCCAAATACTGAATTTAAGGACAATCAGCTGAACCATGGCCAACGGTGTGACGCGATTGTGAAAACAGCTAATATGATCTCAGGTGGTATTGAGATTAGCGTAGGACCCAAAACGAAGCTGATGATAGTCTCACTGCCCTTAGATCTGGTGTCTTTTTCATGTCCAAGAATAGAAAGGAATCTTGAAGCCCAATTGCTCTAACCACAGGATTTTTATTGATACTATAGTTTGTAACCATTCACTCATTCAAGGATATAAAATGACTGGATACTACCTTACTACCAACTTTGTGCTGAAATTAGGCAATTAAGTTGTACTCTTAACTGTTACCTAGATATTTGGTTCTAGCAGGGATTCTTCACCTGGAAGCTGTGAACCTGCTTCTCTTTGTCTTCTTAATGATTACTGTATTTCTATGTAATTGGTCATTTGTATTTCAATCTAATCACAATTACTTTATTTTTTCAAGACAAGTCAAACCAGTTCTATGGAGGGGTGTAGAAGGTTTGGGAGACTGAAAAAGGGGTCCATCATATACATGTACACACAAACACATATAGTTTATGAACCCCTGGTCTAACATAGGGACTATTTATAGATAGTTCTTGACCACTGTGAGGTTTTACATTGAGGTAAGCAAAGAGAACAGCAATTTTATGCTTATGCACAAATCTAGGGAAAGCAGAGAGGAGATACTTTTGAATACACCAGTCACGAAGTGGATGAGGCTGAAAACAATTTGGTAGAATTCCATTGCTTTCAAGGGCTGCCCTCATGGATATTCATCAATCTCACTAGCTGCCTCTAACCTCTTGTCCCTCTTCCTCTCTCAAGGGGAAGACACCCAATCTAACCAGCTTGAATCACCTGTTCAGGTACAGAATACTGGTCCTAGAATCAAACCAATATAATCCAGGCAATATTTATTAATCTACAACATGTCAGGCATCATGCTAAGTACTGGAGGATGCAATTAATAATTAGAAAAGCAGCCTTCACCCTTTAAAAATCTGCAATCCCAAATAAGAGACAACACCAAACAGGAGGCAGTAAAATGAGGCGGGAGGGTTGAGAGTACCAAAGGGTACCTGGCATGGAGGCATCTTTATTTTTTAATTTTATATATTTAATTAATTAATTTAGAATATTTTCCATGGTTACATGAATCATGTTCTTTCCCTCCCCTCCTCCCATTCCCCCTCCCATAGCCAACAGGCATTTCCTCTGGGTATTACATGTGTCATTGATCAAGACCTGTTTCCATATTATTAATATTTGCATTAGGGTGATCACTTAGTGTCTACATCCCCAATCATAACCCCATCGAACCATATGATCAAACAGTTGTTTTTCTTTTGTGTTTCTACTCCCACAGTTTTTTCTCTGGATGTAGATAGTGTTCTTTCTCATAAATTCCTCAGAATTTTCCTGGATCATTACATTGCTGCTAGTACAGAAGTCCATTACATTCCATTTTACCACAGTGTATCAGTCTCTGTGTATCATGTTCTCCTGGTTCTGCTCCTTTCAATCTGCATCAATTCTTGGAGGTTGTTCTAGTTCACATGGAATTCCTCCAGTTAATTATTCCTTTGAGCACAATAGTATCCCATCATCAACAGATGCTACAATTTGTTCAATCTTTCCCCAATCAAAGGGCATCCCCTCATTTCCAATTTTTTGCCACCACAAAGAACGCAACTATAAATATTTTTGTACAAGTCTTTTTCCTTATGATCTCTTTAGGATATAATCCTAGCAGTGGTATGTCTGGATCAAAGGGCAGACAGTTTTTTAAAGTCCTTTAGGCATAGTTGCATGGAGGCATCTTATTCCAAGGACTTGAAACCAGATAGAGCAACAGATGCAAAGTGGAGTGATCAGAGAATCAGAAAGAACTGGTTCCAATTCCATCAGATACATTAGCCATTTGACCTGGGTCAAGACACTTAAACTCTTTTTTTTCTGCATCAATTTCCTCATCTGTAAAATGGGAATGAAAATAATACTCTCTCCCTGCCAGGGTAGTTGTGAGGATCAAATGAATTATTATATGTAAAGCTCATTACAAATCTTTAAATGCTATAATGTTACAGAATACAATTATTGACCTAATTTAGGAAAGAAATTGATAAGCTCAAATTTGTTCTGTTTTGTTTCCCATCTTGTCATTTACTGCATCTGAGACCTAAGCAAAGTTTTGTATACTCTTGAGTCTCAGTTTCTTCCATTGAAAAATGGGGGAAATAAGAGTATCCATCTTTCCTCTCAAGATTGTTGTAAGGAAAATTCTTTGCAGTATAACAGCAACCACAACAATTACAATCACAAATGTTATACATCACTTTAAAGTTTAACAGGCACTTGACACAAGTAATCTCATTTACCCCTCACAAGAGCCCAGGAATCCAATGTCTTTACTACCACCCCTTTGTAAATGTGGAAACTATGTCTAAGAGGAATTAAATGACTTGAACAGGGCCATACAGTAATCGTCCAAGGCATACTATTAACTGAGGTCCTCCAGATTATAGGTCCAACGCCATTCACTCTACTACCTATAGAAATAAGATTTATTAAAATTCATCTTTCTGTTTAAAGAGTTCAAATATGTCATTCTAATTTTAAATGGAAGCTCTTTTCATGCCTTTGGTCACTTCAATTGACTGATTTAATTTGTGTGGACAACCAGCTTGATATATTTTCTGCTTTTGTAAAAATCTATGGAAAATAGCTACTTGGGAAACTTCTATAAAAAGTAGCTTTTCATCTAAAGAATAAGAAGGCAAGCACTCACAAAGTTCTCTAACCCTAGCAGAAGATTGCATGTGGGAGGTGATTATATATGTTTCAATGTTTTTTTGAACCCCTGGAGTGAAGGCTGATGTCTAATAGCATTTGGGAAAGATGATTTCATCAAAGGCTGTGAAGAGTCAAGGCTGGAGTAAGACAGGAATAGAAGGTGCTGGAACATTCCCTCACAATTAAGTGGGGGATTATTGAGTTAGTTCAAAATCAGTCTCAGACAGTTACTAGTTGTGTGACACTGGGGAAGTCACTTAACCTTTGTTTGTTTCCTCATCTAGAAAATGGTGATAATAATAGAATCTACCTCCCACATTTGTGGTAGGGATCAGATGAAATAATAATTATAAAGCACTTAGCAAACTACCTAGTACATAGTAAGTGCTATATAAATATTAATTCTTTTTGTTATTTCTTTCATCCTTCCCACAATATTTTAAAAAATTATCTTTGAACTTTAAATTCCAAGTCAAATCTGGCTAAAGTCCAGTCTCCCAGAAACTACCTATTCAAGTAACTTGGCCTGAAAATGAAAGCTGGGAGCCATGCATGGTATAACAGGGATGCACATTTCAACTTGATGTATTATAAATAATGAGAATTGTTGTTTTTAAAAATTCAACAATACCAAAATGTAAAGGACTTGTCCAATCAGTGAATCAACAAACATTTATTTAATACCTATTTACTGTGTCTTCAGTATTTTAAATGCTGAAGTCACAAATAAAAATGAAGCAGTCCTTCCTTGTGAGATGCTTAAATTCAGATAATGAGCTTTTCATCATTGAATGTCTTCAATCAGATGCTGAATAACAATTCATCAAATATATCATGTTAGAAATCTTCCTAAACAACATGGTGGCATGCATGGGGGAAAAACAAAGAATCAAAAAAAAAATAAGACTTGTTTTAATCATAGTGTTATTGATATCAAGTTAGAAAAGACCTCAGCAGCCATGTAGACCACTCTCTAATTTTGCTGAAGAAGATAATTGAGCCCAAGTAAAGTGACTGATCCATAGTCACATAAGTAATAGGTATCAGAAGTAAGAACAGAACCCAGGTTTTCTGAAAGCAGAATAAGTGATATGTCCACATTATACCATGATAACCCAGGTTTGAACATCACCTACTTTCATCAGTGGAGCTCACTGATATTCTGATTTCTAATTACTAGCGTACTCCCATTTCCTCTTATTCTTTCAATCCCGATGACACTGAACTCTTGATTTCCAAAGGACTAATCTACTTCCAAACTCAATATCATCCTTAAATCTCACTCTCATCCCTCATAACCAGTAAGCATGACATCAAATCTTATTTCTTTCTCTATATCTCTTTCTCTCATGCACCCTGATTATATGATATGGTAAGCTGCCCTCCTTTTCTCCTCCTTTACTCTTAGTATAATACTGATCATTTACTAATTAATACAATATCCAAGTTTTTTTTACCGTAATTTTTAGGTACTTCAATGATTCTTAGATAAACTCTTCTTAATTTTTTTCTAGGCCATTTAAAAATAACATTTCTTATAGTTTTCTTTTTAAATGTTTTATTTTCTAGTTTTTAAATTTCAACTTCATATCTCTTGCTTTTTCATGGAGGCATTATTTTCTCTTAAGCCCATCCTAATTTTTAGGAATCTGTTTCTTGGGTTATGTTTGTGTAAGGCAGGGGAACTAATGCTTTAAAAAACTTTAAAAAATGCAATAAAATTTAATTTTAAAATGCAAAATCATTTTTATCTCATGGGTTATATACAGAGGCAGCTGTGACAAGCCAGTTTTCTTCTACCTGTTCTAAGTTATTGATTCTTCTTGTCAAAACTCTCTTTTCATTTAAAATGATTACATTTTGTATTTCTTGTTTCATTTGGCCAGAACTCGTTTGATCCTTGTAGACAAGCCATTTCTCCCTCCCCTTTTAGGTTTTCTTTAGATTTCTCTTCTTCTGTATTTACTGGAACTTTTTTCCTTCCATAATTTTTCTTTGCTGTGTCAGCTTTTACATATCTCTAGACTTAACTTCTTGGACCTTGCCCTGATTCCTCACACACTCTCACCCTCTCAGATTGAGTGCATTGGATATGATAGTAAAGACTAACCCCATCCTTTGTCACAATTTCTGAATTTAGGCTCTGTCTTTCAGAGGCTAGACTTCATTTCTGTCCTTGGTCCCTTAGATTTCTCTTTGCACAGCCCTGAACCTGGAGTTGACTCCACCTTTGCCTATGATATTGGCAGAATCAAGTACTGTTAATTATGATGGTAGCAGGCTTTCTGCAAGACCCAGGTGCTTAGCTTCTCAAGATAGTATTCTTGTCATTTTCTCTCTTACTAGGGCTCCTGGATAGAGAAGATTCTGCTTTTTCTCTTTGATTTTCTTTTTTTCTGTGAATTATTATAGCCCTATTCCAAAGTATTTTGGGGGATCTGGGATCTTCTTGGTCCTACATCATAGTCATCTTGTCCAAAGTCATACAGCGCCCCTCCTTCCAACTTTTTCTCTCTTTCTATTTGCAAATTTAACTAGATGAAGCCTTTTTCACTTTTAGACTGGACAATTAAGAGTCCTTTTTTTTTTTTTTAAATCCTTACATTCCCTCTTAGAATCACTACTTTGTATTGGTTCTAAGACAGAAGAGAAATGAGGGCTAGACAATGGAGGTTAAGTGACCTATCCAAGGTCACACGACTAGGAAGTGTCTGAGGTCAGATTTGAATGAAGGACCTCCTCTAAGCCTGACTCTCAATCCACTAAGCCACCAACCTGCCACTTGCAATCATCTTCTAATTGAAATAACTCTCTCAAGCTACACACGCACAAACACACACATGCACAAACACACACATAGATATTTAGCTGCCAGTACCTATTAAGCCACCAGAATGATTTTCCTAAAGTCTAATCATATAATTTCTGGGTTCCCAGAGTTGATAATGCCTTCCCCTCTCAGATTACCTTTCTCTTTCTCTATATGTGTCATGGAATATATTCTTCATATACTCATCATTTCCCTTAATGGAATGCAAGCTCCTTGAGGTCAGGGACTGTTATTTTATTCTTTTTCTTTCATATCCCCTGCAATTATCACAACTTCTGACTTATAAAAAGCATTTAATGAATGTTTATTAGTTGATTGATTCCTGTGTGATCTTGGGCAAGACTGAACTTCCTCAAAAGGAAATCGGGAGGCACTAAATAAAATTTTTGAGCAGAGATCAAATCTATTGATAATAAAGATTATTTTAGCAGCTGAAGGATGATTTGAAGGGATGATGTGAGCCTTACTGTAACATTGAAAGAAAAGTGCCAGAGATGTTTCAATTTAATATACTAATGTTCATTTAACTCCAAATATATACCTAGCCTTGGATTGGATTTTGATGGATGTAGAAAAATATGTCAGCTAATGGAATATATTTCTTTAGTACTTTATATCCAATAACATTTGGCTATTATAATAACCCCATGCTTTAGATAGGACAGAAACTATTATCTCCATTTTATAGATAGGAAAATTTTATCTCCAGAGTGGACAAGTGAATTTTCCAAGGTTCCAAAGGAAAGCTTAATTACATTTAAGCTGAGCTAAGACACTGTAAAAGAGAAACTGAGTTGTTTAGACTGAGATTAAGAAGGGATCTTAGCAACTATACCTAATGCAACTCATTTATTTCATAGAAGATTAAAACAGAGACTTGGAGTTGGTGTTAAGGACAGAACTGGAATTTAATCCCATTCCAATAGTAGATAAACCAAGTAGTTGAAATGTATATTTCTTAATTTTTTTAGTCCAAAAGTTCCAGGTCACAAAACTTAAGATCAACAGCTAAGGAGCAAAAAGTGTCCCTCAGTCTTTCCAGGCAGGCTCAGGCTATTGATTATAACTCCTTCTGTAGCTTTTTCTCTCTCTCCTTCCCCCCCTCCCACCCTAGGAAACAAGACATGATATATGAAGGACCTTGAAAGGCAACCTCCTCTCTATATTGAGAATACCAGTTTGCTAACCAAGACCAGGTCTTCCCTCCTCATCCTGAGGAAGGCCAGAGTTTGAATTTTGCCAGTGTTTCAGCTTTTGCATAAGCAAGAAACAATTCCCTTCTTCCATTCTGCCTAAAAAATCAGCAAAAAGTTTGCTTCAGCCTTCTTTCACCATCTAGTCATCAGTCCCACCTGGTCACAGTCTACCTGACCATCTCCAATTCCCAAAGTCCCCCTCTTTCACAAAGCCTTCTCAGTCAGTCCTGTCTTCTAAAAACAAAACAAAATTGGGCCTCTGATTGGTGAATACTGATCTTTTGTCTCAGACCCAATCACCAGGCTTCTTCACTCTCTTCAAGCTGGCATGATCCTGCATTCTAGGTCTCACTTGCTACTCAAGTCTTGAGTAGTCTTGGGACACCAGCTTCTGACTGATGAATACTTATCATGTCCAGCCTAAGTCCAAGCCTAGCAGGCTATTTCCTGGCTATCTTCATGTCATCTCTATGCCGACCCTTTTTATATTTCCTACCTATGGGCTCACATCTCCCCACCCCTATCTTTCAAATAATCTGTGCCACCATTCCTGGAAAGGATGAATACCAATTGATTTCCATATCACTTTAATCACCATCCCCATGACTTTCCTGTCTAAAACATTCATTTCTGCCTAGGCACTGGCCATTAGACATGGTCTTCACAAATTATAATGAAAACTCCTTGAGGATAGGCATTATTTCACTTGTTTTTATCCTGAGAGTTTTTCCTTTCTTCCTTCACTCATATTTAAGGTCCCCTTAAATGTCCTAGTCTTTCCAAAAAGCCCTGTCGCCCCCTTGAACTATGTTTTCCTTCATCTAAGTTTTTCTTTGCATCTATGACATTTCTGGAACACCCTTCCTTCTCCAATTTTTTTTGGAAATCATATCTATATAAAGACTAGTTCTAATTCTGCCTATTTCATGAAGGATTCCAGAATCCTCCACTTGCAAATAATCTCTCCTTCCCCTAACGACCCCTACCATGTCGTCATTCTCTGTAGTCCTTAGCTGACTCTACTCTGTGCTATTTTATTTGAGTTTTATATTACCCACAAGATCATATATACCCTTCCTCTTTCATGTCCCTTGTTCCCTTTCTCATGTGTGCTATAATTTGATTGCAAATGTCTTGACCTTAATGGATGCCATCTACCTGAAAGTAAATACATATCAAAATATAAATTTAACTTGTTCAATTCAGTTAATTTAAATGGCTATGTAGACTTCCTTTCTTTACTCTTTCTTAAATTCAAACCTCTTAATTATTTTAAAAATGGGAAAATAATACTTTAATTCTCACATTAGATTTTAGGCCTGGAAAGGAACTTAGAGATTTTCTAGTTCAGGGGTTTCCAGCCTATAAGCTGTTGAGCATTGTAGGGAATGTGGAATCACTGTAAGGGGTTCCTGAATTGAAAATTAAACATGATTTCTGCCAACAGATAGATTCTACATCTCAGATACAAATATATTAATACTTATCAGCTTTTGCTCTGATCAATATACTAATTCAAATTAAAAGCAAAAATGATAAATAGTAGCCTTCTGTCATTTTCTTAACCAATGGATATGATTTGTCCATGAACATTTTTATGGTAGGAACATTCAGATTCATTTTCAAAATGTTGGTCTACTTGTGTTTTTTTTTAACAAATGGAGAAACTGAGCCAAAGTAGTAAAGAGCAGAAATAGGATTTGAACAAAGGTAATCTAACTTATGATCTTATGCTTTCCCCACTGTACCCTGCAACATTCCACATGTTTTGCTTTATTTTTTCAGAGCTGAGGAGCATCTTTCTCCAAGATATTAACTTTTTCCTTGAGGGGATAAAATTCCTTTTTAAACAAATCTCCTTGAAAAAGGAGTCGGGTAAGAGTCTTTGCTTTGCCATCCTCTAACTCAGTGATTTCCAAAGTGGGTGCTACTGCCCCCTGGTGGGTGGTGAACAATCCAGGGAAGCGGTGATGGCCACAGGTGCATTTATCTTTCCTATTAATTGCTATTAAAATTTTTAAAAAATGAATTTCCAGGGGGTTAAGTAATATTTTTATGGAAAGGGGGCAGTAGGCCAAAAAAGTTTGGGAACCACTGCTCTAACTTGATGTATGATCCTGGGCATTCTACTTTCCTTTTCTGGCCCTTTTATTTTTCTCATCATCAAAACAAAGGGGTTGAATGAAATGCTCTCCAAAGTCCCTTCCAGGTTTGACATTCTATGGTTCTATAATTTGACCTTTTATTTATGGCATCATTATGATCATCTATTCTTTGCTTGGTTGTGTAATAAATATCAAAGGATCATTCCCATTTGGGAGTTTTTCAATCTCCCTTCTCATTGTCAACTGTTAGCTATCATTTCTCTGATGTCATTTTACTAGCCACTAACAGAAACCCAGATCTCTGCCTGTTTTGCTGTATGTATAGTAAAATGGACCAAGCATGATTTGGGGTGTAATCTTAGTTCAAGTATTCTTATACATAAAATCAGAGCTTTAACTGGTAATATTTTTCACTTGGAGGAAAACATTGCTTGGTGGTCATGCAAAAGATAGCTTCTTGGTAGGACCAGTCATGGGGGAAAATGAAAGGAAATATTTTTCCCATTTCCTCATTCTCAACTACTCTGTGATGTCATCCTTGAGACAACAATGGTACAATGGTTAGTGTTTGTGACTTAGAGGCAGTATAGACTTGAATTCAAATCCTACCTCAGATACCGATTGCATCTATCTCACTTAACCTCTATTTGTCTCAGTTTCCTTTTCTGTAAAAATAGGAATAATAATAGCAAAACCTCAAGGTTGTGAGGTTAAATTGAGATATTTGTAAGTGCTTTGCCAACCTTAAAGTATTATATAAATACTAACTATTATTATTATTATTGCCATGACATCCTTCTTCAAGGTCCCACTTCCTCTTCACTCCCAAAGGGATCCAGGAAAGCAGAGATCTACAAAGCCATGATGTTAGTCACTGGACTGTCTAGCCAGGGAGAAAGTACAATGGTCTGAATGTTACCACTCTGGATCAAAGATGGAGCTACCCAAACCATAAGTTAAAATATACATCCAAACTGACTTATTCTCCAACTTGGGATTCTATTTCTTGCTGCTACATCTTTGGGGAGATGATTCTTCATGCCTCAAACATGGCCACTTGATTTCCTTTTCTTAGTATCCTCAGCTTCCTTCAAATCTCAACTCAGTTACCTTCTCCCAGAGCCATGTTGGCAAGCCTATGGCATATATGCCAAAGGGGGCTGCTCCTTCCCTTTCTCCATGAGTACCTGAGGACATTTCTCCTCTCACCCATTCCCCTGCCCAGCAGCCTAATGGGAGTGCTTCCTCCCTCCCCTCTCTGGGGTAAGGTGAGGGCTCACATGTGAAGTGAGAGTGCATTTGGGGCACTCAGTCTCTAAATGGTTCATCATCACTGTCCTATAGAAAATCTTGGGCAGTTATGGAAAAGTTAATAGAGTCTTGAAAATAGATAAAGGAAGACTCCTCTTCCTACATTCAAATCTTACCTTAGATACTAATTATGTAATTGTGGGAAAGTCACTTAACTCAGTTTGCCTTAGTTTCCTCATTTTTAAAAATGAGCTGGAGAAGGAAAGGGCAACTCCTTTTGTGTCTTTGCCAAAAACAAGCCCAAATAGGGTCACAAAGAGTCTGACAGGAGAGACTGAACAAAAACAATAGAAAGTCCTTCCTTATCCCATAAACTCTTGTTGTTGTCTCCCTCCTGAAATTCCTTTATACTAAATCATCTGTCTATGTGCTATGTCTGCTTCTTCCTCCCTTCTCCCACACCCCAACCCAAGTTAGAACCCAAGATCCTTACTGCAAAGAACTCTTTTATTTTTCTTGTTTGGCCTTTGTTTCTATAGCAGCTAGCAACACGCCACTCACAGGATATTTAATAAATGTTTCTTACAATGCAAGACAATGAGTTGAATTGAATCTAAATGAATTGAAAGTATTGGAGTAAAGGGCCCCTAGCCTCTGCCTCTGCCTCTGCCTCTGCCTCTGCCACACCAACATAGCCACATGCCTTAAATCCTGTAATCTGCTGTGACCTCCAAAACTGATATTTGGTCTCTTTATGAGTTGTGCGTTAGGTGTGATTCAACACGAGAGTCCAAGGAATTAAGTACATGGGCATTATGACCGCTATTTCTTTAGCCAAATCCTTTTATAACTGGCTTTCAAGACTGGTTTCCAGAGCTGGCATTTTCTGATATTCTTGAAAATAATGTCATTAAAAAAAATCAAATCTTTGAGCCCAGGTACTTTTCCTTGCTAAAAAAAGAAGAATAAAGACAGAGAATAGGCTTGAGGGCTCTCAGCCTGGGGACAGACACACACACACACACACATACAGAATGCATCATGGAGGCAACCATTTCCACTCTCCAGGCTCCTCTCATTCCCCACTGGTTGTTAGGTGAGTAATAGGAAAGGGAAATCATCATCTCATTGACACCTTCTAGGAGTAAGTAACAAACTGCCTCATCATTTCAATTAAGCCTCAGCTGCTTACTGTCTGCATTATTCAAACTGTGCCAATCAGAAAGTCACCATGGTGGTAAACTCCATAAATCTTCATTGACTAACAATGATGGGGAATTTCTCTGTGACTTTCTCTAATTGATCTTTCCTCTGCCCTCCCATACTTTTTTTTTACTAGAAGCCCAGCATGAAGATGTCTAAAATAAACACACTCCCAGGCCTATTTGTTTTTCTCACCAGACAAGTGAACCAAACTATATGAATTCTGAGCCTTTAAGCAGGTAGAATCATCATATTAAAATTTAGGACTAAGACTCATCTCTCTTGAGTTTAAATCCAGTCTCAGATATTTATTAGCTGTATGAACCTGGGCAAGTCATATAACCCTGTTTGCCTCAGTTTCCTTATCTGTAAAATTAGCTGGAGAAGGAAATGGCAAACCACTCCAGTATCTTAGAAGTGTGACACTGGGCAAGTCATTTAACCCAGTATGCCTCAATTTCCTCGTCTGGAAAATGATCTGGAGAAGGAAATGGCAAACCATTCCAGTATCTTTGCCAAGAAAACCCCAAATAGGGTCACAAAGAGTATGATATAACTGAACATTAGACCTTTTAAATAACCCCTCCAGGGTGTTTTAAAAGCCATTTCTGACCTTTAAGATTTTACCACATCAAACACTATTCAATAAATCTCCTGCAACATTCAAAATAAAATATAAAACTCTGACTTGGCTTTTTAAAGGCCTTTATAACCTGCCATCCTGCTGTCTTTCTAGTCATCTTAGCCTATTTTTCTACCTCCTTCTCAAAAATCTATTGATTCTGGTCTCCTTGCTGCTCCTCAAACATGATACTACACCTTCCAATATTGGCTGTCCATTGTGCCTGGAATTCTCTTCCTCCTCATCTGTGATTTCTGGGCTTCATTCAGGGCCCAGTTAAAATTTCACCTTATGTAGAGAACCTTTCCTGATTCTCCCTGAACAATGCTAATGTTCTCACTCTATTGATTTTTCTCTCATTTATCCTATGGAATTTGTATTCAAATATGTACATTTTTGTACTTTTTTGTATCCTCAGCATTGTGTATGGCACACTGTGTTGCCATTCAGTCATTTTTCAGTCATGTCCCACTCTTTGTGGCTCCATTTCAAGTTTTTCTTGGCCAAGATACTGGACTGGTTTGCCATTTTCTTCTCCACTTCAATTTCCAGGTGAGGAAACTGAGGCAAAGAGGATTAATTGATAATGACACACGTAAAACCCAGTGGAATTGCGTGTTGGCTATGGGAGGGCAGTGGGAGGAGGGGAGGGAAAGAACATGAATCATGTAACCATGGAAAAATGTTCTTAATTAATCAATCAATTAATAAATAAGCAAATAAATAAAAAAATCAATTAGAGAAACAAATATAAAAAGAGGATTAATTGACTTTCCCAGGGTCGCACATCTAATAAATTCCTGATGGCACACAGTAAACTCTCAATAAATACTTGTGGACTAGATTTGACTTGTCAATGAGTAGTCATTTAGAGTTGAACTTTGAATCAGGAAATCTTAGGTTCACATTCTTTCTCAAGCCTTTAATCGCTATCTAACTAAGCTTCAGCTTCATCATTTGTACAATGAAGGAATTGACTTCAATGATCTCTAAGTTTCCTCCTGACATGAAATCTGTTATGCTATGACTGTCAAAATCAAGGTAAAATGCAATTTCTGCCACATGGTATAGTATTAAAAGCTCTGGGTCAAAAGAAAGGAGACAGGAATGGAAGATTTTAGTCCTCACTCTGCCACCTCTAGGTGTCTGGTCACTGCACCTTAGTTTTCTCCTCTGGAAAATGAGTGTGTTAGACTAGATAACCTGTTATCTGGCTCTAGATCTAAAAGGCTGAGTGACTTACTCAGGATCAAATAGGAAAAGTATCTGAGCTGAAAGTGGAAATTGCATCCTGTACATTCCAGGCCACATACTCCAAGTTCCATTTATGCTGTATTATTGTCTTCTAAAGCCTTCTGTCATTTTCTCTTATTATTTATGTTCTGTTGCAAAATCACTTCCCAGCTTTTACATTCTGCATTCTATGTTCTAACACTTTTTCTAAGGGCCTTTCTGATGTGTTTGTTAGTCAATATTCTATGTTTTAAGGTCTCTTATAGCACACTAACATTCAAGGATTTGGTAATTCTTCCTACAAAAAAGCAATTCTTTCCGGAAAGCATCTGATGTTGACCAATCTGTGTGAAAAGCTTGCCAATCCACCCTCCACTCATTACCGTGCTTTGGATGGAAACAGCATACATACACACACAACAAAGGATCAATCTAGCCCCACACACTGGCTAGTCGAAAATCCCAAGTCATCTGCCCAAACGACCAGCCATAAACGCCTGTATCAAGGGCTCATTTTGAATTCTAGCAACATTTGGTGTTCTCTCCGGCAGGAATTTCTCCAGCTCTCTCTCCGAATGACAGTCTTGGATGCCGTGAAATTAGAGATCAGAATACAGACAGATTAAGTAATCCTCCTTGTCCTGTTACATTAGATGACGCTCAGCCATTTAAGGACTCAGGCACTTGTCTCCCAGCTTGTCCAGCCCACAGTTGTTAATATATTACCAAAAGAGGCAGGATCACTGCAAGGGTTCCATTCGTTTACAAAAGATGCACTTTCAACAGCCCTTTACTGGGGACAAACAACTCCCAACACTCCTACTATAGCCTAATGCATAATGTATAAGGTTATAGAAAATGTGTATTCATGAGGGCTGTTTGGCTTTTGTCAAAAAGAACTGTGAAATATTATGATGGAACAATTTTCATTTCTGCCACATTGTTTTTATAGAACATTCATGACTGGGGATTGAGGGCTTTTAGAGTTTTGTCTGTTGCAGATGTTGCAATGTTAAGAGCAGTTTCCCGGGTTCCTTATTTTCCAACTTTGTTGCTGACAATTACATGAGGCGGAAAAAAGAAATTAGACTAAGGAGTGTGTCCTTGTCTGATCCCCTCCCTAAATTGGCAGCCTCAAAAACCATGAAAACCAGGGGCTAGTTTTTTGTTGTTGTTTTTTTTCTTCTAAGGCTCTACTGCTTTTGAGTTTTCATACATTTCTGAGGGGGATTTTCAGGGCATTCTGCTAATATCCATTTTTCTCCCATATAGGTGACAGTTTCCCTTATCGTCTTATGGAGAACATTCTTTTACCAAATGATAATCTCCTATCACAAAGGAAAACACCTTTTTGTTTAAAAATTCACACTCTGTGAATTCTAATAGCAATAATAATAATTACCAATAGTAGTACCTTGCTTTAAGAATTCCAAGGTGCTTTCCTTCCAATAACTTAGTAGAGTGAGTATTTAATTAACCTCATTTGCCAATTTAAGAAATGGAGGCAAGAATGGAAATGCTGACTTCCCTTTGCCTCACTCAGTATTGTACCTCAGAATTAAACTCAGATCTTTTGACCTTGAGACCATGTTCTTTCCAATAATTGTAAATTTCTGAAGTTGATTTTTTGAGTCTAATTGAAGACTTTGCACTTACCTCTTTACATTTTATCTCATTAAGTTCAACCCAGTATTCTAGAAGACCAAGTTCTTTTTGAATCCTAATGCCGTCATCTTGTAGCATTGTCTTAAATGTACACTTATAAACCTGATGAGGATGTCATCTATTCTTTGATTTAAGCCATTAATAAAAATGTCAGATGGAAGCACAAGACCAAGTACAGATTCCTGGGGTACTCCCCTGGATGCCATCATATAACTTGCATCTTAAATATCAATGTCTACTCTTTGAGTCTGGCCATTCACCCAGATCTGCATTCTCTTAACAGTACTCTTCCCTAATCCACATCTTTCCACCTTTTCCATAATCATTATTATCTAAATCTACTATTTCTATCACATTTCCATAATCTTCCCAGTTTAGTAGCCCGGATGGAAACCAGATAAGGTTATTCTGGCATTGCCTTTTATTGATGAAGTTAGGCTGTTTTCTGTTGAAGAGGGTTTCATTTTGTAAATTAACCCATTCTTTAAAAAGTATGGTTTAGGATCTTGACAAGAATGAAGTTTTATGCTTTTTGTTTTTGATTTTTTGTTTTTCTCCACAAACTCTCTTCTCTTCTCCTTTAAAAAAAAGAACAGTTATTCTTTGGTCTTTATGCATCTTATGTTTTCCATGATCTTTCCAAGATTTCTGACATTGGTCAAATAACACAGCTTCCAATTCTTTAAATAACCCTGGGACTTTTGAAATTATTAAGGCCAGCCAAATGCTCCTTTATTATATGCATACCTATATTGGGGATCAATACTCTATTCGTTTATTAAGTTCTATCTGCAGATGAACATAAAAGTTCCCTGGATATCCAGAATCAAGAAAACAAATTTAATTAATAGTGGGGACTTAATTTGAGTCAACAAACATGCATCAAGCACTTATAATATGCAAAGTCTTATAAAAGGTCCTGTAGATTCAAAGACCAAAAATTAAGAAAAAAAATCTTTTCCTCAAAGAGTTTACATTTAATGGATATGGTTGATAGTTGATATTTGTATAGTATATTAGGGTTTGAAATTTGTACTAAAATTCTTCTTTCATTTTATTTTTACCAAAGTCCCATGTAGAAGGCACTACAAGCTACTTAATCTTTCCTTTCTAAGGAAGTAGAAACTGAAATTCAGTATTTCTGAGGTCAGAAAATATCAAAGACAGGTATTAAAACCAAGCCTTAACCTCACTCCAGATATCATCCTTGTTCTATTATAACACTGATCCTTTCCTCCCCCACCTTTTTTTTGGTGTATTTAAAATTATAGTGAATTATTTTTATGCAAGATAATTTTATATTCTGGCATTGCCACCCTTTTCCATTTTTCTCCAGCCCTTCAATTTTATCTTTTCATATTTTATTTTCCCACTTACATATAAAAACAAATTTTAGCATTAGTTTTTTTTAATTTTGATTTCCAAATTCTCTATCTACCTCCCTCTCCTCTCTCCTCCCTGATATGGCAATCAGTTTGATGGAGATAATACATACGATATCATGCAAAAATATATTTCTGTATTGACAAATACTACAGTATTGCTGTTGCTGAGTACAATGTTCTGAGCACAATGCTCATTTCACTTTGTATCAGTTCATGTAAATCTTTCCAGATTTTTCTAAAATCATCCTGCCCATCATTTATATAGCACAATAGTATTCCATTACAAGCATATACTAAAACATGTTTGGCCTTTCCTGAGTTGTTGGGCGTTCCCTCAATTTTCACTTCTTTGCCACCACAAAAAGACTGCTATAAATATTTTTTATATCATAGATCCTTTTAAAAGATAAAACAAACATGGTGACTATCACATTAAGCAATTTGCCTGACTCATTCTGTTCAAAAGCCATAGAGATTTGTGTTGGGATATAGGGCAATAGGGCTAGGTGGTTAAGAGGGAAAAGCCCTGGGCTTGGATTTAGGAAGACTTATATTCATGAGTTCAAATCTGACCTCAGACATTTACTTGCTATGTGACCCTAGGTAAGTCACTTGATCAAGTTTGCTTCAGTTTTTGCATCTACAAACTGAGCTGGGAAAGGAACTGACATACTTCTCCAGTATCTGTGCCAAGAAAACCCCAAATGGGGTCATGAAGAGTCACCCATAATTGAAATTACTCAACAACAGCAAGAGTATGAAACACCTTACCCCTTCCTTCCCACTCAAGACTGTGCACAGGACAATTGTGCTATGAAGTAGCCCTAATAGTCATTATCTCCAATAGGACACACATGGGATCTCTGAAGGAGGCAAGCATTTGTCTCATAGGGTTCTATTCTTGACCTCATAGGTTTGTTGTCCAAAAATCACTCAATATATTAAAGATTTATTAAAATGTAAATCATCATCATCACCATTTCCATTACTACTACTACTACTACTATCATCAAACAAGCCTCTTTGGTATTATCTTTTCTCATCCTTGCTTATACCAGTCTTCTGGATCTCTTGATCACTGACTCCTTTCCATGCAGACTACGTTCTTGCAACTTTGCCTTAATTGTATTTCCTTCTATTTCTGAACTCTTGTACTTGCTGTTTCCCATACTAGGGATGGTCTCCCACTCTCTTACATCTGATTTTTATCTTTTTGTATTTCCTTCAAGATGCAGATCATATCATAACTATCCCAGGATGCATTTCCTAGGACCTCACCTCCTCATGCATTATGATCTCAGAATCCCTTCCATCTATTCTGCATATAACCTGTACCTATTTAGATGTCTCTATGTATCTCTCTTAGTAGAATAAATTCCTTGAAGGTAGGAAATAGTTGTGTGTGTGTGTGTGTGTGTGTGTGTGTGTGTGTGTGTACATTCCTAGCACTATTCTGACACTACCATAGAAGTGATAGACTGAATGAATATTAAAACATTATTCTTCACTTTATTTCATCCATGAGTTATTCCCTAGTATAAATGGTATTTGTCTTAGTTCAGAAAATCATTAACATAGAAATAAGTATTATATCGTGACACATGTACTATCTATATCATATTACATGCTAGCTTGGTAGGCTGGGAAGAGAGGTGAAAACATGGATCAGAAAATGATTATTAAAAATTGTATCGACATGTAATATGGAAAAAACTTGAAAATTATTCTAAAATCCCTATATACTATAATAAGTCTTATAGAAAAAAGAAAGAAGGAAGGAAGGAAGAAAGGAAGGGAAAGAAAGAGAGAAAAAGAGAAAGAAAGAAAGAAAGAGAGATAGAGAAAGAAAAAAGAGAGAGAAAGAAAGGAAGGAAGGAAGGAAGAAAGGATGTTTCTTGAAGGTAGGCAATATTTTATATTTGTATTTGTATTTTCATGGCCTGGCATGTAGTAGTTTGTTAATTGATTGATTTATTGATTGAACCAAATGATTGTCAGATGCCAAGGTCTTCATAGCCAGTCGTTTTCTGGACAGAGTCTAGCTCGTCAGTGTTATTCCTACATGGGAATGGGCAGCAGGGCTAGAACCTACTTCTCCCATCTTCTTTTTTCACACTCTTCCCAGCATAACCACACTTACTCTCTCTTTTGCTTAACAAATCTGTTTCTCACAGATAAAGCAAAAGGAAATGTCAGCTCAGGCCGTGTCCAAATGATATGAATTAATGGAGTCCGAGTGAATGAGGTTTCCTGGATGCATTTTTGATGCAGCGGACTGTTGCGGCTCTAGGCCAAGGCTTCTGCATTCTTTGACCGTGACCCAGGGCTGTTTGGTCTACTTCCATCTCCCTACTCAGCCCTTTATCTGGACCATGTTTTTCAGAATCCATTTATGTAAGATAGCTTTGGGAATGCTTGTTTAAAAAAAAAATCGAAAAGCACGTTGGGTTTTTATTGCTTTGGCTATAACACGTAAGGCTAAAAGAGTTACATCTGTTTCCAGTAGCAAACAATAAGAAACAGTAAATTCTTGGAGTGGTAATAAGCTGAGGCTTTATCCAAAGAAACTCATAGGAAGGTGAAGGAGGATTGAGCGAATGAGATTTCCATGACTCCTTTGACACAAGGCACAAGATCTTGGACTTGGGATTAGAAGAGCCGGATTCATGTTCAGATTTTAGTTTTATT
>NC_058131.1:65799541-65811169 GCF_016433145.1 Gracilinanus agilis | reverse complement strand
TCTCTCTCTCTCTCTCTCTCTCTCTCTCTCTCTCTCTCTCTCTCTCTCTCTCCCCCCATACCTCCATACCAAATAATTATATCTATATTTCCCTCATCTTATCTTATGTCATTTATTTCCTAAAAGGATATTAGTTTCCAAATTGATTTCTTCTTGAATTCAGCTTCTCTTATTTCCTCAATAATGCCTTCCTCTGATTCAGAGGGTATAGTGTAATCACTTTATAACATTTGCCTCATGTATTTACTGGCTATCTCTCCACTTCTAATGAATATCAGCTATTCAAGGACAAATTACCCAATTCCATGGGCATGGATTGCAGTCCATGAGGGGATGATATGAAGACTTGATTCATCATGGGAAGAGATCCAAACACAGCCTTTAGAGTTCCCAGAACAAATGAACTTGGAGTAATATAGATTTAAATCAATGAAACTAGAGATTTCTATGTCCTAATAATAAGGTAGATGAAAATTAGATTCTCAGGATCAAAAGATGTCTCAAAAGTTATCTATCTCTCTCCTTCTGCATAAAGAAAAAAATCCCCCAAATCATCCATAACTAATTGTGTGACCAAGTGCCCTCTCTCAGCCTCAGTGTACTCTTCTGCATGAGAGATCCTACCATTCTCACTACCTACTTCATAGGATAGCTGTGAGGGAAGTATATCATAAACAATTAAGTGCTATCAAACTATGAATTATGACTTACCAATAAAGACTTTCTCTAATCTCTTGTCTTTCAGAAACTTCTGATGTGAAAACTCCTTTCATGTCAGCAATTCCTTTTGTTTTTACTCTTAGAGTAAAAACTTGACTTGCTGAGGAGTTAAATGGCTTGTCTGAGATGCCATAAGTTATATTAAAGGTAGGAGTCTTCTGACTCTAAAGTTGTCCCTCTCTCCACCACATGTCATCTACCTTGCTTCAGTGAGGGGCATGGCTTGAACACCTTCTCTGATGGGAAGTTTGTAGCCTCAAGGGTTCATCCATTTTTTTCCTTGTGGGCAGCTCTAATTGTTAGAATGCTATATACATGGAATCAAGATCTACTTCTCTCTAACTTCAGTCAGTTGATTTATTTCTATCCCACAGAGACCATGAAAATAAATCAATACACATCTTCCAAGTGCCTACTAGGTGTCAGGCACCATGCTAAGCATTGGATAAGTCAATCTGTCTTCAGGATTTGACCTCTTCCAATAGCTGATGATTATCACCATATGTCCCCCACCTTTTCTTTATCTGTGTTAAATGCCTCCAGTTCAATTCCTTCGGAAAATCCTTCTATTCAATGATCTTCAGATCTCTCACCCATCTTGGTCAATATTCCTGTGGTCATACTTAGCCTGAAGGAGTTTCTCTTAGTTTGGGATTGTAGAAATGTGACTCATAGCTACCTTTCCAATTCTGGAATAAGAATGCTTTGATCGATCTTTAAATGGAAGCTTTCTTCACATCTGTTTGGTTACTCTTTACAAAGACAATATGTGAATTTTGTATTTTAATGTTATTTTTTTCTTTGATTCTAAAAAATGTTATCATGAAAGTTCAATGGAAAATAACTTTTAGTCATTTGAATATAGTTAAGCAATAGCAATTTCTCCTAACCCTGGTGAGGAAATACATACGGGGAGGGAATTCTAAACATTCATTGTCTGTTTTAATGCTTAATGTGTTAGCCAATGGCAAAGAACATTCTGGAAAGTATATGTGGCACGTGGTTGTGGCAGAGTCAAAAAATATGAAGAGGGAGTACCAGCACACATGCCCAAACTGCACTCACCATTTCCATATGATTTCCAAAATGTAGCTTGAAAATTTCAATACCAATCTAAATCCAGCCATGGGCCAGTTTCCCAGAAACTACTTTCTCAGGTACCTTTGTCCAGGAAAAGAAAACCAGGAACTATTGTCCTAAACTACAGAGAGGTATATTTTAGCTCAATATAATAAAAAAAAACACAAGCCCCTGAAATCTCTGAGAATTTATGGCTTTGAGATGCCCTTGTGATTTTTCCTAGATTCAATGTGGCTGCTTTGGTTAACCAGATATTCAAGTCACAGCCTAAGCCACCATCCAATACAATACTCTCTATTACTAGCCCTGGAAGAGACCTTTTTTTCCAGTAACAAAAGTCAAGTAATTAAGATGTACAAACAATGTAAATATTCAAGAATAGAGTTTAGTAATGGAGACATTCTTGGCCCTGCTATATAAACATATGGAATCTATAACTAACTCTCTATATTGAGTAGTTGATATAGAAATATCCCTGAGAAAAATTTATGAGAGAATGGCAAAACTGTCAATCAATCACTTGCCTTCTTTCAGCATGCTTTCTGTGACCAGCATGGTGATTTATTAACCTTTCAGGGAAGACTGAAATCTATTGAAGCCTCTTGGATTGACTTTAAGTTTATCAGGACTCAGCCAGGGGCTCTTATGTTCCAGACAATCATGGCAGTTCTGTGCCCTCGTTATTGCTGCTTCCTTTTCTCCTCTCTGAAAAAAAAAAAAACAAACAAACATCAGTTAACACTAATTACATATTCTCTATTCTCTATAACTGCTATTCATCTATTCTCTACCTATTCTACTAACATTCAACTACCAACTACCTCTTCTCTCCTATATGCAAAATATTTATGAAGTTCATATAAAAAATGTTGCCCCAAGATGGAATGGGTGTTTACAAAGGTAGTGAGCTCTCCATCATTGTGGATCTTCAAACAAAGTTTAATAACTGCCTCGTAGTGATCTGACAGAGAATAGTCCTGCTATAGGCAAAAAAATTATTTGGAATGGCCTCTGAGGATCTTTCATAGTCTTTGATTCCTTGATCCTAAAGAAAAATTTCCTGAAACTTTCATAACATCCAGGAATTTAACAACACAAAATATTCTTTCAGTAGTGACAGGTATGCTAACTACATAAGGGCAGGAATGATCACTGGAGCAATTCATTAGCATAAATAATGCATAGGAATGTCATTTCTAATACAACACAATGAATACCTGGAATCTGGTTCCCAAATCTGACTTTCCATGGCATAAATCATCAAACGGCAGTCCCAGTGTGATTCTACAAAAGGGGCAACAAATAACCAGGAGGCAAATAATAAAAACAAAAACAAAAACAAAAAGAACCAACAAGGTGTAAGTGTTTGAGCAATTGCAGACAACAGTTCTTGGTCTTGTCTTTGGCTTAAAGATGGAGCTTGAGTTTTTCTCTCATAGAAAGTATTTAACAGTAATATTTTACTTAGTGAGGCAGAATAGATTATTGAGACAAGGAGAAGTCTAGGTTGAGAGTTAGAGATATGATTTATAATATTGTTCTGACCACCAGTTACTAATTATATAACCTGGGCTTCACTTTTATTGAGAACTAGACTTGATGATTTCTAATCTCACCATCAACACATCCTATTATTCCATTTTCTATATTCTAAAGACTCTTCTAGCTCCAGAATGCTCTGTTTTATCATTTTGTGTTCTATACACTCTTCAAGCTCTCACATTCTACAATTGAAGACTTCTAATTTAGATGATTTTCAGTAGGCTAGAATTGTTCCTCATACATGGACAGGGTCCTTTTGGTCATTTGTATATAGGTCCATTTGGTCATATGTAAATAGAAAGGTAGGTGGCACAAGGTACCAGGCAAGGAGTTAGGAAGCCCTATGTTCTTGAGTTCAAATATATGGCCTCAGACACTTATTATCTATATGACCCTAGACAAGATATTTAACCTGGACGGCCTCAATTTTCTTGATGAAGACCTAATTCCATATTACTGATATAGATCTAAGTGTGACCACTTAGAGTCTACATCTCCTATCATATCTACATTAACCTATGTGATCAAGCAGTTGTTTTCCTTCTGTGTTTCTATATCCTCAGTTCTTTCTCTGGATGTGGATAACATTCTTTCTCATAAATCTCTAAGAATTGTATTGGATCATTGCACTGCTGCTATTAGAGAAGTCCATTACATTCAATTGTGCCACAGTGTATCAGTCTCTGTGTATAAGGTTCTCCTATTTCTGCTCCTTTCAGTCTGCATCAGTTCCTGGAGGTCTTTCCAGTTCATATGGAATTCCTCCAGTTCTTTATTCCTTTTATCATAATAGTATTGCATCACCATCAGATACCACAATATGTTCAGCCATTCCCCAATTGAAAGGCATCCCCTCTTTTTCCAATTTGTTGCCACCACAAAGAGTGCAGCTATAAATATTTTTGTACAAGTCTTTTTCCTTATTATCTCTTTGGGGTATAAACCCAGCAGTGCTGTGGCTGGATCAAAAGGCAGAGAGTCTTTTAAAGCCCTTTAGGCATAGTTTCAAATTGCCATCCAGAATGGTTGGATCAGTTCACAACTCCACACTGTTCTCTTTTTAACTGTATATTGCAAATTTTTTATATTCCTGAGGAAAGATGAGATTCATCAAAGTGGGAATATCATTTATCTTTATTGTTCATTGGCTTAGGTACAAGTACTACATATGGTGGGAGCAGGTAAGTGAAATGGGTCCAATTTTAAAGGCAAATAAACAAACACTGACCCAACATCTACATTGAGAAAAGTGCTTTGTTAGAGAATCAAAGACAAGAATGTAAGAGTCCCCTTTCCAAAGAGTCTATATCCCACTAATTTATATGTCTTTCCATGAGTTTACATGGCAGTAAAGGCACTTAGATGGACAGCAAATAAAAGTGGACCTGGAGTCAGAAAGTTCTGAGTTCAAATACAACTTCAGATTTTTCCTGGCTGAGTGACGTTGGACAAATTACTTAATCTCTGTCTGCCTCACTTTCTTCAACTATAAAATAAAGGGTAATGATAGTACCTATTTCATAGGGTTGTTGTGAGGACCAGAAAATATAATATTTATAAAACTCTTAGCATAATGCCTGTCATATAGTGGGATAGTTGGAGTGGGAGAGGGAAAGCCTATATAGTAGGTGCTATAAAAATGCTTGTCCCCTCTCCTTAGTACAAATAGTCTCAGAGAAATAATAGGAGAGATCATAAGCCAGAGATAACTTTAGAAGGAAACTCCAAAGACTGAACTGATCTCTGGAAGTACAGAGCTACAAACATTGAATCTCTCCCTGCTCTAGCATTAGATGTTCTACCATTCCTACTATGCTAAGACAGCATTCTGTGATTCCAGGCTTTCTTTTTTGAAAGCACTAAATGACTTATTTGCCTCTATCTTTTTTATACCTGCTCACTAGACTGTGAGAAAATTAATGAAAAGTGAGGAAGAGGCATATATGCATTGGCTGTTTTCAATGCTGGTGCATTTTCCAAACAAAGAAAAAAAGAAAATTGGAAACAAAACCAAAGCATTGATCCATAGGATTCTGGGAAGGACTAGAGTTCTTTTCATGCAAACTCCTTATTTTCTCATGATAAGTTTGTGGTTTCTTTCACTGTACTGTACTGTACTGTACTGCATTATAGCTTTTTTTAATAGAGGATGCCAGTGAATTAATTCAACTGGACAATAGTTGGATTCCTTTTTGTATTTCTAAAAGTTTATATATTTTCAATTATTTTCCCCTATGCTCCTTGCAAATTTCTACTCAATTAGCACAAAGCATATAGTTTAATACTTGACATTTTCTTTGAATTAAGGTTGCATGTTAAGTAGATACTTTCTCTTAGAATGATGGGTATTCCATATCTGGAAAAGATTAAACAATCCATACAGTGTTATTTCACTGATGCCTTTCAGATTCATACTCTGCTGGTGGTTTTTCATCAGGTCAACAATGAAGAAATAAGTCTGATTATTTTCAAATAGCAAAATAGAAACCAACTAAGAAATAGTCCAAGAAAAGCATGCTCTCCAGAAGAAAAGAACTAAGGGAAAGTGAAATATCAATAGAATTACTGATAGGGGAAGCTGAGAAGAAGGTCTGAATCCTATTTTTCTGGCCAGATTACCTGTGTCAAGAAAGTAAGACCCATGGTGGGACCCTAGGGGTCCTGAGCTTTGAACTGAGTGAGAACATCTACAAACAGAAGGATCAGAAGCAGATGTGAAGACAAGCAGGCTTTACTCTCTAGGTCTAGTCAGTGCTCATATCTAAGCTTCAGATTGGTTGTCTTTAATGAATGAGATATCTGGAGTAATAAATTGGTATGTATCAAAATGTCCACAGCAGTATTTTTGATGGAAGTAAAAATGAAACAAAACAATACCTAGTACCTATATATTGGGTAATGGCCAAATTGTAAATATCAAAATCATAGAATCTATTTTCGGGAAAAAGTAGTGAAATGAAAAGTTCAAAGAAATCTAGGAAGTGTTGTATGAACTGATACATTGTGAGATGAGCGGAGGCAAGTGAACAATATTTACGGTGTCATTAATAACATAATGGAAAAAAAAAAACATAAAGCAAAGCCTAACTGCATAATTGTAATGACCATTTTAGAGATGGATAAAAATTGAAGATGTACCGCCTTTCTTTGAGAGGAGTGGTGTGGGATTGTGGATATGAAACTCTTTTATGAACTAAAAAATTAAACTGCAGATCAGGTCTCAGAACCAATTGTTTCTGTCTAATGATTTTCCATTCTCATAAGGGAAAACTTATGACTTGGAAGTTAGAGCATGGAGTGGAGTGGAGTATGTCCAAAAATTACTATATTAAAAAAGTCAATAAAATATGTCATTAAAAACAAATTGAGAGAGCTGGACTAACTTATCTACAAATTCCCCTTCACTCTTATTTCAAAATTTAAAAGATGTAAATCCCCATTGGAGTTTGGGAGAAAGGATTGAGAAAACTTAAAATATATGTTCCCACATGTCTGTTTTTTTTTGGAAATGATACATTAGAGGAGTCAAACCCAGGTGTCTGATTAAAACTCTTGAGTCCAATGGAACCAAATTAAAACATAGCTGGAAAATATGTATTCATATTTATAATATAATACATATATTTAACAATATTAGTTATTGTATAAAATAACATTTAAAAATCTAACACAGATCATGTTATTTTTTCAATTTTTAAGTCAACAGGAAGTCTACAAGTATCCTTTTTTATTTAAGTTTGACACTACTGGACTCTAAATTCATTTAAGGTACTTTAAGCATTATTTTATTTAATCCACTTTTGTTCTTATTTTAATGTCCATGAATATTTGTTCTCTATAAGAAGTGTTAGAAATTGGAATGAAATATAAATGACCTAAGGAATGTAAAGGCTTCTTGAATTAATCCTAGTCCCTTACTATGGCTCAACATGAATATCCCTACTCCCAGACTCTGAAAGTCATCAACTTTGGCCCTTGAGATTTGGCAGAACCAGCCTCTCTTCCTTGCCTGAACCATCAATCATAGACTCGGAGATGAAAAATGATTCTGAGGCTTGAGTTTCATTTAAGATTTAAAGAAAGAAAGGACCTAGAAATAATTCAGTACAGACTCCTCCTTTCAGAGATGAGGAAAAAAGTACAGTGAGTTTATATACAAGGATCATAGCATCATACATTTAAACAAAAGACCTTTGAGTTAATCTTTCAACACCCTCACTTTACAAATGAATAAATTGAGTCCTAAAGAGGTTGAATTCCTAAATGAAGGTCATAGTGGCAGTAAATAATGGAGCAAACATAGGTCCTCTAGACTAAAGGCAGCTATGTGATTCCAGTGGTTAAATCACTTGACCTACAGTAAGGAAAACTGGAGTTCATATTTGATCTTAGGTACGTGCCAGCTGAATCAGCCTGAACAATTCAGATAGCCTCTGTCTGCCTCAGTTTCTTCATTGGTAAAAATGGTGATAACAATAGAACCTATTTCATAAGGTTTGTTGTGAAGATCAAACGAGACAAAAATTTCGTAAGCACATGATAGATAGCAAGTCTTTCTTTCCTTTTCTCTCCTTTAGGCAAGTACTTACTCTTATATCAATTATATCAATCTACCTCCTATTATTCCTTACTGTGGTCAAGCAGAAATTTTAAAAAATAGATTTTTATTAAGATTTGAGACTTTTCTGTCTTCTCTTTTATAATAGGCAGGTTGTCACTACTACCTACCACTATTGCTAGTTTATTGTGTGATGTGATTGTGTAAGGGGTAAAAGGTGTTTTAATTCTGTAAATATTAAAATGTTGTCACATTCTACCCAAATTAATTTATTTATTTAGTGCCATACCTATCAAACAACCAAAAAACATTTTAACTGAATTAGAAAAAAAACTACAACAAAGTTCATTTGGAAGAACAGAATATCAAGAATATCAAGGGAAATAATGGAAAAAAAAGTGAAGGCAGGTGGCCTAGCAGTAGCAGATATTAAACTATACTACAAAGCAGCAGTCATCAAAACAATATGGGAGACTTCCTGTTAAGATGGTGACAGAGTAAGGAGCAGCTGCTCCATCTCTCCTAACCTAAGCCTACAGGACTCCTCAAGGGGTCATAAAAACGAATCCAGAAGAACTAAGGGACCCCACAAAAGGGCGCAGCATTGAAGGTACCTGGAATCGGGGCATTTCCACACTATAAAGGGGAGAAACAACTCTCACTAAAACGCAAGAGGAAGAAGCCCCTCCCCCACCCCCATAACATGTACAGCCCAGAGGCCAAAGCACAAGAGTGAAAGCAGGATTGGGGCACCAAGTAAGTCACTGGCAGCTCCAGGGCTTGTTCCTGAGAGCAGCAAGAATTAGGACCCCAAGTGGCTAAAGAATGCACACAGACTTCCCTGAGCACTGGTGTGGGTGAAGACATTGCCCTAGACGAGGACAAGGATCTCGAGCGTAGGCTTGGACCTCAAGTGGTGACCCTGTGCAGACAGGAGCTTGGCTGTGGAAGCAGACCCTGAGACTGCTGAAGGAGCCTCGGGCAGAGGGGCAGACCAGGGACTACCAGGAGACTCAACCCCGAGAACAAGGAGAACTGAGCCCTCAGGAATCCAGACAGCTCAGACAGAGCCTGAGTGGGAAGAAAAAGCTGAGAAGGGGCGGGCTAACAATGGCAAGCCGAGAACCCCAGGAGAGAAAAGTTATCAAGAAGAACTTTGGAACACTCAACAACTTTTACACAGAGAAAATCCAGACAACAGAGGAGGACAAACAAGTAATCATATCCAAACCTTCCCAAAACAATGAAAACTGGTCACAAGCTATTGAAGAGTTCAAAACTGAGATGTTGAGGAAGATGGAAGAGATCTGGCAAGAAAATAACAGTTTAAAAGGCAGAATTTTGCAATGGGAAAGTGAGGCTCAAAAATCAAATGAACTTATAAGCAAATTGAACACCAAAAATGACCAGAATGAAAAGGAAAACCAGTTCCTAAAGGCTGGAATGGAACAATTAGAAGCCAATGATCTCTCAAGACAAGAACAAATAAAACAAAGTCAAAAGACTGATAAAATAGAAGGAAACATGAAATATCTCAATGAGAAAGTGACAGACAAAGAAAACCGCTCTAGAAGAGACAATGTGAGAATCATTGGTCTTCCAGAAAAAGCAGAAATTAATAGAAACTTGGACTCCATACTTAAAGAAATTATTCAGCAAAATTGCCCTGAAGTTTTACAACAAGACAGCAATATAGACATTGAAAGGATCCATAGATCACCCTCTACACTGGACCCAGAAAACTCAACACCCAGGAATATAATAGCCAAATTCAAGAGCTTTCAAGTAAAAGAAAAATCTTACAAGAAACCAGAAAGAGACAATTCAAATATTAAGGAGCACCAATCAGGATCACACAGGATCTGGCAGCCTCCATGCTAAAAGACCGCAAGGCTTGGAATACGATATTCAGAAAAGCAAGAGAGCTGGGCCTTCAGCCACGGATCAACTACCCTTGAAACTGATTATATACTTCCAGGGTAAAGTATGGGCATTCAAAAAAATTGAAGATTTCCAAGTATTTGCAAAAAAGAGACAAGGATTAAATGGAAAGTTTGATATACAACCACAAAAATCAAGAGAAACATGAAAAGGTAAATAAGAAACAGAGGGGAAAGAAAGAAAACTCATAATTAAATTTGACTCTTTAAGGGCTTAAATAAGATCTAATTATCTGTATTCCTATGTGGAGAAATGCTATGTATAATTCTCTGTAGTGAACTCTATTCACTATTATAATATTCACTATTATAGCAATCAGAAGAATAATTCATAGGGAGAGGACAGAATACTAAATGGTCTAAGATGACATGGGGGGTTGAAAAGAGGGGGAGAATAGTAGGGGACACCAAGAGAAATTTGAGTGAAAAAGAAAAATAGGATATTCTATTACACACAAAGAGGGCATGGGAAGGGGAGGGGATAAATACTATTATAAGAAGGAGAGGAAGAGAGCATTAAGAGGTAATATTTAAACCTTATTCTCAGTGTAATCAACCCGGAGAGGGAGGAGTAGCTATATTATCCACTGGGATAAAAAAAACTCCATCTAACCCTACTGAGAAAGTCAGAAGGGATAAGCCAAAGGGAGCAGGGGAGTGGGGAGGTCAAAAAAGGGAGGGGAAAAGAAGGAGGACGGAATTCATTAGGCCTTTAAAAATAAAAAGAGAGTAATAACAAGGAAGGGGGTAGAAAGAGAAGTTAATCAAGGGAGGGGATAAGGGATATGGGCTCAAAGCAAACAACTGGTTTAAAAGAAAATAGTGGAAGAAGAAGGAGTGGGACTAGGGGAGGATGCAAAAATGTCATTGAATGCACAACTGATAATTGTAACTCTGAATTGTGAATGGGATGAACTCTCTCATAAAAAGGAATCAAATAGCAGAGTGGATTAGAAACCAAAATCCTACCATATGTTGTCTACAAGAAACACATATGAGGTTGGTAGACACACACAAGTTTAAGGTTAAGGGCTTGAGCAAAATCTTTTGGGCATCAAATGAGAAAAAGAAGGCAGGAGTGGCTATTATGATTTCTGACAAAGCCAAAGTAAAAATACATATGATTAAAAAGACAGGGAAGGTCATTACTTCCTGATTAAAGGCAGTATAAACAATGAGAAAATAGCACTGCTCAATATATATGCACCAAGTGGTATAGCATCCAAATTCATAAAGGAGAAACTGGCAGAGCTCAAGAAGGAAATAAATAGTAAAACCATAATAGTGGGAGATCTAAATATTCGTCTTTCAGATCTAGATAAATCAAACCAAAAAATAAATAAGAAAGAGGTAAGAGAGGTGAATGAAGTCCTAGAAAAATTAGATTTATTTGATATGTGGAGAAAAATAAATACGGACAAAAAGGAATACACCTTCTTTTCAGATGCACATGGTACATTCACAAAGATTGACCATGTAATAGGGCACAGAATCATTGCAAACAAATGAAAAACAGCAGATATAATAAATGTAACCATCTCAGATCACAATGCAATAAAAATAATAATTAGTAAGGGCACCCGGACAGGTAAATCAAAAACCAAATGGAAATTAAACAATATGATTCTCCAAAACTAATTTGTCAAAGAAGAAATCATAGAAACAATCAACAATTTCATTGAAGAGAATGACAATGATGAGACATCCTACCAAACTCTGTGGGATGCAGCCAAGGCAGTACTCAGGGGGAAATTTATATCCTTGAGTGCATATATTAACAAATTAAGG